>NW_027397064.1:97585554-97629648 GCF_003265705.2 Callorhinus ursinus
TCACCACCTAGATACAAATGTAGGGATCCGAAGGGGTATGTGCACCCTGATGTTTATAGCAGCAATGTCCACAATAGCCAAACTGTGGAAAGAGCCAAGATGTCCATCGACAGTTGAATGGATAAAGAAGATGTGGCATATATACACAATGGAATATTATGCAGCCATGAAAAGGAATGAGATCTTGCCATTTGCAACGACGTGGATGGAACTGGAGGGTGTTATGCTGAGTGAAATAAGTCAATGAGAGAAAGAGAGGTATCATATGACCTCACTGATATGAGGAATTCTTAATCTCAGGAAACAAACTGAGGGTTGCTGGAGTGATGGGGGGTGGGAGGGATGGAGTGGCTGGGTGATAGACATTGGGGAGGGCATGTGTTATGGTGAGTGCTGTGAATTGTGCAAGACTGTTGAATCACAGATCTGTACCTCTGAAACAAATAATGCAACATATGTTAAAAAAAAAAAAAGAAGAAGATAGCAGAAGGGGAAGAATGAAGGGGAATAAGTCGGAGGGGGAGACGAACCATGAGAGACGATGGACTCTGAAAAACAAACTGAGGGTTCTAGAGGGAGGAGGGTGAGGGGATGCGTTAGCCTGGTGATGGGTATTAAAGAGGGCATATTCTGCGTGGAGCACTGGGTGTTATGCACAAAGAATGATTCATGGTACACTACATGAAGAACTAATGATGTAATGTTGGTGATTAACATCATAATAAAAAAATTAAAAAAAAAACCTTCAGTCAAACTCCATAAGTAATTGCCAGCCCTAATCACTGCAGGAAAATGGTGGGCATGCAAGGGAGTGGCCATTGCACCAATGCTTATCACTGTGTATGCGAGGGAGGACCAGTCACAGGAATTTTAGACTCCTAGTTCACATGGAGTGCCAAGTCCTGTGAAATGTATGGCCCCAGCTACCCATGAGTCTGCCTGAATGATGGTCTTGACCCTCCTTTTCTCTGTCTTTATTTGATGAATCAGGCTGTGATTAATTATGTGTCTACATGACCAGGTTATGGTGCCCACTTGTTTGGCCAGAAACCAGTCTGGATGTCGCTGTGAAGGTATTTTTAAGATATGATTAACATTTAAACCAGTAGATTTTGAGTAGAGCAGATTATCATCTGTATTGTGGGTGGGCCTCATCCAGTCAGTTGAAGGACTTAAGAGAAAAGACCAAGGGTCCCCTAAAAAGAAAGAACTTTTCCTTGAGTCGTTCAGTCTCAAACTTCAACATCAGTTCTTCCAGAATCTCCACTCTCCCACCCTGCCCTGCAGATTTCAGACTTGCTAACCCCCACAATCATGTGAGCCAATTCCTTAAAAATCTCTTTTTATATATATTTATATACATATACATGCTTCATGATCTATTTAGGCATCCCTTGAATGAGGCTGTTACAGAACTGCTGGGTCCTGTTTCCACATAGTTATCAGGTCCTCTGAGCTTTCAAGTTATTTTACCCTCTCCAAAAAGCCTGATATCCAAAAGCTCCTCTAATTCTGCCATGCTCCCACTCTCTCAGCCAATCTGCTTGCCTTACCCTCAATTGTGAAAAAAATAGTTTTTTTTTTTAATTTTACTTATTTTAGAGAGAGAGAGAGAGAGAGAGAGGTCATGAGTGGAGTGTGGGGGCAGAGGGAAAAGGAGAGAAGCAGATGCCCTGCTGAGCACAGAGCCTGACATAGAGCTCAATCTCACAACCCTAAGATCATGACCCTGAGATCATGACCCAAGCCAAAACCAAGAGTTGGACCTTTAACAGGCTGAGCCACCCAGGCATCCCTCAAAAAGTAGATTCTATCCTATATCTCTGCCCACTGGCCAAAGGGAGATTTATTGTACAACTGAGCCCTACGAACTTCTAGCTCAAAGCCCTCCAACATGATCCTTCCAATGGGACTTTGAAGATTTTAACCAAGGAAACTTTACTATAGTTAGAATAATATCAGAGCTCATAAATAAGTATATACATTAGAACCAAACAGCAGCCTTGACCTATAATTTTATTGTAATCAACATTTCTGTGGGAGACCCATGATGGCCCACTTATGTTAATTAGCCGAGTAGAGACAAAATGGTACAACTAGTACTAGGCACATATATATGCATATCTTAGAATTAAAAACAAACTTGTTAACATCCAAGTTAGATAGTGTTATAGAAGTTAGTTTTATAAATGCTGCAGACTAAGACTTCTTCATCTTGAGTTTATCATACGTTAGAAAAGTCAGAAACTTTAGAACAAGAATCTGTAATATAAATATAAATGTGATTTTGAAGAACCCAATTCAGATAAGGATAAGTAATCTTTTTTTTTTAAAGATTTTATTTATTTATTTTGAGAGAGAGAGAGAGAATGAGCAAGGGACAAGGGCAGAGGGAGAAGGAGAAGAAGGCTCTCCGCTGAGCAGGGAGCCCGATGGACTCAGGGCTCCAACACAGGACCTCAGGATCATGACCTGAGTCAAAGGCAGATGCTTAACTGACTGAGCCACCCAGGTGCCCCAAGGATAATTAATGTCAATCTTGCATTCCAAGCAAGTATTTTCGTCTTTGAAAATGCTTTAATATAAAAGATCCTTCCATAACTTGAGCCCACTGTGCTTTCTACTCACTATAAGCTAATGTTGATGATGGAGGCTACCTATGCTTATTTGCTTTTGCTTAAGTTTGGAGGAATGTGGAAGGAAAGAAAAATTAGTGAAAAGACACAAAAGTTGATGAAATCATAGAAATGAGTAGCAATAATAGCTGAGGGCTTCCCATGGACCCTTTTATAAATTTCTGATGCCTGAACCTCACCCAAAAACCATTATTGAGAATCTCTGTGAGGAGGGATTGAGAAAGCTATTCCAGTTTTTTAAAAGCTCTGTGAGTAGTTCTAATGTTCAGATTATTACACCATGGAGCCCCAATTCTTGGAAGCATAGAGCATATATGTCAGAAGGTACTCTCCCCCTGAGAGTAGCATGTGGAAAGGCCAAGTACCAGGGGGATGGTGAGATCTGGTCATCATGACAGTGTGTGGATGAAGAGTGAGGTATTTTGAGCTGAGTGAGGTATTTTATGGATGATGCCTGATATTCTGAGGATGCCTTTCTAACAATGGGTCTGCTTTAGAGACAAAACATCCAGTCAGGCGAGTCAACAAGCCATGTAAGAGGAGAAGGGAAATCTGTGACATTTTGCTCCCTTTGCCTAGTGAGGCAAGGGGGGTTCAGGGGAGCACTGGAAAAACTGGATCGCTGCCTCACATACTGACATTTCAGAGCTGGCAACCTCTCTGGAAATAAGCCCCATTCTCATCAAGGCCAAAAATGAACTCGAAACATTCATGGCTGCTGATAAGCTTCTGAACCAGGAGCAAGGGTATCCCTGAGAGGCTGCAACCAGACGAGAGTGAGGGGGTGCTTGTCATCAGCACGTGCTCTCAAAGTCATTCCTTCTGGCAATATATAGATAGTATCCTGAAATAATGTTTAAGATGATAATGAGAAGTTCACTGAAGGGTGAAAACAGGTCAACTAATTCATCACATGACTGAAACAACAGCCGTTGGATCTTGAGGTGTGTAGAAAAGGAATCCAAAGAGGCTGCCTTCTTAAATGTGCTGGCTTTCCCGCCAACCAGTGGGGAGGGCCCCCCAGCCCCCCGCCCCAACAAGCTCCACTTCTAAGATTTCCAACTTGAGGTTAGAAGATGAGTTTTTTCTTCTGGAGATATTCTGATTGACGGTAAATTTAAGAGTTCACTGGGTATCTGGTTTGGCACAGATATTACATCTTATAAAGGCTTCAAGTGTCAAAAGGAAGCCACGCAGAGCAAGTGTGCCTATGCCCCATATTATGGCCATGGTCTGTGACATGCTCATCTGGAGGTGCTGGATGAAGACTTATCCTAAGGTAGCAGCCACTCTGGTGGCCACAGTCTATCCCAGCATCTGCAAGGAGAAGTCCCCACATGCCATCCAATACCTTTTGGATGACCTCTCAGAAGAACAGAAATCACATGGGTCTCAGTGAGTTTAGAGGCAAACTAGAAAGACTGGGCACCCATTTTGGGACACCTAGAAGGGAAGTGTGATCATAAATCAGATAAATGTCGTATCTACAACATGATTTAAAAACATTAAGGACAGGAGCATCTGGGTGGCTCAGTCAGTTAAGTGTCTGCTTTTGGCTCAGGTCATGATCCCAGGGTTCTGGGATCCAGCCCCCACGTAGCCTTATAGCACTGGGTTCCCTGCTTAGCGGGGAGTCTGCTTCTCCCTCTCCCTCTCCCTCTGCCCCTCCCCACCCTGCTCATGCTCTCTCATTCTCAAATAAATAAATAAAATCTTTTAAAATTTTTTTTAAAAAGATAAAAACATTAAGGACATGTTGATGGTAACTATTATACTGAAAGAAAATTTTAAAGAATGTTATTCTTTTTTTTTTTTTGCTACTGCACTTTTACCTTTTTGTGGAATGATACTGAAAATAAAAGGACCTTGTATTTATAGATGTTATGGACATCAAATGCAGGTTACTGCTCTAGAGTGAAGTTTCCCAGGGTGGGCAAGACAAATGTTTGTATCTTTTAAAAGTCATGATGTTATCAGTTCCAGAGGAACAACTCTACTTATTTATCACCCATCTGCTCAATTTCAGGAAAGTGTTACATAAAGGAAGTTAACCTGTTCCAAGTACTTGGGATAACCCAAACTTATACAAGATCATCCCCACGAAAAAGAATGTATGGATGTCCACAGACTAACATCAACACCAACAGATAATATACAAGTACTGTGATTCTATAGCAATTTGCAAATATATGCAAATATTTAAATCCATTTTTGTAACATTCAATTTAACAGCACATGTATAAATAGACTCATTCTAATATTTTAAAATTCTAATTAATTGGCATTAGTTTATCCAATCAAATTTTAATGCAAAAATGATTTCTGTGTAATTGCATTACTTGTCAACATTTAATATTGATGTAGTGTTGTTACTACCCCAGCACAATCAGATACTAAAGAGAAAAGGATCCTGTCTACAAAGAATTTATAATCTAATTTGGGAATATATGAATTGCAGATTAGAAATACCAACTCCAAATCACAAATGGCCTCATCAGAGGAAGACTGAAAATGCACCCAAATGTCAGTGCTAATAGCGAAAGATGAACTTCTGAGTTCCCATAAAGCAAAAAAGAGAATGTTTATAAAAAGCATTTATCATTGAATTTACAAAATGAAAAGATGTAATGAAAGGGAAATAAACATTAATGAGGTGAGGAAAACTGGATTTTATTGATTAAGAAACTAACCAAATAGGTAACTAACTATGCGTATTTATATTTGGAATCAAGAAGCCAAATAGGGTTTGAGTCAGCAGGCATCAATAATGTATATTTATTGAAATACAATGATAGGGCCATTCTAGCTATTACAAGACTTGGGTTGATAAAAATGTGCTATTTGTGCTTTACATGATGAACAACTTTAAAAGAATCATATCACCACAAGTGATATTTAATAACAACAACAAAAATCTATCTGAGCATATGCTGATCATCCTTGGTAAATTCAGTTCAAGGTCATTGTTAGCAATACCAGTATCGGAGTGCCTGGGTGGCTCAGTCATTAAGCATTTGCCTTCGGCTCAGGTCATGATCCCAGGGTCCTGGGATTGAGCGCCACATGGGGCTCCCTGCTCCATGGGAAGCCTGCTTCTCCCTCTCCCACTCCCCCTGCTTGTGTTCCCTCTCTCTGTGTGTCTCTCTCTGTCAAATAAATACATAAAGTCTTAAAAAAAAAAAAGACCTGAAATCATAAAACTCCTCGAAGAAAGCATAGGTGGTAGGCAACTTGACATCATCGGTCTTAGTGATGTTTTTTGTTTTTTGTTTTTTGGATTTGACTCCAAAAGCAAGGGAAACAAAGCAAAAATGAACAAATGGGACTACATCAAACTAAAAAGCTTCTTCACAGCAAAGGAAACCATCAACAAAATGAAAAAGCAACATACTGAATGGGAAAAGATAGTTGTAAATCATACACAGTAATTTCCCCTTATCTGGGGGGAGGATACATTTCAAGACCCTGGGTGGGTGCCTGAAACCACAGATAGTACCAACCCCCATATATAGTATTTTTTCCTTAACATACATACTTATGAAGGGGTTTAATTTATAATTTAGGCATAGTAAGAAATTATCAGCAATAATAACTAATAAGTAAATTAAATTAAAACAAATAATGATCAGTTAGAATTTAATCCAAGTCTGCAATATAGGTTCAATATTCAAAAATCAATCTTATTTGTAGGCTGAAGATAAAAATTTATATGATCATATCAATCGATACAGTGAAAACATTTGACACAATTTTACATCCATTCACAGTAAAAACACTCAGCAGAGTAGAAAGAAAGCAGAACTTTTCTTTAAGTTGGTAAGAACATCTACACGAAACCTACAGCTAACATTATACTCAATAGCAAAACATTGCATAGTTCCCCCGCTAAGGTCAGAAACAGAGTTAGGTTTTTGCTCTTACCACTCTGATTCAACATGTTACTGAAGTTCTTCAGTCAGGATACCAAGGCAAGAAAAGGAAGTAGGAGGCAACGAATTTAGAAGAAATGAAACTGTCCTTAACTTTCAGCGGACAATGTTGTCTGCATAGAAATGAAGGACGTATTAGTGATTGCCATGGCTTACGAACTGGGCGGCAGTGGGCGGATATAGCTATAGAAGGGGAACAGAAGAGATCCTTAGGGTGATGAAAATGTTCTGTTTCTTGACTTTATCAATCTCCATATCCTGTTTGTGATATTGTATTACAGTTCTGCAAGATTTTACCATTGGAGAAAACTGCATGAAGGTGACATGGGATCGCTCTGTGATATTTTACAACTATCTCAAAATTACAAGTTTAATTTTAAATATTAATCCTTATTCATATTTAGTTCTATAGAGTTTTACAAATCTTACAGTTCTACCACCACCAGAATGTATAGAATGACTCCCTCATCCCTGTAATTTCCTCAGGCCATTTTGTTATTAAGGCTTTCCTCCACCTGGAGTCCCTAACCACCAATTATTTGTTTTCTTTTCTATATTTTGCCTATTCCAGAGTATCTTATAAGTAGGATCATGTAATATATTGCATTTTTGTTTTGGCTTTTTTTTTTTTTTTTACTTAGCATCATTCATTCTCTCTCTCTCCCCCTCTCCCTCTCTCTCTCTTCCTCCCTCCCTCCTCTCCCCCTCTCTTACCCTCTTCCTCTTTCTTCTTCTAAGTTTGTGACAGCAATCAGATATGCAATTTAGCCTTCCATTACTCAAATACTACATAAACAAGCAGTGTCAGGTTTATTTGAGGTCTCCATGCAACATATTTATATTTGAAATCATATATGAGCACATTCACTGGAAGATAGACTTTAATGATTTTCATCATTTAAGAATCCCCTGAGAGACTTGACAGTATGGATTCCCATCAATACTAAATATACTGCTGACTCCTTCGTTCCTAAAACTTTCACAAGTAGCTAAGTAACATTATTTCACATCAAACAGATCCCCAGTCATATTTGACAGGAGTTAGATTTTTGAGAAATGATCCTTCCACGTCTATGTTCTTTGAAGACACATCTGTAGAGGTGGTTTAGAAATCAGTTTGCTGCTTTATATACCCAGTGGTTTTACTACTTCATGTATCATGTTTTTAGGAGATATAGAACTTTACAGTCAAAGTTCTTGATCAGTTGTTGCAAAAATTAATTTTCAAATATATGATTTTAATCAAAAGCAGAGCATAAATTGGTCTACAAGCATATCTTATGACCTTATTGGAATTTCATGAGATTTAGTTTTTAATTCAGTATTGTGGGCATTCAGCACTGCCTCCAACAAAATGCTAGGGCCCAATCACTAGCAGATGGAGTTTTCAACACTTTGGTGTATAAAATATTCTTGCTTGTCGTTGAGTTAAATGTCTTTTTAAGTCATCTTCCAAATACTCAAATACATTCAATTTACCTTGAAGGAATGTCTTCAGCATCAGAAACTTTGCTAAATCTGGAAAGTGGAGAGACAAAAGACTCAGTGTCTGTCTTCAAGGAACTCATAGTCCAGAAGAGGAGAGAAACAAACAATTTACTATATTTTTTGATGAGTGGCAGATGTTTCCAGCACAAAGAAGGGACTTCTAACACCATGTGTTAGCTGTCACATATTTTGAATCTGATATCCTTGCACTGGAACTTGACTCCTAATAAAGGGAAGGAAAAATCATATCATGTAATAAAGGAGAACATGAGCAAAATCTGGGATTTCAAATGGCTGGACAATAGAGTGTCAAGAGGATAGAGGGAGCTTGAAAGATGAGGGATGAAGCCATATGAATACAAAGGATTTGAAAGGTACATTGAGGACCTGGGGGAGTTTGGCGAATATTATTTTGATTTGAGGGCACATTTCATTGCAGTGTGTTTTTGTTGTTGTTTTTCAGCAATTTAGGCATAAGCAGGCAAAAGAAAGATGATGGGAAGAAAGTACTGATGAGAGGTTTTACGTTAATTAGTTGGCTTATTGGTTAGTTAGAAAGATAAATTGTCAATCCCACTCCAGGAGGTCAGTTTCGAAGTGGGAGCAACACAAACCATTGCAGTTGGTGCTTTTCCATCTTTTTAATAAGAATATTCTTTTAAGATTGTAAACACCTCTAATTTTATTTTTATTTATTTTTTGATTTTTTTGATTTTCAGAAACAAACTGTCCATACAATTCGAATCACTGGCAATAGTACAAAGATCTCTGGTTAGCTCTAAAAAAGGTCAACTTTCATCAGTTCCTCGATCTGGTGATAACTCAATAATCTAGAGCACACATAGAAATAAAACAGAACTAACTCAGGCTTCCTTCTGGGAAAAAAGTGGATAAGAAGAGAAGGCAAAGTATAGAAAACAGCCTAAACTCAGAAACAGAAGGGGAAAATAGACAATACAACATAGAAATCATTCTCCAGTGCAAATATCAAAACTGACAATAGAGAAAATCCTATTTGAAAACTCAGTTTTGGAAACTTTTTTAGATGTAGTTTATTTTGTTTTGTTTTGCTGTACTATTAAGGAATGTGAAGAAAAGAAATATATGGGTAAAAAAGAAAGTTTTGATGGTTGGAATTTTGTATATCAAAACATGACAGAATCAAGCATATGTTACCGATACCTGCAATTATTCATAGAAAATACTCTCTTCTTTTTGAAATGGTTCAATCCTGAGGATATAAGCATAAATGGAGCTTAACAGCTAGTGAATAATTTGTGGTAGATGGTCATTATTTTGTACATCCTCACCAAGCATGAGAAACTGTAAACTCTTTGGTTCCTAGCATAATTAGAGAACTGTTTTCTCCTTAACAAACTTGCCGTGTGAAAACTGATTTTATATATTGGATAAGCAATTTCAATTTTTGGAGGAACAGAATATAATAACGATGAAATTTTAATAAGAAAATAACCCAGGGCTTAATTAAACCATTAAATGTTCAGAAGACACTCTATCATAGACTATTTATGTTTCTAATCAGGGACATCAATTAATATTGTATGGGAAAACTGCAAAAATAAATAAATAAATCAATAACCCACAGAAAGTTTTAATTGAGGGGATACTAGATAAACCATATTTTATTGTGAAATTTGTTAGATGGCATGTTGAAAAAAAAACTACTTCAAGATTGAAATTATCCACATCTCTTCCACAATCATTTAAACCACTGCATGTATCCTGTCATATTGCAAGCAATTAATTACACATTGGTCTCCCCTTCTTTACCCTGGGCTCCTTAATGATAAGGATGTCTTACTGTATATTCTTGGCCTACCACTAAACTTCAAATACAAGTTTTTAATTAGCACGGACCTAAACTGATTAGCAAAAACCAAACAAAGTATGTGCATTTCAAAGTGATATTGGCCTATGGAAATGGAAGAGGAGGCAGGGATTTCTAAAAGAAATACAACAAGGCAAAATATCCCATCAATTTATTTTGCACTCAGTGATAATGCTAAGAAACAAAAGTCAGCATGGAACAACAGCAGGTTAAAAAGCTGATGATACCTTTTATGCAGCTAATAGCTAGCATATTGAGAGCCGGAGCCACCAAATGCCTGATCAAGCTTGGATCTAGTGGAGGACTCAGGGAAGTTATACCTGTGGGGTGGCATTTTATGTATGAGTGCTACAGGTAAAATCTCCATCCGGAATGTCCATGGTAAAATACTCAACTCCAAAGTATAATGAAACCTAAAGATACCTAATAATGAAGGTTCCTGCTGCCTCCACATTTTTACTTTTAATTCATGTACCTAGATGTTTCCCTGGAGGTCTAATTAAAACATAAAGAGCATAATAAAATTGAAATGTTTCTACAGCAATGCATTTGTTTCTTAAAACACAAAAATTCTGTAGAATAATAGGTTATATGTAAAGTATCACTAGAGAAACACGTAGGTACTTGGCATTTATGAGGCAAAAGTGGGAAGGGGCTTGTCATTATTTTGGCAGTTGGTGGGTTTTAAATTCAGGTCTAAATGCACGGTAATGATTAGTAATCTAGACATTAATTTAGGAGACAAGTGAAAGGATCACAACTATTATGACTTTCAAAAATAGGTGAGTTTGAACACTATGAATTTTGAGCCACTTCTGCTTTTGTTATTAATAGTAATAATTACGGTAACAATAGTAAGACTTCTGTAGCTGTGGGAATTTAATTGTTTCCAAGTGCTGACACATCCATCTAGTTGATTCTCGTAATAGACCCTTGTGGTAAGCCTGCAAATCCTGGTCTTGATGGTTTTATGCAACTCAGGACAGGTGTAGGGACCACAGACCTAGAATCTTGCAGCAAAAGATCAACTTGTCAATACTAAGCCTGGAAAATCCCTTGAGACTTCTGTATGGTCTTGAGGCAAGGGAGAAAAGCATTAGCATTGCATTTATACTTATAAGGGGAGAAAACATTTTCTTTTTTTTAATTTATTTATTTGAGAGAGAGAGAGGGAACACAAGCAAGGGGAGCAGCAGAGGGAGAAGGAGATGCAGACTCCCTGCTGAGCAGGGAGCCTGATGTGGGGCTCAATCCCAGGACCCTGAGATCATGACCTGAGCCGAAGGCAGACACTTAACCGACTGAGCCACACAGGCGCCCCAGAAAACATTTTCTGAGTTAGTTCCCATTTCTCTACTGAAAGGCCCCGGACTCCACTACTTTGTCCCCATTGTTCCCTTAGAAATCTTCCTGTTTTCTATCCTCACCTGTCTCCTATCAGGCTGACATTCCTTTGTTACTCAGTTAATTCATTAAAAAATAATCTTGAGTTACCAGTACGTACTGGGTAGAGGTCTATGTGTTAGCCTAATAGCATTGGAGTTACTATTCTAAGAAACTTATAGTTCATGTTGGAAATTTCTACCCTTTTTCCCTCCCCATCCAAACTCTAAATATGCTATATTTTCATAATCTTTCACTGATTGGTTACGTGTGGGGTCATGTGACATATTTATCTGTCCTCTTTATTTACTAGACACTAGTTGTCAGAACTAGAGGCTTAATCTGATTCAAGTTTAAAAAAATTCTTTTTGCAACACTCGTTCAGAAGTGAAGATGTACACTTACATCAGAAGCCAGATAATGTCTGGTTGTCTCCTATTTTATGTTAATGGCCATTATGATCACTGCCTGGATGGCATCGTATTTCTTCCCCAATTATAACAGATACACAGACAGTAAGGAGAAAAAGAGGGAAAAAATGGTGACTTTACCATAAATCTATTTTTCTACTCCTGACAAAAGTTTTGAAGGTAGAGAAATTGGCAATTGAGATAAAGTTGAGCTTTTATCTGTGGTTGGCATTTTTTGGTCTCTAGTAACCACTCCCCTCTACAGATGACAAAAAGGAAGAGTCTACCCAAAGCTTTCTAGATACCTCCCATCTCACTACTTCATCCATTGGCCTAAAACTTTAGCTTCAGGAACTGGAAAGTACATTCTAAGATTACCCACTAATTGTTGGAAATGTGGGGCTGCATTTCTTCATTTGCTGCTTGAAAGAAACCACAGCAAACATATCTAGCCCTGAGTTGTGGGTTATAAGTAAAGCAGGTGGTAGTGATTAGGAAAATTCACTGCCATCAAGTCCCAGAAGACAAACAAGAATTTTTCCTGAGAAATGGTAACAATTTTTAAATTCTTGTAACTATCACCATGAAATTGCTGAGAAATTAGATTACAACTATTTTTTTTTCAGAAGTTTCAACCTCCCAGAGACTATTTTGGTCTTTAGTAATATGTTTTGTACACAGCAACCTGCAACTGTCTTTTCTAAGTTTATCTACATAATGATGTTTTAAAATAGTTGTATGAAAGGTCCACTGGTTAGAACAATAACATGAATCTCTTTAGTTGGCTCTCTCAAGTCACCTTGATCATTTTCTAGAAAATAAGAAGGTATTAAATTTTCTAGGATTGTCTCATGAGAGTGCTTTTTGTTGGTTTTATTTTGTTTTTACCATTGATTTTTTTTTGATTGAGATCCAAATAAGTTCCACACATCACATGCATTTATTGTGTCTCTTACACCTCTTTTCTCATGGATTTCTGGTAATTTATTTGTTGAAAACAAAAACAGGCTGCTTGTTGACCAGAGTCTAGATTTCACTGATTGGTTACGTGTGGGGTCATGTGACATATTTATCTGTCCTCTTTATTTACTAGACACTAGTTATCAGAACTAGAGGCTTAATCTGATTCAAGTTTAAAAAAATTCTTTTTGCAACACTCGTTCAGAAGTGAAGATGTACACTTACATCAGAAGCCAGATAATGTCTGGTTGTCTCCTATTTTATGTTAATAGCCATTATGATCATTGCCTGGATGGATTATTTCATTATGGACTTTTAAAATACAAATATTCTTTGACCAACATATGCTAAAATAATTAGAAATAATACTATAACAATAATGTCATCTGCATGGCTCTGCAGCTGGTATGGGAGTCTCCCTTTAATTGAAGACACCAGAAGACCAAAATCCACTTTAAACAACAGCATTTCTCAGCTATTAGGAGCACGTGTGAAGCATACGCTAAGTATAATTATAAAGGACGAATTAAAATTTCCATTCCAAGAACTGTGTCATTTTGACTGCTTGAATGCTGTGTGAAAATATCTTTGAACATGTGCAAAAATGAGACAGCTTAAAGGATTTTCAATGAAAAGACAACTCAAGAATATGGGAAGGAGAATCTTCACTTGCAGTTTTTTACAGGACAATGAGACAATGCACAATAGCTATTTTTTCAAGACCTTCCAAATGCTCAAGTTAATCAATTAACCCAACCATCCATCCATCCATCCATGCATGCACGCATGCATCCATCCATCCATCCATCCATCCTTTCAGTGAACATTGAGACCTACTATGTGCCAGGTATTGAGGATACAGCAATGATCTTACCAAAACAAAGTCTCTGGCCTCCAAAAGCTTACTTACCTTCTGGAGAGAGAGGCAATTTAGTAGAAAAAAAAATGTAAATGATATAATTTCATATAGTGATAAGTGTGATGAAAAATAATAAAACAGAGAGACGATGGTTATTTTATGTCAGGATGCCAGGGAAGAACTCTCTGGGAAGATGACATCTAAAGACAGAACTAAATGATAATGAGAGGCGCCTGGGTGGCTCAGTCGGTTAAGCGTCCAACTCTTAATTTCAGCTCAGGTCATGATCGCAGGGTCGTGAAGCCTGCCAAAGATTCTATCTGTCCCTCTCCCTCTACCCTCCTCCACCCCTGTTCGCACATGCTCTCTCTCTTTCTAAAATAATTAATTAGTTAATTAATTAAATACAGAGCTAAATGATATGAAAGATCAAAACATAACATTATCTGGGGAAAACATTTCAGGGGCAAAATTCCCAAAGTAGGAAGGATCTTGGTCTGAGCTTAGACTTTATGCTTTATGCCAGAGAAAATGGATTATTGGTGATGTCATTTATTGAAATAGGGAACACTGTAGGAGCATCAGGATTAGAAATGGGGAGAGGGGACCAACAGTGCAGTTTTGGAAATTCTAAGTTTGGGATATCTCTTAAAGACACCCAACTAGAAATGTGAAGTTTACATATTATTACAATATATTGCATAATATTACATATTAATACATGTGAGTCTGGAAATCAGGATTGAGTCTGGAGATACACATTTAGACCAATCCTGATCTTAAGCAGTTGGGATTTAAGGCATTCCAGACCAATACACTAGAATTGAACTTCAAGTCATTGTTGGTGCAAAGATGACTCTGACTTTGCCCTCTAGTCCTTATCTTGGTCTCCAGCTCACATAAGTGGGTTCTGACCTTCATCCCTTTGCCTAACTGCTTGAATGAGTCACCTACTTCTTACCCAGACTAGGTAAGCAGAGATCTTGCCTAACTCCTATGGGTACTATCCCTAAAACTAGGGACCCGTTTCTCTTACTCTAGTCTTACTTTGGCTTAAATGATGGATCTTCCCACCTCTACTGAGAACCTTGAAAAGAGTAAGGGAATATCTTACCTATGGTCTCATAACATGAACCTATAAACCTGTAATTTCTGAAACTGGATGAAGGGGAGTACTTAAACTCAGCTACTAGAGCAAAGGAGGGGGTGTAGGGAGGATAATGTTAGAGCTGAGGTGCAGTACCAAACACCAAAGGACAAGGCAGGAGAGACTGAAGAGCAACTAGTCAAAATAGTTGAATGTCAAATTTCAGAGACAGAAAGGCTTTCCATAGAAACTAATACTTTTTTTTAAATAAATTAGATCAGATATGATACTGTGAAGCATCCTCAATAAAAGTTGTACATCTCCTTGGTTTTCTACCTAAATGTTACCTACTTAAATATTTCCTTATGCAGAACTCCACACCCTGCTAGGGCACCCGGTTATATTTTGAATTATTTTCTTGCCATATGATATGCTAGATTCTCCTCTTGTCAATAGCCAAACCACGTCTGTGGTTCTTAAAATGTATTCTGTGGAAGGCTAATCCTGTGAAATGTTCAAGGAAAGGGTTCTGTGGTTGAATTTGTTCAGGAAACACTGCTTACATTGTCACTACTTGAGTCATTCCTAAATCCATTAGAATATTAAGAAAGAATGTCTTAGAATGCCATTGAGTTTTGTCCACAAAATTCTTGTTATAGGAAACACCTAACCCACCAATGGAAATGGTACCTGAGGAGCAGTGCTTAGGAAAAGTTGCCATAGATGTGACTGCCAGAAAAAAACTAGTCTTTTCCCACACGCACAGCTGGATCAGTCAGCCTAACAGCCATGCATCTCAATCAGAAGTCCATATGTTCTTCCCTCCAGTCCTGATGCTTTACTTGACTGGTGCCCACTGATATTGTGAGGTATAATAAGAATACTGCTAACATAAGAACAGCAATGCTGAGGGCATCTGAATAAATTACATCTGCTCCATGAAGTCTTCACTGAGCATTCTGTTGTCATTAGTTTTCTTTTTTTTTCTAAACTCCCATAATACTCATATCTCCTATAATCCTCAAATATTGAATGGCTCACTATTCAACATTTAATTGTACACAGGCTTGTATTTCTGGCTCATTGCTTCTGTCCTTATAGCTAATCATTCTCCCCTTCTATGTGCAGGCTAAATATGTTTCAGTTACAACAAACTCTCAGAGTCCCTAAACATGCTGGGTTTTTTTCAGTTCTGGGCTTTGAAATAAGCTCTTTGGGATATCCTTCCTCCTTCTTCCCATTCTGGCCAATTACCACCAGCTCTTCGAGGCCTGGGTTAAACATCACTTCAGCTGCAAAACTCTCCCCGGTACGGGGTGGACGTCACTCTGCCTTTGGTGTTCTCATGACATTTTGTATAAATCACACTGTCACACTTAACAAGTCACACTTAATTGTGCTATAAAGATGAGCTTCTAAAACTATCCCCTACTTCTTACTAGAAGAGACAGAACTCTACCTTATTTAATTTTGTATCTGTTTTGAAAGACTTCTGTGAGATTCAATTACTCAGAAAGGAAAGAGAAACCAACTGATTTAAGGGGAAAAAAATAGCATGGTCTGTCAATACTTGTTGCTTTTGAGAGATAATTCTAATTTTTAAATTAAAATTGTATGGAGGAAGGGGGCCTTCATGTAATACATTTTAGCTGACAATGCTACTTGACATTCAAAATTAAAGACTATTTCTTTATTCTTGATTAAACTGAGTATGTTCTTTTATACAAGGCCTCACATCCCAATTAACAGGAAAAAATTACTAAATATCTAACCTGGACTAAATTTTAGTCTAGTTCAATAAATAAACTTCCTTAAGGGGGGAGTTTTCAGTCTCTCTTGCATAAATGTGCTCCATCTTTGGAATAGCTTTGCCCATCTCCCGGGCTCTTTTCCCAGCATCTAGATGTATGGTAAAACAAGCGCCATATGTTCCATGGAAGGTAGGAAGCAGAAGGTAAGTGTTCTCAGATCTCATGCCGATCCTTGGATCTCCAGAATGATACTTCTTTTGCATCTCTGTTGTTCCATGTCTTACTGACATAGGTGGAAAGAGGTGCAGCCAGTTTAATTCATAGTCTGGGTTCTCTAGGCTTCCATGATAGTTTTGGGGTACTCCCTGTTGACTTCACTTCAACTCAGCTTTAACTCATGCTTGTTCCTGGTCCATCCTCTTTCTTGTGCCCTGGCATGGATGTTTACATGCATCCTCTGATGAAGTCACCTTGTCCTTCCACCAGTATTTTCATGGCAGGTCACTGGCTAACAACTCAGCAGCCATACTACCCTAGAACCATGACTGGTCGGGATGGCTCAGCTGTGGCAGCTCCCTCTTCCTAAGCACATTGGCCAACATGGCTGATGAGACAGGAGAGTATAGGAGATGACTTTCTTCCAGCAGCACAGCAAATGACTTCTCAGTGCTTGTCCCAGTATCTAAGTCAGCTCTTTCTCTCTGAGTTTGATGTTTATCTGGCTCTTTCATTCTCCTTCCTCCTTACTCCCTATCCTTTCTCTAAATACCTTAGTTCAAGAAAGGGTCCAGCTTGCTTTCTTCTTTCTATTTATCTCCCCTTGTATAAAATCTAGTCTGACATCCCTGTTGTTAATATGCTGAAAGAGGAAAACCAAAAATAAAATATAAACTTTTCTCAAGGAAGTAGTTTAGGTTGAATGTCATAGTCTTGCTATAGAATCCAATTTTTATGGTAAGAGGCTGAATGTTAAAATTCCCAATTTTCTCTCTCCTTCCCACAAGCCCAGAATGTGAATACTATGGGTCAACTAGGGTGAAATTCATGTGCTTAAGAAATCAAAGAGAAAAAAATCACAATA
Source organism: Callorhinus ursinus (assembly GCF_003265705.2). Classification (NCBI taxonomy): domain Eukaryota; kingdom Metazoa; phylum Chordata; class Mammalia; order Carnivora; family Otariidae; genus Callorhinus; species Callorhinus ursinus. The sequence continues at coordinate 97,602,988 of NW_027397064.1, forward strand.
ATTGTTAAACATTTTTCATGTTAAAAAAAAAGTGAATTTTCTATGAAGAGAGAACCTCTGGACCAAACAGCAATGAGTTATTGTGCATTCATTCAACAAATTTTACTCAATACCTACTATGTCTTTGAACTGTGTTAGGTTTCACTTTGAAGAAATCCATTTTATGTGGGTTATTTAAATATAGACACATTCTTTTTCTCCTACATTTTAATCTTTGGGTAGGATTCCAACAAGAGAATGGGCAGCACAGACCCAATGTCATTCTATCAACAGGTTCTCTTCACAATTGATATCAGATAAATATTTGTAAAAATAATATTACATAAAAAAGACAATGACCATCTTTTCAAGATTGAATTTTCATTTCAATTCAATTTCACCAATTCATGAATATATTCTTTGAACTTTATGCCATTCAAATTTCTAAAGCCTAGACCAGATTTCCCAATATCAATTCTTTTGTGGAATCACCTATTCCCTTAAAAGGCATGGTGACTCTTCTCATTTTTTTATTGTACAAAAATGTTGTTCATTAAATCACAGAAGGCAACTGGGAAGGGACCTTGTGGGAGTATTCCATGAAACTACAAGAATTATTCTGTCATTAAACGTTTCTTAAAAAGAAGTTTTATATACTGAGAACAAGGCTTCAGAAGAAACCTCAACCGTAATAGTTTCCATACATAAGCAAACAAATGTTTCTGTGTGATTTACAAATTTTTGCATATATATCCCTACGTTTATGTTTGCATTATAACCCAATTCTAGCACTGATAAAGAAAACCATTAGCTTTCCTCATCCTTGTTTAAAAGGGAGTTTATATGCAAAAAAGACACCATTCAGAAATGGTTAGGAACTGATTACATCTAAAAAGCACATGAGGTTGTCTAAAAAATAAATTACATTTATGCACAATTTCCTCATTTCCTTTTGATTTGTACTGCTTCCAGAATTCCATCTTCTTTTTATTTTTCTATCTGCTATCATCTAGCAATTAGGGATATATGCTTGCAGGCTGTACAGAAAGTTGTTTTATACAAATTCAGAAAAAGGTATTGTTTATTGTTAAACTAGGCTAAAGGGCATCAGAGTTCAGTCATAAAGCAACAGCATCTTATCAGTTTGATAAGCCTTACTTATGGCTACAACCTGGTCTAGTAAAGTCTGCTAAAGAAACTCATTACCAGGTCAAGGCAATTTGGATTTTATCACCATCCCAACCAAACTTCTTTAGGGAATAAACACATTTTCCAACTCCTGTTTCTCAGTAAGCTAATTTATTTTTCATCTCCTGTTTCCCTCTTCCCCCTCAGCATTCTCAAGCTAACTCCATTTCCATTCTAGGCAAGTTTCTTCTTCAGATCTTTTAACCAGGCTCAAGTGTCTCTTATATTTTCACCTTTGAGAAGAGGAAATTCTTGATGCAAAAAAGGAAGAAACCTTGGGTATTCAAGTTCAGAAGCATTAGAATGGGGAACAGGATAACTCGCTCTCTGATTTTGATTTTACATCATGCAATTGGCCATCCGCCCTGCTCTTACACAACATAAACCTGGATAACCATTGGAGTTCAAATAAGAATTCTTTGAACACTCTGTTAACTACTCTTTGCCCTCAAAACTACAGGTGGTCTTTTAGAGCAGAACTACCCAAAAGTGGTATTCTGTGGCCTATTGTTATTCCCTAAACTGTTTGTGTCCAGAGTGTGTATCAGTCAGAGTTCACCAGGGAATCAGAACCAATAAGAGATAGATGATAGATGATAGATAGATGATTGATAGATAGAGAGATAGATAGAGATAATATAATAAAATATTTATTATAGGAATTGGTTCACACTATTATGAAGGCTGAGAAGTTCCACAATTTGCCATCTGCAAGTTGGAGATTCAGGAAAGAATCAGGTGGTGTAATTTAGTCTCAGTCTCAAAGCCTAAGAACCAGGAGCAGATGGTATAAGTCCAAGTCCAAAGGTCTGAGATCTGGGGGCCTAAGGTATAAATTCCCATCTAGAAACCAGGAACCCCTATGTCAGAGGGGGGAGAAGTTCAAGCTCAGCTCAAGCAGAGAGAGGGAATCTGCCTATCCTTCACCTTTTTGTTCTATTCAGACCCTCATCAGATAGGATGATGCCTACCCATGTTGGTAAGGGCGAATCTTCTTTACTTAGTCCACTAATTCAAATGCTAATCTCTTCCAGAGATACCCTCACAGACGAAGAGAAATAATGTTTTACCAACTATCTGTACATCCCTTGGCTGAGTCAAGTAGACACATAAAATTAACCATCATAATGTGATATGTATAGAAATTTAATGTTTAGAAGCTGATAGCAATTTGAAGAAAGCTGTTGATTATAACAATGAAAAAAATTGCCTAGATTTTTGGTCTCTTTAAAAATTTCATCTTTTGGAGCGCCTGGGTGGCTCAGTCATTAGGCATCTGCCTTCGACTCAGGTCCTGATCCCAGGGTCTGGGATCAAACCCCACATGGGCCTCCCTGCTCCGCAGGAAGCCTGCTTCTCCCTCTCCCACTCCCCCTGCTCGTGTTCCCTCTCTCGCTGTGTCTCTCTGTCAAATAAATAAATAAAATATTTTTAAAAAATAAAAAATAAAAATTTCATTTTATAGTAATTTACATTATTATATTTTATAAAAACATTGGTTGGTGATGGATTTAAAAATAAAAGTAAAGCTAATTCTTCACCACTGAGAGTGTTGGAAACTTGTTTTAGGCCCTTGTATCTTAGAGAATCACTAGAAGACTGGCTGACTTTTTTTTGATATGTAGTTTAGAATATAACCTTGACAATAATATTTTACTTAAGAGAAAATAAATATATAGGAGAAGAACCAACCTCTACAGTCAATCTTACAAGGACATAAAGCAACACCAACCTAAGCCTATGCTTTTGAATATGTCTATATTGGATTATTCAAAAAAATTATCAAGGCTGGTAAAAAGGAATCAAGGTAATTCACCAATACTGGTTTTATTTCCAAAGACATGACATTTATTTTTATTGAGACATATCACTGACATTGTTTTGTTTGTTATGTTAAACAAATATATTTGGTGAACCACTGTAATTCCAGTCTTGATATTTTAACTCTATTTTTGAAGTTATTTTCTTAGGAATGCTTTAAATTACAATATACAGATCTTTATTGTATCTTACAATACAGATCTTTTTTTTTAAGATTTTATGTATTTATTTGAGAGAGACAGAGAGAGAGAGAGCATGAGCAGGGGGAGGGGCAGAAGGAGAGGGAGAAGCAGAGTCCCTGCTGAGCATGGAACCTGAGCCAAAGGCAGATGCTTAACAGACTGAGCCACCCAGTGCCTCAAGATTACAATATAGATCTTAATTTATCATGAACTAATTCAGACTAACAATGATGTAACTCCAATAATATATAGCAACTTTGTTCTAATAATCATCCATTTCTTCCCCCTTCCTGCTTGTATTGATATGTACCATACATCTACATATGTCATAAAGCCAAAATTGAATGGCATATTTATTGTTTTACAAAATATATTGTTAAAACAAATTCATAAGAAAAATTAAAAAAAATAAAGTACTATGTTTTGTATTTACACACATACCCACCATTTCTGATGACTTTCTTTTTTTTTATTATTATGTTATGTTAGTTATACAGTACATCATTAGTTTTTGATGTAGCGTTCCATGATTCATTGTTTGCATATAACACCCAGTGCTCCATGCAGTACGTGCCCTCCTTAATACCCATCACTGGGCTAACCCATCCCCCCACCCCCCTCCAAAACCCTCAGTTTGTTTTTCAGAGTCCATAGTCTCTCATGGTTCTTCTCTCCCTACTATTCCCCCCCCTTTCATTTTTCCCTTCCTTCTCCTAATGTCCTCCATGCTGTTCCTTATGTTCCACAAATAAGTGAAACCATATGATAGTTGACTTTCTGCGCTTGACTTATTTCACTTAGCCTGATCCCCTCCAGTCCCATCCATGTTGATGTAAAAGTTGGGTATTCATCCTTTCCGATGGCTGAGTAATATTCCATTGTAGATATGGACCACATCTTCTTTATCCTTTCGTCTGTTGAAGGGCATCTCGGCTCTTCCCACAGTTTGGCTATTGTGGACATTGGTGCTATGAACACTGGGATGCATATGGCCCTTCTTTTCACCACATCTGTGTCTTCTGGGTAAATACCCAGGAGTGCAATTGCTGGGTCATATGGTAGCTCCATTTTTAATTTTTTGAGGCATCTCCACACTGTTTTCCAAAGTGGCTGTACCAACTTGCATTCCCACCAACAGTGTAAGAGGGTTCCCCTTTCTCCACAACCTCTCCAACATTTGTTTTATCTTGCCTTGTTAATTTCTTTTCTTTTTTTTTTTTTTTGCTATTCTAACTGGTGTAAGGTGGTATCCCAATGTGGTTTTGATTTGAATTTCCCTGATGGCTAATGATGATGAACATTTTTTCATGTGTTTGTTAATCATTTGTATGTCTTCTTTTGAAAAGTGTCTGTTCATGTCTTCTGTCCATTTATTGACTTGATTATTGCAGAAATCAGTTGCTTTCTTATACACTAATAATGTAACTACAGAAAAAGAAATTAGAAAATCAATTCCATTTACAATAGTACCAAAAACCACAAGATACCTTGGAATAAACCTAACCAAAGAGGTAAAGGATCTATACTCTAGGAACTACAGAACGCTTACAAAAGAAATTGAAGAAGACACAAAAAGATCGAAAAACATTCCGTGCTCATGGATTGGAAGAATAAACATTGTTAAAATGTCTCTGCTGCCCAGAGCAATCTATACCTTCAATGTCATCCCAATCAAAATTCCATGCCATTTTTCAGAGTGGTGGAACAAACAATCCTAAAATTTGTATGGAATCAGAAAAGACCCCGAATCACCAAGGAAATGTTGAAAAAGAAAAACAAAGCTGGGGGCATCACGTTGCCTGATTTCAAGCTATATTACAAAGTCATGATCACCAAGACAGCATGCACTAGCACAAAAACAGACATATAGACCAACGGAACAGAATAGAGAGCCCAGATATGGACCCTCAACTCTATGGTCAAATAATCTTCAGCAAAGCAGGAAAAAATATGCAATGGAGAAAAGACTGTTTCTTCAATAAATGGTGCTGGGAAAATTGGACAGTTTATACAGAAGAATGAAACTAGACCATTCTTTTACACCATACACAAAGATAAACTCAAAATGAATGAAAGACCTCAATATGAGACAGGAATCCATCAAAATCCTAGAGAACATAGGCAGTAACCTCTTCGACATCACCACAGCCATTTCTTTTAAGACACATCCCCAAAGGCAAGTGAAAAAAAAGCAAAAATGAACTTTTGGGACTTAAATCAAGATAAAAACTTCTGCACAGCAAAGGATACAGTCAACAAAACAAAGAGGCAACCTATGGAATGGTAGATTTTTGCAAATGACACTACAGACAAAGGGCTGATATCCAAGATCTATAAAGAACTTCTGATGACTTTCATTTCTTTCCTTAGACTCAACTTACTGCTTGGTGTCATTTATTTTTTCATACTAGAGGTATTCATTCCTTCAGTATTTTTTGTTGAGTCTGTCTGCTACAGTATATAGCTACAGTAGATCTGCTACAGTATATATATATTTACTGTAGCTATATGCATATATATGTGAAGCATATATATATATATAACAAATCTGTTGATTCTTACAATGAAAAAAATTGAATAAAAATATATACTTTATATATATATATACTTCATTTTACTTTCACTTTTGAAAGTTACTTTTGTCGTATGTATTGGTTAAGAGTTTTTGTGTTGTTTGTTTTCTTAAGCCTTTTGAATACATCATTCTGCTTCTTTCTAATCTCCACTATTTCTGATGAGAAGCTATACATTAATTGTATTGTCATTTCCCCTGCATGTGATAAGCTACTTTTCTCTTTCTGCTTTGAAGATTGTCTCATTGTCTTATCTTGCAGAAGTTTTACTGTTGCAATAAATGTTTATATTTAGATATAAATGTTTTATGTTCCTCTGACTACTTATTATGCTTTTTTGATTTATATATTAAAGTTTTTCATAAAATTTGAGATGTCTTTGGTCATTATTTCTTCAACTACTTCTTGTGCCACTTGCTCTTTGCTCCTGGAATTCCCATTACATGGGTATTGATATGGTTGATGATGTCCCACAGGTCTCTGAGGCTCTGTTCACTTTTCATCAATATTTGTTCTTCACATTAAATAATATTTACTCATCTACCTTCAAGTTCATGAATTACTTTTTCCACCATTTAAATATTTTGTTGTGCCCATCTAGTGAAATGTTTATTTCAATTATTAGAATTTTCAACTCCAGAGTTTCCTCTCCATTTTTAAAAAATATGTATTTATTCTTTCTTACTGTTGCTCTCTACTTGTTGAGTTATCATTGTCATAATTTCCTTTAATTATTTGAATATGGCTTTCTTCATTTTAAAGTTATTCCCTTTAATCCTTTTAATGTAATTGTATTTTGCTATATCCAACTTCTTAGTTTCTATTAACCTTTTTTTTTCCTGAGTATGGATTACATTTTCTTTTTTCTCTATCATATGTCAGAATTTTTGTTACAAACCAGACATTTTAGATACACTACTCAACTCTGATTTCCTTCTTAAGGTGTGTGGGCTTTTGTTGTTGTTTGTTTTGTAACTTGCCTCGATTTAAACTCCCATGAAGTATGGCCACGAGTGCCTTTGTTTAGTTTTGTTGTTGTTGTTGTTGTTGTTTATCCTTACTTTTGTTTTTTAACTCAGCAGTCTGAGGGTCACCCCCATGTCTCTATGGCTTAGTGGCCAGTCAATATTTTGGGCAGAGGTTGTGCTTGAACACATGGATTCCATAAGCACCACCCCCCCCACGCCTCCTTGGCAGAAAGACTGTCTCTGTGGAATGTATTCAAAATTCAACTGGTTCTCAACTCTGCCTAGACTTCTACTTCCTGCTTGCTTCATTTTCACCTTCCTCCTACATGTGCTTATTTCCCCCATCAGTGAGAGAGGCATAAGGAGCTTATCCAGGCCTGCTATAACTCTCTTATTTCGCCATTCTTTTCCTTAAATGTAGAGCTTCTTGACATCATCTCAACCTTAAGATAAGAGAGGAACAGATTTCTCAGTTCATTTCCTCTCCAATTTTTATTTTTACTAGTAATGTAGACATAGTTTTTGGCCTTCATGCCAAATCAAGTCAGCCCCTTCTGGCCATGGGACTACTGTTTTTCAAGGCCAGCAGCAAAACCATCACTTGGAAAAACTATCACCTCACCTGAACTGGGCAAAGGGGATAAGAGCTGTTCCAGAAGGAAAATATGCAGCTCCCACTGTCCTTCCAGTTTCCAGTAGCTTTTTATGAATAAGTGCTTCTCAACTTGTTGCTTGCTTTCGGTTGACTTCCAGAGCCCTGAAGTGGTTATTTTCGATCATTTCCACCCCCAGCAAAGGTATATTTGCTGGGGAGAGGATATTTTGATCTTTTCATGCCACCATGCCAGAATCTTCACCTCTGGATAGTAAATTTAGATTTTGAATATTTTATATGAACTTGGTAATTTGCTAGTAGTAGGAAGAGGAGTTTTATAGTACTCATCAGATTCTACAAGGGGTACATAATTATATTTAAAATTATGTGATATTTACATGTATCATGAGTAACACTCTCAGGACTCACTACGTACGTAGCTGCTACTAAGGGTGAAACAGAAAGAGCTAGGGTTCCCCTGCAGCAGGCATCTGCACAACAGAGAGAAGAATCAAGAAAACATTATAGGCATGAGAATTTGAAAGGAAACCCAAACAACTAATGCTTTTAGTTACTATCATTTTGCGAACCTTATACTACTTGGCAACATAGGACAGCCACTCCCCAAACCTACCCTACTTCAGGTGAAGGGCCAACATGTCCACAGCTGATGAAAATGCTCCCAAACATGCCTAGCATGCAAAACTTCTCTATTTGATTATTTTCCAGCCAAACTGTAAAGTCCAAATGCTGAAACATAAGTAGAGGGACCACAGAATAAATCTGATAAATCTTCCCCAAAGGGGAAGTGGTTAGGCAGATGGATTTAGGCCTTGAAGAGCCTTAGTTACTTAGCTAACCTCCTTGAGCCTCTTTTTTTTTTCAAAGAAACTTGGGACAATAGTATCTATTTTATAAGGTCTTTGTAAAGATTAAATGAATGAATCTGTAGAAGTCGCTCACTTGGTACCACGTTAAGACTTCAGTATGTGCTGAAGATTTATCACATCTCTTTTTAGTGGTCTGTACATTTTTCTTTAATTGCTAGCTTGTTAAAGTCTTGGAAAGGAAGAACAATGGCATTCAGGGAAGAGCCGCGTGAAGCATGGATAGGTTCAGACAGTACCCAGGATTGCCTGCATTCTTTATGAAGATATTTCTCTTTAGAAATTCACATGCAAGAAACACCCATAACCTTTGGTATTTGTTCAAATCCTCTTAGAGGATGAGAATAGCATTCTGTGACCTATGAATATAGTGCAATTTTGAGACCTCTTTGTCTAAGGACCTAACTAAGAAATAAAGAATTGAATCAACTTGTTTTTTTGTTAGTGACAGAGGATATAGAATGAGGGAAAGATGAGACCCATAAATAACACAATGCTTATTCTAGCCAATTATTACAAAATCCCTTCTTATGAATACATGTGCCTATGTATAATGAGAAAATATGCACTATTGTTTTCCATATTTCAGAACTATTATTCTACCCAAATAGATAATAAAAACAAAGCTTTAAGTTTGGGGGGAAAAATATATATATATATAAAGCCGAAAAACAACTTATTTTACCTGTGAGTGTTTGGTTTGGGGGGTTTTTGTTTTTTGTTTGCTTATTTTTGCTAAAAATTATGATGGACTTTTTACCATTCATTCCCACACTGCGAATAATTTATTTGAGTACTTTGTAGTGTTCTTTATTGCCTTTAAAATAGAGCTGTAGTATATACATATATATATATATATATATATAAAGCCTTTGGTTTTTCTTTTCTCCCTCACTATATTTCTTTATTATCATGTAATAGGTCAGTGAATGCATACTAAAGCTGCTATCATTCAAATAAAAAAGGATTTGCATATTTAATTCCTGGCTTTCATTTCAATGTGGCTTTAGAATCATTAAATTTGATACTGATTTTTTTCTTCTCTTGCTTTTAGCTAACTGTTTAGAATTAATCTTTCTCATGAAAGATTAATGAAAGATCATGAAAGACTGAAAACGTCTAAGACAAATTCAAAGTATTAGTTGACTTAAACTTATTATTTACTTTACTTCCTACTCTCATCAGTATTCAGAAAAAGTGCTGTAGTGAAATATTTTATTATTTTGCTTGTCAAACATCCAACCTCCTTCACTACTTTATATAAATCCCCATTGTTTATACTATTAGAGAGTCTTAATGTCTTACCTCCCTCACCAGAAATTGAAGGTGGGTGTTCTTTTGTCTCCTCACTTCCTGGGAGATGCATTTGACCCCTGCTCAGCCAATTAGACATTCCCACCAAGTCATCTAGAATCGACAGCAAGCACCACAGAGATGAGTTAATGGCTGGAGTGTGTCTGCCATTGCCATGGAGTCCATATCGAAGGCAGCAGCAGCAAAATCCTGGTCTGATTGTTCTTGCTGCCAAACTCTGGAATTCTTTATTTTCCAAGGCTTCCACCAATTTAGGTTCTTACATCAACCCCCCCTTTTATCTCATATAGCCAGAAATGGAGTCTGTTTTAAAAAATTCCTGAATGATAAAAATATTCTTCTCAAAACCATTATTGCATGTTCAATCAAAACATTGCCTCATTCATAATACTGCCTGTTAAGCTTTGTGTGTTCATTCGCTCATTCATTTATATAATTTGTTTCATTCATTTATTATCACTGTGATTTGGTATAAATAACATAGGTTTTACTCTTAGGCAGAGCTGAGTTCAAATTCTGACTTCAACAGTTAATGTATAATCTTGAGTAATATGTGATACAAACAAATAATGCATTTTGAAACTCACTGTATAAGAAAAAGAGCAGTGAATTCAGGATCAGAAAATGCATTACTAGCTCTACCTTTAAGCAAGGGTAAATAAAAACTTTGATCGTATTGACTTCATCTATAAAGAAAGTGTCATCTAGGATGATTTTCATGGCCATTCCTATTTCAAAATTCTATAATTCACATAAAATTCAGTTCCATATGTCAAAACTGCGATTGCATTTTGCAGTCTCTCCCTGTGTGTAGGTATATGTATGTGCACTAGATGTTTTATATAAACTCATGTTTTTTATTATGTCAGTCTAAGAAAGGTTTCGCTACCATGGTATTTCATGGAAGAGGCCATTTATACCCAGTGATATAAGCAGCTTGCATTGCCTACAAACCTGTATGTTCTGGGTGGACCAACCACCCCTGTGAGAGCATTCCCACCTGCTCTTCTTCTGACCAGAGCTCTTGATGTTCCTTTGTATCTTATCCCTACCTGACTTGTCTTTAAGTGACTCTTTCAAGTTTGGGGTTAAATGTATTTCTTCAGGAAAACCTTTCTAGATTTCTCCCAGCTTCTTCTACCTGAGTTAGGCTATGTCAGCGTAGGCACTTTCCTTTTTTTAAGATTTTATTTATTTGGCAGAGAGAGAGAGAGGGAACACAAGCAGGGGAAATGGGAGAGGAAGACACAGGCTTCCCACTGAGCAGGGAGCCCGATGCGGGGCTCGATCCCAGGACCCTGGGATCATGACCTGAGCCAAAGGCAGCTGCTTAACTGATTGAGCCACCCAGGTGCCCCTTGTACGCACTTTCTTATGTTTGCTTCTGTGTAGCACTCATCACAATTCTACCTTAATCATTATTTGTATCATTACTCAGTTAAGTTCCATGAAAGCAGAGTCTTGAGCCTAACTGTATCTCTAGCACCTTGCACTGTGCCAAGTCCATAGTGGGTACACAATAGATATTTGCTGAATTAGAAGAAAGAAAATTACTACCCAAATGAAACATCCAGCTCTCCCCGCTCTACTGTGATGACAAGGGAAAAGGATTTAAGCTTCGGAAATGTATGCCATGCAACAAAGCCTTACTGATATTTGCCATGATTTTGGATCACAGTCTGTTTCTTCCCCTAATGTCCTGGGAAACAGATATTGTATGTATTGGCCAGCATCTCAACATGCAGCTGCCTTCACTGTTCTCTTGGTGGTGAGCTCATCCATCTCTTGATGATTTGGATAGACCGTAATAGCTCTGTTTTGGATAATTGATGATAGCCTAACATTTAAGGACTCCCTGGGGTTATGAGCCAAGTCATGGGAGCAATTCCAGATTCTATCACTCCAATTAAAGGAATAACTCTCTAAGGGTAGAATTCACAATCCCCAGGAACTGGTGGGTGACATTGGCATTTGACTAGAGTCCATGGATAATGTAAAAATGAAAGCCAACATAAATCATCCCTTTATAGGAAAATGAATCCCATTGTCAAGCAAATAAAAAGTGCATTTGTAAGTAACTTAAAGTGCCAGATAATTTGTAAACCTTCCAAATCTTTGTAAACAATTAGAGGGCCTAATATTCTGTAGGTACTCAGTCAATATTACTGAATTGTACATTGACTGAAATAGTTATGCTTAAGAGAGCTTTTTCTGTACTGTGCATCCCTATTGATAGTAAAGTCTTAGAGAAAGAATATTCATTTAATTCCAAATATTGCATGAGATGAATAGATGTGATTATAAAAGAAACAAAGTCCAAGATGTATAAAAGGGTGGTTAAAGAGTGTTGAACACTTCCAATCTCCAAGGATAAAATGAAGTACATCCAGGTGACTAATATGATGATGGCAAAATGCCTGATACCCAGTGTATCTGTGCTAATTCATTCATTAAAATGCGATCTTGATTTGTCTCATACTTGGCATGGCTCGAGAGTTCACTCTCGGGGCTCCATCCGTCTTCCGCTCAAATATAAAACAATGATAACACAAAAGGAGGCAGACAGTCACAAAATTACATCCACGCTCAAACACAAGATGAACTTTGATGATGCAGGACTTCAGAGCCAAAGTGGAAGCCGTGCTTGGCTCCAAGTCCGGCCCATAAAGGGATAATGGGCTGAAGGGATACCCCTGATGGGGAAGGACAGGTCAAACCTTACCTTCTTCTGCCAGAGTTGAATTCAGTTAGAGGAAGCACCTGAGTCAGGCCACCATCTATGATACTGCCAACAGGACCTTTTTGGCTCTCTGGTTTGGGTAGACACCACGTTCTTTCTCTCAGTGTTGGTATCTGTCTAACAGACTCTTTTTTCTTCCTTTGTTCTCATCACTTCTCTTCCTCTCACTCACTCACTCTCCTCGTCATATCTGTCTCTCCTTTATCTGTCTCACAAATTTCTCACATTTGCTAAGAACTAAATATACCTGATTATTTGACTCAGAAAAATTGGAATTAGTGGAAATAAAGGCCACAAAAGAGAAAATCAGTGATGAATAAAAATTTATTTTGGTCAAAAACTTGATTAATGAATCACATTTTTATCAGCAATTTAATTGAGAAAGCATTTTTACTAATGAAAATATTTTCCGTGAGATAAAAATAAATGGAAGTCTTTTGAATGTGATGAATAGAAAATTGATCAATGAAATCAAATGGACCAACAGAATCTTTTCTGGAAAAAAGTTTGTAAATGACATTTATTGGGGTTCATATTATTTAGATAAAAATGTTTTGTTCAAAGCACTCTCAGGATTAAAACAGTCTCACCTTGAAATATCGTGGAAAAACATCATCATTCAGGAATCCCTGGGAATTATTCAAAACTGATGTTATAAGTCAAACTAGATGACCTCAAAAACCACCTCCACTTCTGGAACCTTGTTTTTTCTATTTTCCCAGTATTCCAATAAAAAATTTCTCATGAGATATAAAGGCAACGTTCCTTGGTAAATCGACACATTTTACAAACCAAAACATTTTATGTTTAAACATTCTCAGCTCAGTGGTGTGAGACTCGCACACAGCCTGATCTTTAAGGAAATCATAAGCATGTGGGACTTCGCAGTAGGGTTTTCAAACTTGGATTGCCCCGGAGTCAAGGAAAATTATCTATAAAAGAGATAGTAGCTTATCATAGAAAGAAAAAAGTTTCTCTCTTATAACTTCTTTCCCATTTGGAAACATATTTTTTATCAGACCACATTTTTTTTTTCCGGAAAATGTTCATTGCTAGCAGAGAAAATGAGAATGTTCCAACTATGTGAAGGTGCACAGTTGTTCACGCTGGCATTACTATTCTGCTGGTAGAATCTGAGGTATGTGATTCAACCAAGCCAGCACCAAGGCCTAGCACATGCCTGGGGTCTGGGTTCTTCTCAGACTGGGTACAGAGAGCAAAAGTTTTCCTTCCAGCTGAGGAAGAAAATCTCCTACTATTGCTTCCACATAGGAAATCATTGAGTAGATGCTAGGCTGGTTCTTGGGAGAAAAAGAAGCAGATTTACCCAGAGAAAAATGCCGGTCATTTTAATGTGTGTGGAGAACCTGCCCCAAACATCTTCTTTTATACTTTGGAGAAAAAGAATAGCCTTGCTGAAAATGAATATATTTTGATGTCTTCCTCCTTTGGAGAGTCTTTTTTTGTGGTGTCCATCCATCCCTCCCCATGTGAGGCTCTTCTTATCTATCTCCCCCACCAACAACACCCTATATCCACCACATGCCATGTATGTGATCTGCATCCTCTTTCAGTACACAAGAAAATTAAACTCCTGAGTGAACATATCTTATACAAGGTTTTCAATATAGAAGTTGTTACTTAAGTGAGGGCATCTCAGGATGTCCAGATTCTCTCTTAAAGCAAAGCAGTGATAGGAGGAATTTTAAATTAACTGGGGTAGTAAGTGTGTTGATGACTCTGAATGAACCTTCCAGAGAAGGTTAATGGATGTCTTCAGGTACTTGGATTAATGGCTCACACAGTACTCAGTAGAGAAGCACAGATTTCTTTTGTTGAACATACTTTGAGGAGAATCAAAGACCACATTCTTGTTGTTTTTGCATCTCCTACAAATAGAAATTATCACAATTCTAAGCACATTACAGATTCCCAGTATCTGTTATATGGCTCGATGGTTTATCAGTCAAAACTGCATCTGGTTGCAAGAAATAGAACACCTGACCACATGGGGTCTAAACAAGTAGTAAGTTGATTTATTCCTCAGAAAGAAAAATGTCCAGAAAGAGGTAGTTGAGGGCTGATGTGGTGGTTCTATGATGTCATCATGAGACCTAGATGCTTTCTATTTTGTTTTCCTGCCCCAACCCCCCGCCCCTTGGCATTTGATCTTCAGCTTTATGCTCTCAAGAGGGCAGCAACAATGCCAGGTATTATGTCCATGTTTCAGGTAGAAAGAAGAGTAAAAACAAAGAGCGAAGGTGAAAAGGACACATGTCAGCTGAGTCTGTCTCTCTTTATCTGGAACACAATAGCTCTCCTGAAGGCCCTAACCAATAATACCTCCACTTAAATTTTGCTTGCCAGAATGAGGGGCTCATGACCAAACCTAACTGCAAGAGGGCATGTAGGGAAATCAAGATTTTTTTCATACATATTGCCTTCTCCCAGATAGAACTGAATAAGAAAGAAGGGCAGGATGGATCTAGGAGAGGGAATTAGCAATAGCTATTATAGAGACACAAACTGTCCAGATATAGGTGATTGATAAGTGGGTAGAGTTTGGGAGGAGTATGCTTGGCATGGCAGAAAACACCCTTCATCTTCTGGTCTCAGGAGCTCAAATGTACCCTCTTTTCACCCAGGAAGTCATGTATGTGACTATTTTCATATATGCTTCCTTGTACCTGAAATACCCATTTATCCTTATTCACCTATAAAACTATTTGCCTTCAAGACTTAGTCCAGGTGGAAGCTTTATCCTGATCCATCAAAAATGGTTTGTTCACTGCCAACTAGAAAGTGAACTCAGTGAGGACAGTAACTGTGTCTTATTTGCCTTTGTATTTTTAACTAGACAATTGCCTTGATTGCTTATTCAGTTTATATTCCCCATCTGAAGTGCAGATATTACATATTTCTGCTTAAGGTGCCTGACTAAATGGTCAGCTCACATAATTTATTAGGGCTAGAACACTTAAAAGAAAGACTCAAATCTTTCTCACTAGTTTTGGAACTGTTCAAATACATGCATGAATGGTAACCAGTGCTGCTCCAATGTTACAGGCCATCAAGGAAAGCTTACAAAATCAAATACTTTGGGGCCATGAAAGGTTAACAAATGCACAGATAGAATGAGTCTTTAGCTTACAAGTAAAGAGTGATGTGATAAACCAGTGGATATATGCCACACCTAAATATATTCAAATGCAAGAATGTTCAACCTCTATGCTAACCAAACAAAACTCATCTGTAGCTGAATATGATCCATAGGCCAACAGTTGGCAACATCTGGCAAAAAAAAAAAAAAAATAGTACCATAAAAACGTTAGCCCAAAATTCTTTACAAAGAGATCCTACCAATCTCATCTATATTTATAGACAATCTCAGAAGTCATCTATAAAATGTGCTTACTTTTCCTTAATGTAGAATCCTGGTGAACTCTCCAGGAATAATTATTTGTGTATCATAAACCTAGGTCATTGAATTATTTTATCCAGTATAGAGAATCATTGGGTACAAGACATGTGAATTTTGGAAAACATTTGCCAAACAAGCTCAAGAATTTTTATTGAATACATGACGAAATGAAGTGATAACTCTAATGTGTTTAAAATCAGGGTCAGTGGTAGCCCTTAAATACTTATTTACTTGTTGACTGCATTAATGAGGAAATAAATGAATTAATGATTTTTGTTTGTTTGTTTAAGCCCATAATTAGTTATATGCCAATTAACCTCACATAAAGTTATGGTACTTGATGTGATACTTGAAACTGTTGCTTCACCCCCCACCTCCCACCCCCACGGCCTTGGTAGGGGTGACTGTGCTTTCCTGATCCCTTGACTTTGGACTATGCTTTCTGATTGATTTTGGTCGATGGCAGGAAGGCAAAGATGACAATCGGCCAGTTCTGACCATAGAACTTAAAAGCCTTGTGCGCTTCCACTCTCTTTTTCCCATCTCTGATACTTGTAGGGGAAAAAAAAATACAAATTTGGTGAGTTTAAGAAAAGCATCTCTTTTCTTCTTTTAATTTAGATTTTAATGAAACTCCAGCCATATTAAAAATAAAAACCTTTACATAAATGTTGAAACTGGAGTCCCATTAAAGAGCTAATAACACTTTTAATGCATTTTGTTTCCTATTGAAATTTCTTATGAGGTTTTTTTCTATGAACCTCTTATTTGACAAGCAAGATTTATGAAAAATAATTTTAGAGAATATATGGAAAATTAATGAGCTTCATTCATTCTACATTTTTCATCCTAAAAATACCAATGTCCTCTAAATATTCTATACTCCTGCAAAGGAAAAAAAGATATTAATTTCTCTAGTACATAAAAGGTATTTTCCCATTGACCACTCTGATTCAAAAAATAATTTATCAGGGGAATGGAATTAGTATTCTATGAGATGAATTCAATACAAAGCATTGTTCATAGGTTATTTTACTCCATTCCTTACTGTAAATTACTGAGTAAGCATTGTTACTCTTATTTTGAAATGAGAAAATTGAGTCCCAGGGAGTTTAAGTAAGTTTCCCTAAACCACAGAGTTAAAAAACACACAGGTGATATTTGTAACCAGGGCTGTATGACAGCAATGAGTTTTTGCGCATTGAGCTGTACTACATCATAATGTCAGAAAATAAATTAGGTACACAAAGAAAATTAAATATAAAAATAATTTAAAACATGCCAGAAAGTATATAATCTCCATTATGAAGTTTGGGGAAGAAAAAGGGGTTAAGAATAAAAATTTCTGGGGCACCTGTGTGCCTTAGTCTGTAAAGCTTCTGCCTTCAGCTCAGGTCGTGATCCCAGAGTCCTGGGATCGAGTCCTGCATCAGGGCCCCTGTTCAGCGGGAAGTCTGCTTCTCCCTCTCCTTCTTCCTCTCTCCCCTGCTCATGCCCCCACCAAATAAATAAAAAATAAAATATTAAAAAAAAAGAATGAAAACTTCTGGGAACTCTTCACCTACATACACATTCAGAAGTCAGAAGGAAGAAGAAGGCATTAATATCTGGGGCCTGACCTACAACAAGAAAGACCCCAGTCCCAGAAGTTTATGATAATGGGACACACATTCTACATCCCCAGAAGTTGACAAAGATAAACTTTCAGCTATAATGTCATGTCTCATGGTGTAGGAGGAAAGATGATTCTGAGAGATCCAAAGATGTATGCTTAATATTGTTGAATCACGGGCGCCTGGGTAGCTCAGTTGGTTGAGCGACTGCCTTCGGCTCAGGTTATGATCCTGGAGTCCTGGGATCGAGTCCCGCATCGGGCTTCCTGCTCAGCAGGGAGTCTGCTTCTCCCTCTGATCCTCTTCCCTCTCGTGCTTTCTATCTCTCATTCTCTCTCTCTCTCTCAAATAAATAAATAAAATCTTTAAAAAAAATAATAATGTTGAATCACCCAGTTGAAGAAAATCTGCCCTTGTACAATTTTTTTGAAATATAGCATACAGAAAATGAAAAAATTTTAGGAGTACAACTTCATGAATCTTCCAGTGTGATCATCAGCTAAGTCAAGACTAAGAACATCACCGCCACCTGGAAAACTCCCAACTTACGTTCTTTCCCAATCTTTAACTCTTCTTCCTTTCAAAATCAGCCACTAATATGACTTCTGAAACCACAGGTAAAGTATCATGTTTTTGAGCTTCATTTAGATTGAATCATGTAGTATGTATTAGTATCTGGATCCCTTCATGCAACATTATAATTGTGAGATTCATCCATGTAGTTTTCTGTAGCTATTCATTCTCTTTGCTGTAGAGCATTCTATTGTGTGTGTGTATATATATATATATATATACATATACATATATAGAATATAGAATAGAATATATATAGATATCCATTCTATTGCTGATGGCCATTTTTTTGACATTTTTGGCTATTATGAATAATACTATCATTAAAATTTTAATGCATGCCTTTTGGTGCATATGCATGAGCATGTCTGTTGTGTAGGAGTAAGAGTGGAATTCCTAGGGAAAAGGTAAATACTTGTGCAACTTTACTGGATAATAGAAAGCAGTTCTCCCAAATGTTTACAATATCTGAACTGCCACCAGCGGGATAGGGAAGTTCCAGTTGGACCACATCTTTGCCAAATTTTGCTATTTTAATTTTTAGTTTTAACAACATTGGTGTATAACCGATAATGGTTTTTATTTAAATATCTCTGAACTTTTTTTATATGTTTCCTAGCCATTTGGATAATGACCTTTTTGAAGTGTCCTTTCATGTCACTTGAACATTTTTTTAAATTGTTTTGTTCTCTTTTACTTACTTACAGCTTTGTAGAAGTTTTTACATATTCTGAATACAATTACATATATTCTGGATATAATCATTTTATTAGTTACATTAGTTGAAAATGTTTGCTCCTAGTCTGTATATTCACTGTCTTTCTCAAGTCTATTAATAAAAAGAGGGTATTAATTTTAATAGCCTAATTTATCATTCTTTTACTTCATGGCTAGTGTTCATTGTGTCTTACTGAGGCAATCATTCCCTTCCCCCAAATTATGGAGATATTGTTGTGTATTAACTGCTGGAAGCTATATTGCTTTATCTTTAGAATTTAGATCAAACAGCAGTCATGGAATGACTTTCGTATTGGTATGAGGTATATATCTGCTGTGGATATTCGCTTGCCCGTCCACCTTTAATTTGAAAGCCTATTCTCTCCCCCATTGCTCTGCAGTGAAATCTTTGGCACAAATCAACCATCTATAAATTCTTTACTTCATTCCATTCATCTGTTTGATCACCTGTGTCCTGATACTACATGCTCTTAAATATTATATACAGGTATTTTTTAAATGTTATATTTTTACTGTTATTCTTGATGTCCAGGGAAGAAAGTCTTCCCATCTTTTATTGTCAAATTTTTATTCTATTTTCAGTCCTTTGCATTTCACTTTATATTTGAAAGCCATTTGTAAATTTTAAATTTTAACATTTCTAACTTCCCTAACAACCAATTTGGAGAGAATTGACATCCTTATCTTAATTGGTTTCTCTACTCCATTAATATGAAGTATCTGTGTGAAGTTTTGTATCTATTGTTTTCTAATTTCTCTCAATAACGTCTTATAGTGTTTTATAGTGAGCTCTTGCACGTATTTTATCCTGGGTATTTGGATTTTTTTATACTATTGTAAGTGATACCCTTCAAGTAGAATTCTGATTGCTGGTGGTGTTTAGTTATACATTTGAGTTTTATATATTAATATTACATCCAGCAATTTTGACAAGTTCACACATTAGTGTTAACAGTTTAGGTTACTGGTCCTTTGGAATTTTTTATATGCAAATAATAGCTGTTTGCCTCTTCTTTTCCAGCCCTTATATGTTTTCTTTTTCTTTCATTTTTGTAATTTCTAACTTTATTGAGCTGGCTGGGAGATTCAGTAAAATACTGAGTTCAAGTATCACAGTGAACTTATTTCTCTCATTCTCTATCTCAACACCTTACCAAGGGATATGATGGATGTTATGGGGTTTGTAGTTTAAGGAGAGCCCTTTATGAATAGTTATCTAAGAATTTGGGGGGGGCACCTGGGTGGCTCGGTCATTAAGCGTCCACCCTTGGCTCAGGTCATGATCCCAGAGTCCTGGGATCGAGCCCCGCATTGGGGTCCCTGCTCTGCGGGAAGCCTGCTTCTCCCTCTCACACTTCCCCTGCTTGGGTTCCCTCTCTCGCTGTCTCTCTCTCTCTGTCAAAAAAATAAATAAAATCTTTTTTAAAAAAAAGAATTTTTTTTTTGAATCTTGAACAGATGTTGAGTTCTTGGAAATGTTTTGCTTAATCCTTTGAGATGACCATATGATTTTTCTTCCTTTTTCAACTAGTGTGACAGATTACATTGGTTATACTTTCAAATGTTAATTTTGCAGTCCTGAATTAAACTAAAGTTAACTGTGATATATTTACCTCTTTTGTATATCACTTGGATTCTATTTGCTCACATTTGAGGTAAAAAAAATTGTACTTATGGTAACAAATGAGAGTAATTTATTGTTTTCCTTTTCTGTAATGTCCTTCATCACAGATATACTCTCTCTATATATATATTTATATTTATATGCATATATGTATATATAAACTTTTATTAGTGTTATCTTAGCCCTATAAAATGACCTAATGTCCCTTTTGTGTGAAGAAAGACTTTGTGTAATATTCCTGTCCTTCCCCCCCAACTTGATGTTAGAATTCACCACAGAAATTATCTGTGCCTAGTATTTTGTTTGCTTCATTTTGTTTTTGTTTTAAATTTTATAAGTTTTTTAAACTATGGACTCCATTCAGCCACTAGATATTAAGCAATAAGATTTCAATTTCTTGGGTGCCTGGGTGGCTCAGCCAGTTAAGCATCCAACTCTTGATTTTGGCTCAGGTCATGATCTCAGGGTTGTGAAATCGAGCCCTGAGTCAGGCTCCATGTTGGGACTGGAGCCTGCTTAAGATTCTTTTGCCCTCTCCCTCAGCCCCTCCCTCCTCTCTAAAAAAAATTAAAAAGATTTCAATTTATTGGGCGCCTGGGTGGCTCAGTTGTTAAGCGTCTGCCTTCGGCTCAGGTCATGATCCCAGGGTCCTGGGATCGAGCCCCACATTTGGCTCCCTGCTCAGCGGGAAGCCTGCTTCTCCCTCTCCCACTCCCCCTGCTTGTGTTCCCTCTCTTGCTGTGTCTCTCTCTGTCAAATAAATAAATAAAATCTTAAAAAAAAAGATTTCAATTTATTTTGTGTCAAATTTGATGTTAGTTTTGTTTTAAAAAATTAAGAAAAATTATAAGAAATTGTACATTATATCTACATTTTTGAGTTTATTGATATACAAGTTGTTCATAATATAATATTAACTACTGAATGTTTGGGGATCTGTTTTAATATGTCACTTTTTATTCCTCATATTTACTGTTTGTACCTTCTCTCTCACAGTTACTCTTCTTCTCAATCGATGGTACCAGTGGTTTATCAACTTCTTTTTTATTTTATTTTATTTTTTCTAAGACTTTATTTATTTATTGAAAGAGAGAAAGAGAACATTAGCTTGGGGAGGGGCAGAGGGAAAGGGACAAGCAGACTCCCCTCTGAGCATGGAGCCCAACATGGGGTTTGATCCCAGGACCCCGAGATCATGACCTGAGCCAAAGTCAGAGGCTTAACCGACTGAGCCCCTAGGCGCCCCAAAACTCTTTTTTAAATAGGCAGTTTGGAGCTATATGGATGGTGTCCATGACAGATTTCTACTTTATCCATTCCTCCTTCTCATTATCATTTATCACCTTTAATTGCTTTTGATTTAATTTTCTCCTTTTTCTTCAATATTCTTGGAGAGATATTTAGATTATGATTGTTCAATCATTCTGCTTTTCTAACACGCATCTAAGCATATCTGTGTCCCTATATGCCCTGGTTCATCTGTATTCTACAAATTTTTATATGTCATAGTTTCATATTCATTCTTCTCAAAATTTTATTTGCTCAGGATTCTCCTATGATCCATGTTTTTTTTAATGTATTGCTTAATTTCAAAACATATGGGCATTAACTCGTTATCTTGCACTTACAGATTTCTAGCTTAATTCCAATGGAGAGAACATAATCTAATTTCTTTCATTTTTTAAAATTTTGCTGTGGCTTACTTAATGGATTCACCAATGATCAATTTTGTCATGAATTTTGTGAATATTCCATCTGTACTTCAAACACCTGGGCTATTTTTCCACTTGTCCGGTGTATGATCCCAGCTGATCCTGGCTGAGCATCAGGTTTCCCTGCTTGGCTGGGGGTCTGCTTCTCCCTCTCCCTCTGCTGCCCGCCCCCCCCCCCCGCCCGGTTATGTGAGTGCTCTCTCTCTCTCTCTCTGTCATATAAATAAAATCTTAAAAAAATAGATATAGATAGATAGATAGATAAATAGATTAGATCAAGATTTATTGTTATTTATATCTTCTATGTTTTTAGTAATTTCTTTTTGTCAGCTAGTTCTGTGTGTTTTTGGTGAATGCACGTAAAAGTTTCTTAGCATGGTTGAGGATTTGTCCACTTTGCCTTTAATTTCTGACCTCTTCTGTTTCATATGATTTAAAGGTATATTCTTGGATACATGGCAATTCATTATCATCATGTCTTTCTTTTGGGTTGACACATCTCATTGAAAAATATCCCTCTTGATGTCTAGTAATGCTACGTAAGCTGCTTCACTCACAGAAGTGATGCAAGGTAATCCCTGCCCTGGAGCCTCTATCCTTCTCAGAATCCCCAGCAACACTAGTAATTCCCCAGAGCTTATTTATCCCGAGCTTCTGTAACTATCCTGTGGGATTATATGGATTGAGGGATGTGTACGAAAGAGTGAAGCAGAAATATGCATAATAGTGTCCACCTAGGCTCTTCTGCACAGGTCAAGAGTTTTCTTGCTGCAATCTTCATAATTTAAGTAACATTGATCCTCTAAGTCTATGGGCTTTTTACTTGGAATCCTCACTCGTATATCACTCCACCTTATTTCTAATTATGCTGTGTATCCAGGATGAAGTGGACGTGGCTTGATAAGATAATGTCTCAAGATTCCTGACAAATTTGTGGTTCAATCATTTTCCCAGTCTCTACTCTCCTTATAAGACATGTTCAGGATGTGAGGGTAAAGAATTACTATGTTACCTGAATTGACCCTACTAATGTTTTTCATTTTTGCAAGCTTCTAGGACCCCCTCCCCTTTTGGAAATATAGATATCGAATTCTCTACTTAGTTTATGTTAAAGTATCTCTCAAATATTTGTTATGGCAGCAGTAAATGCAATCTCTCTTCATCTGAATTTTTCCACTTATTCTGGCTAGCAAAGTCTCTTTTTTGACATATTATATCATCAATATTTATAACAGGATCCCAACTTGAGGTTAAGTTTTGCCCATCTTAGGATTCAACCTTGTCTGTGTATGGGGAAGGGGGGTTACTTGTAGAGTGAGTCTTCACGGTTCTAGTTACATGATAAAACATGAAACTTCTGAGGAAAAAACTCACCATGAAGGAAGAAGAAATCATGTTTACAAGTGTGGTCCAAGGACCATGGGCCTGCATCAGAGTGGAGCAGTTATTTCACTGACCTTCAATACACACACATTGTAGATAACCTCTTCCTCAACACTCATACATACACTTACATACATGCTAGGCTGGAGCTGCTGGGTAAGTAGTTATGTGTGCTTTAAACACTGGGAAATCCAGGATAAGGGTACTAGCAGCTTGCAACAATTAAGATAATTATTTTCTCCAAATAGTTTAAGAACTTATGCTTTCATGTTAGTATGTTAATAATGTAAAAAGTCTGAATTTTCCTTAAACAAAAATGATATTGACTTTCATGTACATGATACCAACGATTAAATGATAAATTTTAAAAATCACCTCCATGCTTGTTTTATATCTGGCTTTTTTTAAAACACAGGTTTTAAAATTGAGTAAAAATATAATAAAATGAGCTAATTTTTTTCTGCCATTTGTCCCAATATCTTAGAATATGAGACCATTAGAATTATAAATATCACCCATCTACTGATAGATTCGATTTAGAGATGTAATTACTATATTGATCAAACACTACCTTGCTTATTAGAGAGATAGAGGTGCTAGGGGAGACTCTAGATATTTAATTTTGATTTTTCCATTGCAAATATTTCAGCATTTAAAATGGGTTTTTCATATAAAAAGGAATAGTGGACATAGGGAAAACAGTTTATCAGAAGGAAGGGTTATTTTTTCATCCTACTCTACTTTTCCTAGTGTCTTCAAAGCTGCACAAACTGATCATTAGGACAATCCAATTAGAGTGTAGGTACTAATAGCGAAAACATTTGGTTAATCATTCATGGTGATTAGGTTTCACATCTTTAAATCTTTATCTCAAAACATATGTTTTCCTTAATTTCTTCAAGAACAAAAAGAGTATTGTCATCCAATGTAGAAAGAAAGTCTTGATGGGTGGCTCAAAAAATTAAAGGAGTCAAACTCATTTCACAAAAAGAAAGCACAGCAGTAGTAGAACCATCACAGACACTTCTCAATATTAAATTTGATTTTCAAGGCACTGCAAGTCAAACCATTTGCCCAAATATGTACCAACCACAGACAATAAAACTCACACAGTTATTCTATAGCATCAACCTCAGTCACTTTCCCAGACATGCTCCCTGGGTTCTAACAAAATGATGTGACTCCAAATTGTTTAGAAGGGACAAAGTTTCAAAGGGATACCTGGAAAAGAGCATAGTGATAGATGCTAGCCTCTACTTTGCTGACTGGAAACTAGAGATATGATTTTATGTTATGGGAATTCCCATAAATTGTACTGGAAATGGCCCTTGTGTATACCCGAGAATTCTGTGCACAGCCCTCAGAGTTCTGGGGGAGAGCCTTGGGGATCTCCACCCACATGATGGCAAGAAATGGAAGATGTTGACTCACCATCACTTTAACACACTATAGAACTGGTCACCATGTTTTGCACCTGCTGTTTACACCTTACGTGAGAAAGAAATAGCTTCCACTCCATAAAGCCAGTGACATTTGGGGTTTATTGTTAAGGTAGCAACCATAATCTGAAACAATGCACCAACATATATAAATGAGTGATAACATAACTATTCTACTATGGTGGAATATTAAGTGGTTTTCAAATTATAGTATACATAGAGCTGTAATTCTATGCAGAGGTTAATCTTTGTGCATACACATATCTGCAAGACATATTACTAGAAACTGCATTGTTTCAATGAATAAACATTTTAAGTTACTGGTACATATTACCAACTGGCTTCAAAAAGACTTCAAACAATGTACACTTCAACAAGTTGTGTATAAGAATGTCTGGTTCCCTGAACACTCAATCTTACCCAATCTTTGCCAAACTCATAAGTGAAAAACAATGTTTTCATTTCTTGGATTATACTTCAAGTTATATCTTTTTCTGTTCAACCTTTTCCATTATAATTATGTGTGTTTCCCCCACTTAAGCTGACACGTAAAACCAATATCTTTACCCTGCATGCCCTGAGCCAGACTAAAACAAGGCTGCCATTAGATCAATATATTCAGATTCATATATTTGAGTTTTAGAGTTGATTTTGCTGCTTTAGATTTAGCATGCCAGTGTGAATCTTTGCATCGTTTTGCCATAGCCTATTCTTACTATTTCCGAGGGGTATCTGTGATCTGAACTTGGGCCAAAGTTCTTAATCTCTACTCTAGATCACCCACTGCGAGAGAATTCCTCTCCTGAACTCCAGGCCTCCAGGATGTTGCCCTAACAACCTTCTTTGCCCTGTAGCCCCTCTTTCTAGGGGCCAGATACTGTTGCACAACCTCCTGGCCACTTACTTCAATGATACTGCCTCCTGCATCACCACAAGTCTTGTCACTACTTGGGGACACCTGATGCTTTTACATTTATTCATTTATTCACTCCTATTTAGGAAGCATCTCCTACGATCAGGCACATGAGGAGCATTGGTGCTACTGTATTAACGGAAAGGGCAAGGTCCCTTCCCTCCTAAAGCCTAGAGTCTAATGTACGGGAAAGGAGAGGAGCAAAGAGATGTCAGGAGGAGCACATTAAACAAGAAAACGCATCAGTAAATATATAATTCTCAAAGACAGAAACCAGACAAGTAAGGGGATTGATTTTATTCAGGTTATTTTAATAGAGAAAGTGTTTCAGATCCAAAGATTGGAGCATCTCAGCAAAGTGATTTTGCCTCAAGAGGGGAAAACAAGTTACCCATGGGGTGGTCTCCACTGGCGCTGTTGGTAGACAGGCAAGTTGCAGTCAGAGAACATGTTTTTCTCTGTGGAAAGTGAGTTTCAGGATAATTAGCTCAGAATGAACAGTTCTAATCTTAGCTAATCAATCATGACAAACAGTTGCGATCTTACTTCATCAATCACGAGACAAAGAACAGAAAGTAAGCTCTGCCTGGCCTTATCAGCAGATTCAGGAGAAAGGGGAAGAAAGGTCTATATTTAGCTTTGTCGTGGTTTAACATCCTGAAAAAAAAAAAAAAACCTATTAAAGAAAAAATGGCATTTCAAGAGAGGAAGTAGCAGAGTTTAGTAACAGTTGGGAAAGGCTGTCTAGGAGTTGGGCAGTTGAAGAGAGGCCGATTGAAAAAGCATTCCCACACAGGAACAGCATGGTCAAATCTCTAGAGCAGAGAAAGCATGGAATGAACAAGCACATTTAAAAGGCCAGTGTAGCACTGGGTATTTACCCCAAAGATACAAATGTAGGGACCCGAAGGGGTACGTGCACCCCAATGTTTATAGCAGCAATGTCCACAATAGCCAAACTGTGGAAAGAGCCAAGATGTCCATCGACAGATGAATGG
>NW_027397064.1:97634648-97655574 GCF_003265705.2 Callorhinus ursinus
AAAAAAAAATAAAATAAAATAAAAGGCCAGTGTAGCTAGAGTGAATAAAAAGAAAAAAGACAAGAGATGTCATCAGGGGCCAAATCAGGCAAGACCATGCAGGACAGGGTATTAAGTCTTGATTTGATTGAGTGCACTGAGAAGTTACTGAACAATGTGGAGGAGGGAGCTGTGGGGTAGGTGATGTTGGAAAAGATGACTCTAGCTGCCATACGGAAAATTAATTGGGTCTGCAGGTGGGCGCGTGGCAAAGGAGGAGAACTGGAGATGAAGTTTCTATAGTGATCCAGATGAAAAATGATGAGAGCCTGGACTCTCCTGGAATCCATGCACTGCTGAAAATATTCTCTCACTGCCTTCTCACTGCTATTCTCATATTTCCACATGTCTCTGAAGCAGGGAATTTAGAATGTTGACCATCCCCTAAGGCCCCAACCAACCCGTGGGCCAATCCCTAAGGTGAGGTCACCCAGCCTCAAGGTCTTTCCTTCTACATCAGCCAGTTGTGGAGGTTATTATGAGGCGCAGAGCCACACTGGACTTTGTTCTGACAACCATGTCCCGATTTCCAGTCACACATCATTTCATACCTGGACTATTGTGCCGGTCTTCATAAAATCCCATTCACTGCTCCTGAAATAGTCATTGTGTAAATCACCATAGATATATATATAGATATATATAGATATATATATATCACTATTCTTGACTCAAATAGCCTCACCATCTCTTTATTACCCAGGGAGTCAAAATCAAAGTCCTTAAAAACCCCTTCAGGAGAACCAACCTACCTTCTTACCACTCATCTTTTTCACCAACTTCTTGATCGACAGATTAGTCTACCCATTCACCTTTGAATATTTCCACTGCAGTGTTGCTAAGGATCAAATGTGTCCCCTTGAAATCCTCATGGTGAAAATCTAATATCCAATATGATGGTATTAGGAGGTGGGGCTTTGGGGAGGTAAATAGGTTATGAAGGTGGGGCCCCTGTGAAAGGGATTAGTATGCTTATAAGAAGTGATGGGAGAACCTTTCTCTCTGCTCTCTACCGTGTGAGGTAGAAGGACGGCCATCTACAAGCCAGGAAGTGCGCCCTCACGTGACATCAGGCACCGTGATCTTGGGCTTCCCATACTCCAGAGCTGTGAGAAATAAATGTCTGTTGTTTGAGCCCCCCAGTCTATGATAATGTGTTAGGACAGCCTAAACAGCCTAAAACAAGTGTTTTTTCATACATTGTTAATATATGTATTCAAGTAACTTAAGAAATATTTCTCCTTAAAGAAAAAAAGAAATATTTTTCTACTGATAAATTTCTTCTCTTTCTCCTCATTTTGAGAAGAGAATTAGAGCATCTTTGTTTGTCAGAAAGAAATTGCATCTTGCTAGGGGGAAGTACAAAGTTAGTTTTGTCATGGTACGGAAGCTGAAATATGTGTAGAAAGAGCAGAAAGGATGTCAAGTAGTTGGAAGTGTGGAATGTGCTCATATTAAATATTTTTCCTCAACTTTGAACTCAGTCTTGTACTGCTGGGGATGAAACTCTACAAACTCTACAAACATCATTTCTGGGTAGTCACTGGGTACCTGGTAGACTCGGTCAGGAGAGATTCTTGAGGGTGACAGGAAGACTGGAGAATGGAGGAAAAAAAAGGTTGGAACTCTCTGCTTGCTTGTCATTCATCACTCTTACAGTGGGTAGTGGCTGGGGGTTCCTATTTGCAATTTTCTCCACACCCCAAACCAGCCTCACAATGCCTGAGAGACAGCCTGCTAGTACCCACTCGTCAGGCTCAGGATCCCAGGTGTGCAAGGCTACTCCTCTAAGAGCTGAACCTCCGGAGTCTCTGTCTGCATTTATTATTTTCTCTGTGAAAGCTCTGTGTCCCCTTTGAACAGTTTCGATTCTCTAACAACTGTTTACCACATCCTTGTGTTCAATTAGCCCTGTTACAATAACCGGTGCAGTTTTGTTCCTAACCACACTTAGGGGACACCATAAGGACACTTCATGACAAGGGGTGAAATCTTAATCCTGTCCATTGAAACTGAGCAGCAGAATTAATTTATGGATATCATGGATGAGGCTAGTTGCCCGACGTTACCATTTTAAGCAGCTTTACTGCTCTTTGTTATTAGGCAATTCATTTAAACTTTAGGGTGTTTTTTGGGAGGAGTACAGGGGATATGGTGATGGTATCTCTCCTGCTCACTAGCTGGTAAGTCTGAACCAGTGAATAGTCAAAGAAGCACTTGGCCTCAAACCAGAATGACCTCAGTTCAAACCATACCTCCTCTACTTAACAAATCTGTGAACCTTGTGTAAGAGACAGCCACTCCACCCCTGCCTTTTCTGTAAAATGGGGGCAATGATGGTCTCCAATTCTAAAGGTTGTAGAGTGGATTAGATGATATCATTTATTTTTAAAAAGCTAGAAACACACCTGACCTACAATACACACTCAGTGCATTTTTCCGCTCCTACTGTCATTTACCATGTGAATGTGGGAATTCAGAGTATTTTATTGCTAACATATATCAAGCGGGAGTGTGTGCATTTCTTACCACAGTTCATCTAACCTCCAAGCTGCAATCTGGCAAATTATCTTTCTTCATTGAACCAAACCCATGTAATCTTAGGCTAAGACTATGAAGCTTAGATAGTGGTCACCTGTGGTCTGTGAGAAAGGCAATGCTTTCATTCTGGGGACATGTACTCACCGTTTGGATTTCTTTTGCACAGGAAACATTAGTAAAACATCAGGGAAAGCATATGAAATACATGAAGTAATTTTCTTTCTTTCTTTTTAAGTATCACATTTGGGTGTGTGACGCAAAGTTCACAACACAACTCTGGTCCACAGCTGCCAAATTACTTGTTGAAAACTGAGCTTGGATGGGCTGACCAACCAGCAGTCAGAGGGCAAGGCCAAAAGTATGACGCCGGGTGCAAGTCCAATGTTGCCTGCAGGCTAGTCCTCTGGAATATTATGGAAGGTTAATACTCCCCTGGGTTGCCCCAGCACCATCTCTATCCCCTGCTTATGCAATCTTTGTAATCTACCTCCCTCATGGTGATTTTTCATCTCCCAAAGTTCAAGGAAGATTCTGAGCAAGACTATTTTCTCTCCTGGGGAAACTACTCTAAGCATGATTTCTTGCTAATTGCTCTGATTCATTGAGCACCTCTATATGACCTCTCTGTGAACAATCTCACCACACATTTTAGGTTTTTGGAAGTGCAAATTCAAATAAAAGCAAGATAACCATTTTCAACCATGAAACTGGTAGAATTAAAAATATCGATAACAGCAGATCTGACAAGCACGTGGGAAAATGGACCCTTTCATATGTTGCTGGTGGGTGTGCAGATCATTATGAATTTTTGGAAGTTACCTGGCAGTGAACAAAAATATTAAAATGTTCACAGTCTTTGAACTCAGTATTTATACTTTAAAAAATGTGCCATACTGAAAAACAGCGCCAGTACTTAAGAATGTAACTGTAAGGACCTTTGTTTTAGTACATTTTTAGTGGTTAAAAAAAAAGGTAAATCTGATTTTCCATAAATAAGTAGTAGTCAGGTAAATTACAGAACATCTAGATTTTGCAATATTTTAAAGCTGTTAAAGCAGAAGAGTCCCTGCAGGGGACATGAAATTTAAGTGAAGAAACTGAGTTGGAAACAAATGTGTATAGCAACCCCTTGATAATCATGATACATGATACAATCCGGTCAGGGAAAAAAAAAATAAAGAAAATACCTCTATGCTCTTTCCCAATGTATATCTAAATTTAGAAGCACAACGAAGGATAGTCAGCACACAGATGATATTGGCTATATCCACGCATGTGTTTAGGGTGGGGGCCCAGATGAGAAGGGTTATGGTGTGACTGTCATTTATTTTCTCAGTGAATATTTGCAGGGTTAAGACTTGTTACCATAGCAATGCTTTTCATTTGTAATTTTTCAATCGAACAAAATACATAAAAATTAGTACTTTATCGGACGAGGTAAGAGAAATAAATCTAAGTGCTTCCCAAATGCCCACACCTAATCAGGAGATCATTAAAGTGCTATTTGAAACCAAGTCTGTATGATTCCAAAGCTGTCCTTGTTCTTCCCCGGTCTCCTTTGGCTTTGTGAAATGTACATTGCAAGGGAACAGGTAGTATGGGTATTTTTTTGGCGGAGGAGAGCATTTCTGGTTCCTTTTATCCCACGGGAAGCCACCTGTTTCACGTGGGATTCACTGAGCCCACCAGTAAGAAGACACGCAGAACACATTTAGCCTGGTGTTGGTTTCTTTCTGCAACATTTAACTCCAATTAGCCATATCCAGTGGCGTTCTAAGAGTATTGGAATAATGCAGTGGCACCGTTTGGAGCGGGCATAGATAATCCTTACCCAGCACGGAGGAGGTAAGAGGAAGAGACTCTGCTTATTGTGAATTCAGTTCATTTTTTCAGGGCGAGGGCACTTCCTTTGGGGCAAGAGAGAAACCACGAGTTTGTGAAGCAGTTCAACAGTTTGCGCCATGAGCTCAGGTACACACAATATGTAAAAGGCACCCAAATGCACACCTGTCAACCTTCCGTGGAGGGGTGTTAAAAGGAATGATAACTGGTGAAGTCTTATTTATCCAGTAGTTTGTTTTTTATGCAAATGCTCTCCTGCAGGGAAAGAGGAACCCGTTCAGAATTCATAAGCAGCCTTAGAAGCTGATGAGAAAAGCAATAAAGCCTCTGTGAAAAGTCCTGCATCGTAACATATCCCCGGGGACCTCATCTTAGGAGCATTACTATGCAATGTGAATTAAATCCACCGCATAGAGCAGCTGCCTGGTGCTTTGCAGTTGATTACCATCATCCCTGGAGGCTGAGGATTTCTGCATCAGTGACCTGGCATCCTAGGACTGACCTGTGGGAACCGCAGGGCTTACTGAGCTCAGTGCCAGTGGAGGTTGGCATGCCCTTTGGGTGAATGGTAAATGTGAGCACACCAAGGGAGTCCCTGGTTATGAAAGTCATGGCCCAAATTCCAGTACATTGATTTGGGCAGTCCAGAGAGACCATAGGGTGGGAAGACATGAAGAAGGGGGATTGTCATAGGACTGATATTAAAACCATGGTAACTAAACATCAAAACACTAAATCAAAGGCAGTAGGCATCCATAATGAAGAGTTCGAGGGGCTAGAGTCAAAAACTGTCGGGAGGCCCGTGCAATCCATTGTGGAAATGGCTGCAGTGTGCGTTCAGAATAAGCAAATGAAAGAAGCAGAAGGAATCCATCAGCGCAGAAGGCCCTCCTAATCTAAAATGGAAAAGGATAGCATTTCAGATTCTCTGTTCCTTGAATCAAACCAATTCACTTCCCCTTGAATGATCATTTTATAATTCATGTAGATATGGGATCAAAGGGGTTCCTGAAGGAAACCAAGTCCTGTCATGTAAAAACAAGCTTTTGCAGTTTACTTTTTCACAAGCATAATCTGGAAATGTTTATTGTTTTAGTCAGGAAAGGAAATTGTTGCAGACGTTGAAAAACAGAGCAAGATATCAAACTTCACTAACTATCTGGCACACAGAATTTTTAAAAACTGGGGCGCCTGGGTGGCTCAGTTGGTTAAGCATCTGCCTTTGGCTCAGGTCATGATCCCGGAGTCCCTCATCAGGCTCCTTGCTCAACGTGGAGTCTGCTTCCCCTTCTCCCTCTGCCCTTCTCCCCCGTTCATGCTCTCTCTCTTTCTCGTGCTCTCTGTCCCTCTTTCTCAAATTAAAAAAAAAAAAAAAAAAAAGAATTTTTAAAAACATCTTTGCTCTCTTCTTTAGGATGAAGGTCTAAATGTCAACAAACAAGTGTTCGTGTCAGAAACTGAATAATTAAGCAACTTTTCAGCCAATGTCAAATATCATCTGTATCCATAGCCCTGGGCAATAAGAGACAATTCTCATAAAGACATTTTTTTTCTTCCTTCAAATAACTGAATAAGTGAATTCTGATTCCACCTGAAGCTCCCACCTGAATTCTGATTCCACTCGCATTCCACCTGAAGCTCCCAACGGATTGTTCCCGGAGTGACCAGACTTGGGGTGTTAGAAGTTTAAATACCAAAGGCAAACAAGCCCCAGAGACACAGGCACACAAGACAGGAAAGAAGCAACCCCATGAAGGCCCACTAGTGAACGGGAGTTCCGGTGATGAAAGGAAACCCATCCTAGAGCAGATTTTTCTCTTAAACATATTCATCCTGCATCCCACAGACAGCATAGAGGGGAAGCTGCTTCTAAGAATGGCCCAGGGGCAAAACCAGGCAAAAACGTTCAAAGTGTTCCCAGGATAGCAAATCACACAAAGCTCCTTGCTGGCCCTCTCTGCTTATGTTGCAACATGATCCACGGGATTATCTTTAAGTTCAAAGAACATCCTCTCCCCCCTCTGGGGTTCAGGCCTGGCCATGGGCAGGTCTAAGAACACCATCGAGGCCTTCAAGCTGTCCGCCTTCAATGCAGAGATGCAAACAGAAAGGCTAATAGGCGCAAGCCCAGGGCACCGAAGATAGCAGCAGACACCAGCCAGAAAGCTGACATTTGTTTCTAACGTTCTCTTTATCTTGGGGTCAAAACCCCTAGGGTGGAAAAGAAAAAAAAAAACTTCTGTCGAACAGTTGCCTTTGTCTGCATAAGTGGATTCCAACCTTGTCTAGCATGAGAATTTCCTTTTTTTAAAATACAAAAGTTGTGAATCTCCCCAGGACACTGGTTATATCCAACTATTGATTAATTGAGAGCCTATATAGTGACCAAATAACCACATAAATCCAATAATATTTTAAATAGTTGTCTATGACATGAATCCCAAGAACTTCTGCACACAGTTGATGAACCGAACGATGTTGGTGTGAGGTGTCAAATTTTTCAGACAACAAGAAATGTTCAAGTCTGCTTTATTTTTAATGGAAAAGAATTTTAAAAGGCACATGTGGTGGGATTAAATTTTATACTTTTCATCATTATCTTTGTTCCCCTGCATCCTTAAGCCCTTGGTCCCTGCGGCCACAAGTGCTGGCCATCATGGTGAAGGGTGGTGTTGGCAGGAGAAAATCTAGAATTGGGACACAGCTTTCAAAATCTTGGATTCTAGGTTTTATTGTGTTCATTCAAAGGTTTACAGAAGCAAAGCATTAAAGAATGATCCTCCTATAGACATCACTCAGCTTCAACAACTAGATACACGTGCCAGTCTGTTGGTT
The DNA here is from genome assembly GCF_003265705.2 of Callorhinus ursinus. NCBI lineage: Eukaryota > Metazoa > Chordata > Mammalia > Carnivora > Otariidae > Callorhinus > Callorhinus ursinus. The sequence goes on from NW_027397064.1 coordinate 97,641,906, forward strand.
CACAGCTTTGGGAGTTCCTTGGCTATGATCTGAAGCCAGCCCCTATATACAGAGACCAAAAACAGACCAAAAGAAAGGGCAGATCTCCCCACCACCTGCTAGAATCTTTAAAGTTTAAATAGAGGCCTTACCAAGGTTCAATCACATATATAATCCAGATAGTCTCAACAAGACATCACTGTCTCAAAGCTAAGTCCTTGAAATGCCTCCCACTGTGGGAATGGTGAAGTGTGCTAGGACGGACATTTCAAGGACCCAGGAGGGGTAGGGAGCCTCTGATTGCCCAGGTCCGCCTCGAGAGTCAACCACCAGCCATGTCCTTTCGATGACTTCCTCCAACATAATTTTATGTCATATTTTATGATACTTTATTGTCTCATTCTTTTAAAACAAATTTCAGATACGTCTTTCTTCTGTAAATATTTTCATAGAATGTGTTTGTTGTTTTGTTTATTGATTGTTTATATAAATACAATGCCGTTATCACATCAAACCAAGTTACCAACAACTTCTTACTCTTCCCTAATACCCAATCTATATTCAAATTTGCCTGCCTGGTCTCAGAAGTGGTGCTTTTTTTTTTTTTTTTTTTTTTTTTAGAAACAAATGGTTTATTTGGGAAGAAGAAGTAAAAAGGGATTTTTAATTCCTCTTCTCTCTTCTGGTGGCTGAACTGAACTGTGATCGTCAAATGGAAAGCAACACACAAGAATTCCTCTGCGGTCCTTGAACTTGTGCAGAAATGCAGAGAGGCCTGAGTGACATGACTCGCAACAATGGTTTTCTAGACAGAAGTGCCAGCTGTTGTGCTTTCTAAGGTATCAGCGGTGCCCCCGCTGATACCTCAGAAGTGCTTTATCAGTTGGCTTGTTTAATTCAGGATCCAAACGAGGCTCCCATGTTGCGTTTAGTTGTCTCTTAGGTCTCTTCGACTCTCAAGCAATCTTCCTTCCCCTTTTAAGTTAGATGTTTGTTGAAAAAACTGGGTCATTTGTCACAGAGCATTCATCACATTCTGGGTTGTGGCCAACTGCTACTTTGTGGTGTCTTGAACTTGTTCCTTTCTCCCCAGTAACTTCTGTAGGCTGGTAGTTAGCTGGGTTTAGAGGCTTTAATAATCTGAGTTCAAGTCTCTTTGCACACACAGGTGTCCTTCCATTTATGTCACACCAGGAACCGTGTATATGCCGTGGGGCCATGCGTCCGTGGGCCCGTGGGTCCGTGGGTCCCAGCTAAGAGTGAAGCTCAGCTTTCAGAAAGTGATATGACAAGAATGCCCAGAAAGAACATGAAACAAAAAAAAAGATAAGGGTTTTTTTTCTGAACTGAGGAGAAGAAAGGGGCGTTCACAGAGAAGGCTAGAGTTTGGTGGCCTGTGGCAGCCAGCTGGGCCTCCTCAGGCTGAAGTTGTGAGGAGAAAAGCATCAAAACCCTACGTCGATTTGAGATTCTGATGGTGAAAGAGGTTTAGGCCCCGCTTTCTACCTTGAATTCTGAGAAGGCCAATCACTTCAGAGACAACCTGCATCATGAAACAAACAACCTTCCGTGACCCAGTCCGGGGGTCTGGGTCAACTTTGGAAACCAGTCCGAAGTTCACCCAGTTGGGGTGCAGAAGCCAGCAAAGAGGATCACAACACAGAAAGGAGTATTTAAAGAGGTCTGCTGAAGATGTTGGCCTGAACCGCTTGCTTAGAGGACAGAGAGACGGAAGTCTCAGTAGATGCTCACGTGAAGAGTGATCACAGTCACGACCTACAACTCCCTACTTCTCAGCAGGTAGTCCTTGCAGACCAGCAGCTACAGAGAAGCATTATACGTGCCCAAACACAAGGTGATCCCAGGAAGGAGGCTCTTTCCCTATTTCCCTAGCTAGAACATTTTTTTAAATGCATGTTGGTCAACATGAACACATAAATACCGACTTTTACAAATATAGAAGAAATCACAAAACATCTGCTTATAGTAATATTGAATTCATTAATTACACATGCACATTTAAAATCACAGATAGTAATGTTCCATCTCATATGTCATGGAACAGTTTATTCACATTCTTGACACAAGTGATGACCTCTGGTGGGACATCATCATGTTTTGAAGAACCAAACTTCGTGTCCTGGGGCACATCAAACTCACTCCCATCTCGGCTGTTTGGAATACAGCTTGTGTCAAATCTCTTGCAGCACTGTGTTGCTGGAAATAAAATGTTGCCCCAAGTCCCAAGCATCCTGCAAAACTTTCAAAGATTTGCTTTTCGTCTCCTCTGCAATTGAGCTACGTGGTTGGTCTCTTCCATATAATCATTTATCCTTTTGCTTTTCAAAGGTATTTTTTAAAGGCTTACTTATTCTAACCCTTAACTTACAATATGAGTTAATACACCCAGGAAACTAAGATAAATCTGTATTAAATCTATTTGGCTATTTTTGGTTACCAACGTTGTCAGGTGATCTCCATAAGCATCCAAAATTTTTCATTTCAGGCAATGTGTCTTACCACTCCCTACTTAGTATTGTGCTACTCAAAACAGAAGGCATGGGGAGGAAGGGAGGGAGACAGAGAGTACAGTATAAGAGAAAATGTGAGTGATGCAGAGTAAGAGAACTTCCTCTTTTCTGAGGTGTAAGTTTGAAGATATAAAAATCTGCCTAATATTTAGGCACACGTAAATGATGCCTTAATCTTATCAACCACGTGAAAACATAAGGCCAAGAAAGAGGAAAAGAAAATATATTTGAGTAATTTTAAAATCTGAAATAACCGAGGAATAATCACTGAATTTGACTGATATTTTTAGAAGTAACAAAATTAAATATTTTGCTATTAGGCAGAATGGCAACTCCAGGCAGAAATTAAGATACTCCGGGAAAATAAAATAAATCCCATTTTTCACAAATGACTATACAACGGCAAAATCTACAATTATATATAGAATACATATATATCTCTACAGATACATATATATTACAATAGAGGAACTAAGAAAATGTGATTTGGCGCACTGAAGATATATTGAGTTCATCTTATGTTCCATATACTAGGCTGAGTACTCAGCATAGAAAGAGGGCAAGACAGACCCAGTCCTTGCAAAACTCCCTCACTGAGGTTTTCAGTATTCTAACCATATGCTGCCTTTCCTAACACTATCTTAACACCAGCTCCTAATCCCAAATTCACGCATTTGGCTGCTTTTATGAATATTTTCAGAAGTCTCAGTTCGCACCTGTTAGTCTCCTTTCACTCTTATTCGTGGTCACTCTGATGATTAGGCAGCGATCGTAATTAATTAAGACTTTGATTAATACAATAAGTTAAATCATTAGCTCATTGGCCCAAGCTTATTGGAAATATTATCATTCTGCCAGCTAATGGACATGGAGGACCTACAAAAATGTTTTTAAAAAGTTTAGTAATGTGTTAGCTAAGCCTTGGTTTCTTTGTCTTTAATTCAAGCTAGTAGTACTCTCCAGCTTGAACAACTGTTGAGAGGGTTGACTAAGAAAATGCATGCAAAGCAGCAGTTAGCATGATGCCTATCCTTCATAATCACTCATTTGGTAGTGTTGTAGTTCTTGCAGATGTTGTCATCTGGAGTAGCAGATGCTTGTTAGTGTTGTTACTGCTGTTGCCAAAGTTATAGTCATTGTGTGGCTGACAGAAGTTTCCATGAACTTGGGATCCTGGATGCACTGACTCATATGCATTGAGGATTGACTCTCTTTCCTCGGACATTTGGATCAGTTTGTCAAACCACCTACTTTCAATCTGAAAAGCCAACTTTTCTCATTGAACCAAATCCATTATTGCTTAAAACAGGAGTATGTTTTTAAAACTTAATTAGTGGAAACTTTTTATCTACGGTTTAAAAAAGTGGCGATGACGATGTGTTTACTCCAGGGATGTGAATTCAATGTTTTGATTCTTAAGCATATGTGGAATTGGTAATTAGTTGGAAAGATGTAAAAAATATCTAATCCTAGCTGCTGATAATTCTACTTTTTAAAAAAGAAAGGCAATCCACTTAAAGAAAAAAAAACAAACTTACATAAAGAAGTGTTTGTAATAGAGAATTGTGATAAATTTTAGTCAAGTTCAACGCACTCGTATTGAGTAAGGACCTAGGAAGTGCTAAGTGCTGCTTGGGGCACCAAAAGTCCAAATATAAAGAAGAGAGAAAGCTTACGGTTGAGTAACTCTCATGAACTATGCTTAACACATTCTACCATTAACAGTACTTCTTTTCCATAGATGACTGATTTCCCTGTCTCCAGCTTGAGCTCACACCAACTGGCCCCTCCCTCTCCCAAGTCCACAGGTATAAAATATTCTTCTGTCAGAAATGTTTTCAGAACACTGATACCCTCTGTTTTTCATGGCCCAACCCTTCTGTTTTGACCAATCCCGATTCAATGATTCAATCGAAATCTGTTAGCATAAAAGTGAATTTTTGAATAACTACATGCTATGTTAAGTCATCAACACAAGTTGTATAGAAATATTACCGTTCAAGAGGACAAAGTCACAATGGTTACTTACACGTTATAAAGATAATTTGTAAGACGCATTTTCCAAATTGTGATAGCTTTATAAGGACATTAATTGGGAAGGAAAATGCAAAGAAAAGAGGTGACAGAACAGCAAAGCAGACGGACAAAAGGAATATTCTAAAATAGATAATCTTATTTGAAAGGAAGAGAAACAATGAAGCAAAGTTCCATTTTCTGAGAAATTGTCCCCACCTCTGCTAATTTACCACTTGTAATTTAATCTCCAAAACAACAGTAGAGACTAGATATGGTCTACTTTTGGAGAAAGTAAACCTGACACCTAGGAAATATGTCTTAGCCAAAGTCACATAATTGATAAAGACAGAACACCATGTCTGTTTCTAAGACACATTGCTTTACATTATGGAGTGATTATGAAAATTCAGTTATTTGACTTTGTGGTATATTTCATTATGGTGCACTACTTTTAAATCTCTTATTTATCTTGTGATTTTAAAGTATTCAGTGTGACCACAAAGTCATTTGCAATTATCAGGTACTGGAACATTAGTCCAACGCAGGGTCTCATTAAAGAAGATCATGAATTGATATGAAATCATCTGCCTACCCTCAGACACTGTGAATACTAAAAGCACATTGTGTATCAGTGCACTTGTACTTCCAAGAAGATACAAATATGCAAAAGAAAGAGAAAAACCCAAGGAAGAAGTAAGCTAGTCAGTCAAGTGAAAATACAAAACTTTCCGCATGCAAGCTTATCATGGGAAAGCACTAGTTCAGACCCAGGCTCTGTGTGTCAGAATCTTCCATCCAGAATGAAACAAAAGCTGATAGGGCTGTTGAGCTAATACTAGAAATTCTGAATTGCAGCAGAGGGAGAGAAAAGTCTGAGAGTGTAAGTTGTTGCAAATAAAGTAATTATTATATTGGAAAGGGCAAAGTAAGTACTTGTAATAATAGCTGCTTAAGACTTAGTACAACTTAACACATAGAGAAGAATTTTAAATGTTTAGAAAAGTTTATGGGTGATAGACACATGCAATGATTAAAAGGGATTACCTTATGACATGACCCTAGACCCTGAAGAATGAATTGTTGTTTTTCTAATGTGCCCTTCTGCTTCCAACTAGAGGTAGAACCAAGGGTATGCTTGCAATGGTATTATCCAGATGTATTACTCCTAGGTTTCCATTCATTTATTCAGCAATCTTTCATTGGATGTCTGCCTTGTGCTCCTATTCATAGGCACAACAGGTGTAGACTGTGCATCTGCTTTGTGGCCGTGGATCAAGCTAACCGCTAACTGAGGCACAGAGTTCTGGAACTTGTGCCCTAATGGGGGTTGTGGACATTTATCTACTAATTACACTGTTAATTATGTAGTTGCAACTGTAAAAGGTGTCACAAAGGAGAACTGGGCTTCAAGAGAGAATACAGCAGTGTGGCCTGGCCTGGTCCGGGAAGGCAGGACTTCCTGAGGAAGTGGAGCTGAAATCTGAAGGAACCATCAATGAATAGTGGATTGGGAAGGACACAAGGGCATTCCAACTGGTTATAACAATGTTGAAATTGCCACATGAAGAACAGTATCCCTAGAGCACACACAGAGAGAAGCAAAGGAAAGCAGGATGTGGGGCTGAGGAAATCAATATGCAAATCCTCCTTGGCCACAGGAGGAAGCTTAGCATTTATACTGTGAGCGGAAGAAAGCCACTGTGTTTGTCCAAGGGAGGGAGAGAGGTACAGGTGTTTGGTGTATTCCTGAGTAAACAGGGGGAGAGGACTGAAAAGAGATATGAGTACAGACTGAATGTTTACAATGAGTGAGGCACTCGACATATTTTGTTTCCCTAGTACACACACACACACACACACACACACACACACACACACACACACACGCTGTAATTCCCCTTATGCTGAAAACTGAGATTCAACAGCTTCACATAGATCCTACTTTCTGCAAAGTGGGTAAGATGTGACTCACCTCTGTTCTGCTTGACTCCAAGCTGTGTGTTCTTTCCCTTTGCATCTTTCCTGTACCCAGTTCCTTCTGATTAAGAGTTTCTACCACCTGGGGGCGCCTGGGTGGCTCAGTGGGTTAAGCGACTGCCTTCGACTCAGGTCAAGATCCTGGATCGAGTCCCGCATCAGGCTTCCCTGCTCGGCAGGGAGTCTGCTTCTCCCTCTGACCCTCCTCCTTCTCATGCTCTCTCTCTCTCTATCATTCTCTCTCTCTCTCTCTCTCTCTCTCAATAAATAAATAAAAATCTTTTAAAAAAAATTTCTACCATGTCTTCTCTCACTCTCTCCTCTTACCAGATCATCCTCTTCACCCCTCTCAGATGTGTCTCGTGTTCAACAAATAACTATTGGCTGAATTCCAACGTTCTGTCCTCACCATGTGTCCTGCCACCCCCTCAGTGGTATTCGACCCTTCCCTGCTAATGATGTATAAGTACACACGGTTACCCTAGCTCCCAACTGGAGTTCCAGTTTGCTATTCTTAGACATCGTTTAATGTCTCGCCAGCACCTTGAGCTTCACAGGTATCTTTTCTTGCTCCAACATCTTTCTCTAATCTTCCCTCATGTATTAAAAAAGGATCACCTCTTCCCCAGGAATTTAATTTCAAAACACGAGTGATCCTCACAGACTTTTTGCTCCCCACTCTTCACTTCTCAGTATCTCAGGAATCAAATGGGACCTCCCTACCTATAGCAAGCCGAAGTGAACATAACCTGAACTTCTTTCTACCAGCTCACGTAGTCAAACATCTCCAAACTCTTTGTTCTATTTCCTCAAGCCTTTGCAACTCTGTTGCTTCTTCAGCACACGTAATCTTGGTTTTATCCTACACTGGTTTATTCTCTTTTGTGCTTTTCAGTCATGAGCGTGAGAGGAAGCCCTAAAAAAGAAAGACTCATTTGGAAGGAGTTTTTACAATGAGTGAGGCACTCAATATGTTTTATGTATCTAATTCCAACAAAAAAAAAATCTGTTCAAATCAACAATCTTGTGAATATAGTAACTTTCCCGAGGATTAGGGAGTACCGCATAGAAGAGACCATAACCAACATCCATCAGCTTGCACACCCTCTGGGCACTATCTCTTCCAACCAGGGTTTTCCCCCAGCTCCTGCTCCCCACATGCACTTGTCCTGCTTCTTCTTGGTGAGTAGCCCCACTGGGCCAGCGTGCCTTCCCCTGGATTCCTGGAATCCCAGGGAATGACATATTTTCCCATTTTGTTACAGCTACTTGATCCTTATTATAAGTCCTTCTTATTCCTTCTCCATAAGGTTTTCATATTTGCATTATCACCACATGTTCCTACTGACGTCCTTTAGAGACTCTCTTTCTAAGCACTTCTACCCTTTCTCTCTGTTCCCAGATTCTACCCCCTATAATGTGCACGTCACTCTGTCTCTAAAACACAGATTTGCTCACACCATCTGCAAATCAGGAGTCATGAGCATGGTATTTCAGCCCTTCCATAGACTGACATCAACCTCTATTTCCATATCTCCAGCCAATATTCCTGCCACGTGCTCTTCATGTACCCACTCAAGATGTTGTTCACCTCAACCCATCGCCTTTCTCCCTAAAACCAACATATTCACTGTTCTTTGTTCATTCTTCTCTCTCTTCCAAAAATATTTTCTGTTCCTCAATTCATATCCAAACACCAATATTACTTTTTTAAATTTTATTTTATTATGTTATGTTAGTCACCATACAATACATCATTCGTTTTTGGTGTTGTGATCCACGAATGTTGGAGAGGTTGTGGAGAAAGGGGAAACCTCTTACACTGTTGGTGGGAATGCAAGTTGATACAGCCACTTTAGAAAACAGTGTGGAGGTGCCTCAAAAAATTAAAAATAGAGCTAACCTATGGCCCAGCCATTGCACTACTGGCCATTTAACCCAAAGACACAGATGTAGTGAAAAGAAGGGCCACATGCACCCCAGTGTTCATAGCAGCAATGTCCGCAATGGCCAAACTGTGGAAAGAGCCGAGATGCCCTTCAACAGATGAATGGATAAAGAAGATGTGGTCCATACATACAATGGAATATTACTCAGCCATCAGAAAGGATGAATACCCGACTTTTACATCAACATGGATGGGACTGGAGGAGATTATGCTCAGTGAAATAAGTCAAGCAGAGAAAGTCAATTACCATATGGTTTCACTTATCTGTGGAACATAAGGTATAGCATGGAGGACATTAGGAGAAGGAAGGGAAAAATAAACAGGGGGAATCGGAGGGGGAGATAAACCATGAGAGACTATGGACTCCAAGAAACAGACTGAGGGTTCTAGAGGGGAGGGGGGTGGGGGGATGGGTTAGCCTGGTGACGGGTATTAAGGAGGGCACGAACTGCATGGAGCCCTGGGTGTTATAAGAAAACAAACACCAATATTACTCATAGCCTTTTGAAAATGTTACTTTGCTCTTTCATGAAACCTACCCTAAGCCTCATTTCCTCCGTATTTCTTCATCATTGGCACCTTGTAACTATTTCCGTTACAACGTTCTTCATACCCACCTTAAATACATTGTGCTTTAAAATTCACACATGCTTTTTTCTCACTATAGTTTAAGATCGATGAAGTCAGAACAATGTATCTTATTCCTTTTTTTAATCCCTATAGTCCTTGACACAAACTGAGTTCAATCATTTTCAGTACTTTTTGATTAAAACATACAGGAAATAATTCACTTGAATACTAATAACTGTTACAAGAATAGTTCTCATTGACTTACCTTTAGGAGCAGAATTGTTCTGTACGAAATTAACTTCAAAGGTTAATTTCATGTGACTTTTGTTTTATTTCCATCTCTTTCCACATCTCTGAGGCGGCCAGAGCCAATGGTGCAGGAGAAGGGAGGTTGTGGCACAAATTTTTGCAAAGGAGCTTCAGTTGAACACAATATAAGCTTCTCGGTGGTTGGAAGCCCCAACCTGAAAGGCTTCTTTCTGTTGCTCAGACAATAATCTCAAAATGTGACGATAGATGCTGGCACAATTACAACTCATTCCACCAAAAATATAAATAGAAACACCCCAGGAGCATTTTTTTTCTGCGGCGGACAACTGTACTTCTGCTTAACAAGAGTGTGTTCATTTTACTCAATTTGCTCTTGGTTCCCCATAGACAAGCATACTGTGTGTATCATATGTTCGCTTTTGTTGAATCACATTTACATTTTCAATTTTCTCTAAAACCTCATTTTACAGCCAAAACTTTATAACCAAATGGATATATTTTGCTCAGTTCTCCCTAACTCCTGTAGCTTTCTGATTTTACATTCACTGTTGGTTGAGTGGGTGATGAGTGGTTTCAGATGCTTTGATTTGAGCTTTTAAAATGTTCATCCTTCTCTGAATCTCAAAGATCCCTACAAAGCAAGAGAGCCTTGGGTGGACTAAACATGTTACATATATTTTCCATTTTATCTGTCTGTTAGTGTTTCCCTTGAAGCTGGAGTTTGTGACATAGTTTAGACCATGTAGTCATTGTCACTTTCTGACTGTCCTGGGCTCCCACATTTTTAGGTGTGTTATCAAGTGGTGAGGACACATATCAATGGCCAAAGGAGAGACTGTACTCATCCGGATTCTTACTAACTTCTCTTTCTCCCCGTCTTTCCCATATTAAAATGGGAGACTGAATTTCATTAACTTCTATGAATATTACCATTCAAAAATTATGCATATCTTTGCATCAACACATTACTCCAGAAAGTTGTCTTGTTTTTACACCATGGGGCAGAACTGGGTGAGCGCAGGAGAATGCGTGAGCTCTGCTTTGGGTTCTGTTCTATCTTCAGCCATCTGCATTAACAGATGTGATTCTCATTTTGATATATTAAAGGGAAGCAACACTCCAAAATAGCATATTAAACAGTGGCAAAAATAAAGCTTATAATTTCTTCCACAAGTTGCTTGATGCTTAAAACCGAAGACAGCTTTAAGATAGACCGTTTTATGAGAGATGAATACAAGATAAAAAACAAAAAGAGGAAGAATATCTGCAAGCTACCAAAAATTGTTACATGCAGTATATTCTCCTTTTCAGTTTCCACACTTAAAATATATTTGATATGGAGGTAAAAGAAGTATGCAGCTTAAATTCATCGGGGATATCTTTCATAAGGCTCCATATACATTATGGATCTGATTTTTCTTTGCCCCAATATCAAGAATATATTAGCAGAACAAGATAGACCATCTAAAATGGCTTATAGGATGAGGAATTACTTCTCTCATCTTCTATAACTGGCAGCCATCAGAGATACCTAAATGTGGGCATTAAGAATATCAGCCTGGAAAATGATATGTTCTGGAATGGGAGGCACACTTCGTGTGTGTGTGTGTGTGTGTGTGTGTGTGTGTGTGTGTGTTTTGCTTATAATCTCCAAAAGAAAGAAACCTATCTTTAGTTTCTTTAGCATCTGAATACAGGTATCCCTCATATACATACACACCCAGAGAGATCACTAGAAGGTCGATTTATCAAAATGTGGCTCATGATTACCTTCATCAGACTGACCTTGTAATTTTGTTAACATGCAGATTCGAGAATATTGTGCTATCCACATTGTGTCAGTCTCTTGTTCTCTGTGATTGAGATTCTCTGGCTTCAAATTAATGTCAATCTTTTCCAATTCCTGGAATTTACATATTTCTTGCAGTTGACCAAAATATTGAAAGAATCCCAACTTCCACACTTTGTAGCCTGCTCCAGACTTTAAATGCCACGTCTGCTTCCTTTCATTTGTTCTTGCTCCCAAATTGTTTTAACTCAATTTTTTTTCCTGTCTTCAATATTACAAAACAGTTGGTTTCTACCTCCAGCATAACACATCCCCTTTTCTGTACCAGAATATTCTACATATGTTATCTGTTGTGAGGAAAAGTAGGTGCATTTTGGGAAAAGTCTTGAGTGATCCCAGCACATGTGCTGAAATTTTCACTCATGTGTCAGGCAGATAGACATTCTGGAGGAGAAGGCTAGAGTTTACATCATTGATCCCCTGTTCACTTTATACATCTTTGCTTACCTTTAAAAGTATCATACCGGGGCGCCTGGGTGGCTCAGTCATTAAGTGTCTGCCTTCGGCTCAGGTCATGATCCCAGGGTCCTGGGATCGAGCCCTGCGTCGGGCTCCCTGCTCGGCGGGAGGCCCGCTTCGCTCTCTTCCGCTCCCCCGCTTGTGTTCCTGCTCTCACTGTGTCTCTCTCTGTCAAATAAATAAATAAAATCTTTAATAAATAAAAGTATCATACCCCCAAGCCTTTAATAAAGTGGAAAAGAAACTAAAAAATTTTATATAAAATAAAACCTACAAGATTTTAAATACTTATATGTCATACCACTCGATAGAACACATTTTTATAATGCCATAAATAGAGAAATATAAATGGATCCAACACACATATTTATATCTATTTCTGCTCTACTGAAAACCCAAACAATTACTCTAGAAGTCAAGATACGTTCCTCTCGCTACATCTGGAGATCTTTTAGAAAAAAAAAAATTGAAGTAGCTGCCAGCAAAGATAAAATATATAATAAAAACCAAAAGATGCCCATGGATTTTACTGACAGACTGTTTCAATCTAGAAGGAGGGACAATGAGGGCGCAGATGGCAGGGATTTTAGAAATGAGTTATTTAGGGCCCATAGCATTTTACTAAAAAGACTTTCCTTGAAGGAAGGCATCGTATACAGCCCCAGGTGGGAAAGGGAAGGATAACAAGTTATGGGAGGCTTTGAAGACGGAAGGTACTACGGAGAGGCAGCCCTTTCAGCTTTGGTGAAGAAAGGTATGGTCTAAGCACAAAATGCTTTCCCAGCCATTCTCCTGGTAAGTCATAAATCCTCTAAATGCCTCGAGCAAATGGCGAGCATGAGAGCTATTGAAAATCAAATCCTGAATATACCAAGGAACACAAGCAATCTGTCTCCTTTCTATCTTAAAATACAGAAAACTGACATTTCTGCAGACATTCAATAAGGAGCCTATAACTGAGACAGCAGCCTCCAGGCAGCAGAAGTAGAAATGGCCATGAGGGAAGTTTCCAGGCTGAAAGGAGTTCTGGGGCATTGGTTATAATAATGACCAAGGTGAATAAATTTGTTAAAACTCATTGACATATATACTTAAGATCTGTGAATTTTACTATATGGAATTATGCAGGATTTTTTAAAAATTCTGTGGAGTGTCTTTGTGAAAATTCGATAGGCTGCTTTTAACAATTTTTATGGAAATACAAGGGGCCATTAGAGTGCAAAGAATCTTGGAGAAAAATTGAATTGGAGAACTTACACTATTAGAAAGTTTTATTATAAAAGTATAGTAATTAAAATGACATGGTTTGGTACAAAGAAATGCAAACAGAAATAGAATGGAATAGAGAGTTCGGGGGAGACCCACTCATACGTGGATACTTGGTGGATGAAAAAGTGGCACTGAACAAGAGTAAAGGCAGCCTTAACCTTAAACTGTAAAATTGGGGATTTTTTTGTTTTTTTATTTTTTTAACTTTTTTTTTATGATGTTATGTTAGTCACCATATAATACATCATTAGTTTTTGATGTAGGGTTCAACTTCATATCTGGGTGAAAAAAAATGAATCTTAAATCCTAGTTCACATGATAAGCAAAAATACATTTCTGCTGGATTGTAGATTTACATGTGAAAGGTAACGTGACAAAACTTTCAAAAGATAACATAAAATAATTTCTTTATAACCCCATATTTGGCAAAGATTTCTCTGTTAGAAAAGAAGACAGTATGAAAATTATAGCTAAAGAATCCAAATCATGAAGCAAGAACAAACTGAAGAATAAACCCAAAGATAGCAAAAGGAAGAAAATACATAAGAGCCAAAATTAATTATATAAAAAAAAACAAGCAGTAGAAAAAAACAACTACTATAAAATTGATTCCTTTAAAAACCAAATACAATAAAATTCTGGCAAGAATTATGAAAACAGGGGGGCGGAGCAAGATGGCGGAGGAGTAGGAGACCTGGATTTCGTCTGGTCTCAGGAATTCAGCTGAATGGGGATCAAACCATTCTGAACACCTACGAACTCAACAGGAGACCGAAGAAGAGAGTAGCAACAACTCTCTGA
>NW_027397064.1:97655674-97747431 GCF_003265705.2 Callorhinus ursinus
GAGAGTAGCAACAACTCTCTGAACAGAGAAGCGACCACGTACTGGAAGGTAGGACGTGCGGAGAAGTGAATCCGAGGCGATATTCGGGAGGATAGACGGCGGGGGAGGGGGCCTCCGTCGGCCGCTTCTGGCAAGTGCTAGAGCCGCGGAGCACAAAATCGGAACTTTTAGAAGTCGGCTCCGCTGAGGGACGTCACTCCAGTGGCTAAGCGGGGGTGGAACCCTCGCGGGACAGTGTGGTCTCAGGACCCTCGGGGTCACAGAAAGACCGGGGTGCCTGAGTGCAGCAGAGCTCCCAGGTATCGGAGCAGGGAAGCCGGCTGCAAGAGACGGAGCCGAGGCGCGAGCTCTTAGCTCGGGGTTGTCATAAACTGTGATCCGCGGCCCAGTCGGGGCACTGCTCCTCCAGCAGGGACCCAACAAGCGGCAGATCCGGGGAGACTCCCCTTCCTTCCCGGGGAGGAGCGGCGCGGGAGCGCACCACAGGGATCTGCTGGGTTTGGAGACTCCACACGGGGTCGGGTGCCAGAGATAGCAACGCTCGGTCACAGGCCGGGTGAGCACGGAGTGCGGCCGGAGACTGGGGAGACGGAAGTGACTGCTTTTCTCTAGGGGCGCACTGAGGAGCGGGGCCCCGAGTTCTCAGCTCCTCTGGGCGGAGATTGGGAGGCTACCATTTTCACCCTGGTCCTCCAAAGCTGTACCAGAGCTTGCAGGGAACAAAAGCTCCTGAGAGCAAACCCGAGCAGCTTGCTTAGCCCGGACCGACAAGGATGGGGCAATTCCTCCTCCGGCAAAGACATGTGGGAACCACGGCAACAGGCCCCTCCCCCGGAAGATCAGCACGAACAGCCAGCAAGCCAAGACCAAGTTTACCGATCAAGGAGAACGGGAGAACTCCAGCGCTAGGGGAATGCTGCACATAGAATTCATGGATTTTTTTTTACCATGATTCATTAGTTTTTCAAAGTTAATTATTTTAAATGGTTTTTTTTAATTTTTCTTTTTCCCTTTTTCAACCACCATCTTATCAATGCCTTTAAAAAAAAAACATTTTTTATTTTTCATTTTTAGAGTCATATTTTATCCCTTCATAGTAGTTATCCTTATTTTTGGCATATATATATAAGTTGTTCTCTCTTTAAAATTTTGAGGTACAGTTTCTTCTAACAGATCAAAATATACCCTAAATCACTAGTGTATGGCTTTGTTCTAGTCTCCTGCCTGATCACATTCTCTCCCTTTTTTTTATTTTCTTTTTCTTTCTTTTTTTTAATCTTCTTCTTTCTTTTTTCAAACAACTTCTAATTGTATCATTTCCTTTTATAAAATCTTTTGTAATTTTCATCTTTACAATCATCTTCCATCCCTTCATTGTATCAACCCTTATTTTGTACATATATAAGTCTTTCTTCCTTTAAAATTGTAGGAGGCACTTTTAGCTAACAGACCAAAATATGCCCAAAATCTAGTGTGTGGCACTGATCTATGCACTAGCCTGATCATATTTGATCATATTCGTTTTTTTTCGTATTGTTCTATTTTTGTATTTATCCTTTTCTTTTTTTTTCTTTTCTTTCTTTTCTCTTTCTTTTACTTTCTTTCACTCTCTTTTCCCCTGGTTTCAGGTCTTTTCTGATTTGTATAGAGTATATTTGCTGGGGATGTTGTTAACCTGTTAGCATTTTGTTTTCTCATTCATCTATTCTCTGGACAAAATGACAAGATGAAAAAAAAAATCACCTCAGCAAAAAGAACAAGAGATAGTACTGTCAGCCAGGGACCTACTCAATACGGACATTAGTACGATGTCGGACCTAGAGTTCAGAATCATGACATTAAAGATACTAGCTGGGCTTGAAAAAAGCGTGGAAGTTATTAGTGAAACCCTTTCTGGAGAAATAAAAGAACTAAAATCTAACCAAGTCGAAATCAAAAAGGATATTAATGAGGTGCAATCAAAAATGGGGGCACTAGAACAGGCACATGAAAAAGTGCTCAACATCACTCGGCATCAGGGAAATCCAAATCAAAACCTCAATGAGATACCACCTCACACCCGTCAGAATGGCTAAAATTAACAAGTCAGGGAACGACAGATGTTGGCGGGGATGTGGAGAAAGGGGAACCCTCCTACACTGTTGGTGGGAATGCAAGCTGGTGCAGCCACTCTGGAAAACAGTATGGAGGTTCCTCAAACAGTTGAAATTAGAGCTTCCATTCGATCCAGCAATTGCACTACTGGGTATTTACCCCAAAGATACAAATGTAGGGACCCGAAGGGGTACGTGCACCCCAATGTTTATAGCAGCAATGTCCACAATAGCCAAACTGTGGAAAGAGCCAAGATGTCCATCGACAGATGAATGGATAAAGAAGATGTGGTATATATACACAATGGAATATTATGCAGCCATCAAAAGGAATGAGATCTTGCCATTTGCAACGACGTGGATGGAACTGGAGGGTGTTATGCTGAGTGAAATAAGTCAATCAGAGAAAGACATGTATCATATGACCTCACTGATATGAGGAATTCTTAATCTCAGGAAACAAACTGAGGGTTGCTGGAGTGGTGGGGGGTGGGAGGGATGGGGTGGCTGGATGATAGACATTGGGGAGGGTATGTGCTATGATGAGTGCTGTGAATTGTGCAAGACTGTTGAATGACAGATCTGTACTTCTGAAACAAATAACGCAACATATTTTAAGAAAAAAGAAAAAGAAGAAGATAACAGGAAAGGAAGGATGAAGGGGAGTAAGTCAGAGGGGGAGACGAACCATGAGAGACGATGGACTCTGAAAAACAAACTGAGGGTTCTAGAGGGGAGGAGGGTAGGGGGATGGGTTAGCCTGGTGATGGGTATTGAGGAGGGCACGTTCTGCATGGAGCACTGGGTGTTATGAACAAACAATGAATCATGGAACACTGCATCAAAAACTAATGATGTAATATATGGTGATTAACATAACAATAAAAAATTTTTTAAAAATGGGGGCATTAACTGCTAGGATAAATGAGGCAGAAGAGAGAATGAGTGATATAGAAGACCAAATGATGGAAAATAAAGAGGCTGAGAAAAAGAGAGAGAAACAACTACAGGATCATGAGGGCAGAATTCGAGAGATAAGTGATACGATAAGACAAAACAACATTAAAATAATTGGGATCCCAGAAGAAGAAGAAAGAGAGAGAGGGGCAGAAGGTATATTGGAGCAAAAAATAGCAGAGAACTTCCCTAATATGAGGAAGGAAACAGGCATCAAAATCCAGAAGGCACAGAGAACCCCTCGCAAAATCAATAAAAATAGGTCAACACCCCGACATCTAAGTGTAAAACTTAGGAGTGTCAGAGACAAAGAGAAAATCCTGAAAGCAGCTCGGGAGAAGAGATATGTAACCTCCAATGATAGAAATATTAGATTGGCAACAGACCTATCCACAGAGACCTGGCAGGCCAGAAAGGACTGGCAAGATATCTTCAGAGCACTAAACGAGAAAAATATGCAGCCAAGAATACTGTATCCAGCTAGGCTCTCATTGAAAATTGAAGGAGAGA
The DNA here is from genome assembly GCF_003265705.2 of Callorhinus ursinus. Classification (NCBI taxonomy): domain Eukaryota; kingdom Metazoa; phylum Chordata; class Mammalia; order Carnivora; family Otariidae; genus Callorhinus; species Callorhinus ursinus. The sequence goes on from NW_027397064.1 coordinate 97,659,235, forward strand.
TAAAAAGCTTCCAGAACAAACAAAAACTAAAAGAATACGCAAACATGAAACCAGCCCTCCAAGAAATATTGAAAGGGGTCCTCTAAGCAAAGAGAGAGCCTAAAAGCAGCATAGATCAGAAAGGAACAGAGACAATATACAGTAATAGTCACCTTACAGGCAATACAATGGCACCAAATTCATACCTTTCAATAGTTATCCTGAATGTAAATGGGCTAAATGCCCCAATCAAAAGACAAAGGCTATCAGATTGGATTAAAAAACAAGACCCATCAATAGGCTGTTTGCAAGAGACTCATTTTAGACCCAAAGACACCCCCAGATTGAAAGTGAGGGGGTGGAAAACCATTCACCATGCTAATGGACACCAAAAGAAAGCTGGGGTGGCAATCCTTATATCAGACAAATTAGATTTTAAACCAAAGACTGTAATCAGAGATGAGGAAGGAAACTATATCCTACTTAAAAGGTCTATCCAACAAGAAGATCTAACAATTGAAAATATCTATGCCCCGAACATGGGAGCAGCCGATTATAGAAGGCAATTAATAAGAAAAGTGAAGAAACACATTGACAGCAATACAATAATAGTGGGGGACTTTAACGCCCCCTGACTGAAATGGACAGATCATCTAAGCAAAAGATCAACAAGGAAATAAAGACTTTAAATGACACACTGGACCAAATGGACTTCACAGACATATTCAGAACATTCCATCCCAAAGCAACGGAATACACATTCTTCTCTAGTGCCCATGGAACATTCTCCAGAATTGATCACATCCTAGGTCACAAATCAGGTCTCAACCGGTACCAAAAGATTGGCATTATTCCCTGCATATTTTCAGACCACAATGCTTTGAAACTAGAACTCAATCACAAGAGGAAAGTCGAAAAGAACTCAAATACATGGAGGCTAAAGAGCATCCTACTAAAGAATGAATGGGTCAACCAGGAAATTAAAGAAGAATTCAAAAAATTCATGGAAACCAATGAAAATGAAAACACAACTGTTCAAAATCTTTGGGATACAGCAAAGGCAGTCCTGAGAGGAAAGTATAGAGCAATACAAGCCTTTCTCAAGAAACAAGAAAGGTCTCAAATACACAACCTAACCCTACACTTAAAGGAGCTGGAGAAAGAACAGCAAATAAAGCCTAAACCCAGCAGGAGAAGAGAAATCATAAAGATCAGAGCAGAAATCAATGAACTAGAAACCAAAAGAACAGTAGAACAGATCAATGAAACTAGGAGCTGGTTCTTTGAAAGAATTAACAAGATTGATAAACCCCTGGCCAGACTTATCAAAAAGAAAAGAGAAATGACCCAAATCAACAAAATCATGAATGAAAGAGAAGAGATCATAACCAACACCAAAGAAATACAAACAATTAAAAGAACATATTATGAGCAACTCTATACGAGCAAATCAGATAACCTGGGAGAAATGGGTGCATTCCTAGAGATGTATCAACTACGAAAATTGAACCAGGAAGAAATAAAAACCCGAACACACCCATAACCACTAAGGAAATTGAAGCAGTCATCTAATATCTCCCAACAAACAAAAGCCCAGGGCCAGATGGCTTCCCAAGGGACTTCTATCAGACATTTAAAGAAGAATTAATACCTAGTCTCCTGAAACTGTTCCAAAAAATAGAAATGGGAGGAAAACTTCCAAACTCATTTTATGAGGCCACCATTACCTTGATCCCCAAACCAGACAAAGACCCCATCAAAAAGGAGAACTACAGACCAATATCCTTGATGAACATGGATGCAAAAACTCTCACCAAAATACTAGCCAATAGGAACCAACAGTACATTAAAAGGATTATTCACCACGACCAAGTGGGATTTATCCCTGGGCTGCAAGGCTGGTTCAACATCCGCAAATCAATCAACGTGATACAACACATTAACAAAAGAAAGAACAAGAATCATATGATCCTCTCAATAGATGCAGAAAAAGCATTTGACAAAGTACAGCACCCATTCTTGATCAAAACTCTTCAGAGTATAGGGATAGAGGGTACATACCTCAACATCATAAAAGCCTTGTATGAAAAACCTACAGCGAATCTCATTCTCAATGGGGAAAGTTGAGAGCTTTACCCCTAATGTCAGGAACACGGCAGGGATGTCCACTATCACCACTGCTATTCAACATAGAATTAGAAGGCCTAGCCACAGCAATCAGACAACAAAAAGAAATCAAAGGCATCCAAATCGGCAAAGAGGAAGTCAAACTCTCACTCTTTGCAGATGATAGGATACTGTATGTGGAAAACCCAAAAGACTCCACCCCAAAACTGCTAGAACTCATACAGAAATTCAGTAAAGAAGCAGGATATAAAATCAATGCACAGAAATCAGTGGCATTCCTATACACCAACACAAGACAGAAGAGAGACAAATCAAGGAGTCGATCCCATTTACAATTGCACCCAAAACCATAAGATACCTAGGAATAAATGTAACCAGAGAGGCAAAGGATCTGTACTCAGAAAACTATAAAATACTCATGAAAGAAATTGAAGAAGACACAAAGAAATGGAAAAACGTTCCATGCTCATGGATTGGGAGAACCAACATTGTGAAGATGACAATGCTACCTAGAGCAATCTACACATTCAATGCAATCCCCATCAAAATACCATCCACTTTTTTCAAAGAAATGGAACAAAGAATCCTAAAATTTGTATGGAACCAGAAGAGACCCCGAATAGCCAGAGGAATACTGAAAAAGCAAAGCAAAGCTGGCGGCATCACAATTCCGGACTTCCAGCTCTATTACAAAGCTGTCATCATCAAGACAGTATGGTAATGGCACAAAAACAGACACATAGATCAATGGAACAGAATCGAGAGCCCAGAGATGGACCCTCAACTCTATGGTCAACTCATCTTTGACAAAGTAGGAAAGAATGTCCAATGGCAAAAAGACGGTCTCTTCAACAAAAGGTGTTGGGAAAATTGGACAGCCACATGCAGAAGAATGAAACTGGATCATTTCCTTACACCATACACAAAAATAGACTCCAAATGGTTAAAAGACCTAAACGTGAGACAGGAGTCCATCAAAATCCTAAAGAAGAACACAGGCAGCAACCGCTTCGACCTCAGCCGCGGCAACTTCTTCCTAGAAACATTGCCAAAGGCAAGGGAAGCAAGGGCAAAAATGAACTATTGGGATTTCCTCAAGATAAAAAGCTTTTGCACAGCAAAAGAAACAGTCCACAAAACCAAAAGACAACCGACAGAATGGGAGAAAATATTTGCAAATGACATATCAGATAAAGGGCTAGTATCCAAAATCTATAAAGAACTTATCAAACTCAACACCCAAAGAACAAATAATCCAATCAAGAAATGGACAGAAGACATGAACAGACATTTTTCCAAAGAAGACATCCAAATGGCCAACAGACACATGAAAAAGTGCTCAACATTGCTCGGCATCAGGGAAATCCAAATCAAAACCTCGATGAGATACCACCTCACACCTGTCAGAATGGCTAAAATTAACAAGTCAGGAAACGACAGATGTTGGCGGGGATGTGGAGAAAGGGGAACCCTCCTACACTGTTGGTGGGAATGCAAGCTGGTGCAACCACTCTGGGAAACAGTATGGAGGTTCCTCATACAGTTGAAAATAGAGCTACCATACGATCCAGCAATTGCACTACTGGGTATTTAGCCCAAAGATACAAATGTAGGGATCTGAAGGGGTACGTGCTCCCCAATGTTTATAGCAGCAATGTCCACAATAGCCAAACTGTGGAAAGAGCCGAGATGTCCATCGACAGATGAATGGCTAAAGAAGAAGTGGTATATATACACAATGGAATATTATGCAGCCATCGAAAGGATTGAGATCTTGCCATTTGCAACGATGTGGATGGACCTGCCGGGTGTTATGCTGAGTGAAATAAGTCAATCAGAGAAAGACACGTATCATATGACCTCACTGATATGAGGAATTCTTAATCTCAGGGAACCAACTGAGGGTTGCTGGAGTGGTGGGGGGTGGGAGGGCTGGGGTGGCTGGGTGATAGACATTGGGGAGGGTATGTGCTTTGGTGAGCGCTGTGAATTGTATAAGACTGTTGAATCACAGATCTGTACCTCTGAAACAAATAATGCAACATATGTTAAGAAAAAAGAAAAAGAAGAAGATAGCAGGAGGGGAAGAATGAAGGGGAGTAAGTTGGAGGGGGAGACGAACCATGAGAGACGATGGACTCTGAAAAACAAACTGAGGGTTCTAAAGGGAGGGGGGATGGGGGGATGGGTTAGTCTGGTGATGGGTATTAAAGAGGGCACATTCTGCGTGGAGCACTGGGTGTTATGCACAAACAATGAATCATGGAACACTACATCAAGAGGTAATGATGTAATGTATGGTGATTAACATAACAATAAAAAATTAAAAAAAAGAATTAGGAAAACAAGTCAGACAAGAGATTCAGAGAAAAAGAAAGAAAAGCATCCTCAAAAGACTATCAGAAATGGAAGAAATCTATGAGTATAGATACAGCAGAGATTAAAAATATAAATAAGAATTTATGATAAGCAATATTTTGCCCAGAAATGCAAAGGTTTAGATAAAATGAACTAATTCTTAGAAAACTATGAATCACATGTGACCATGAAGAAATAGGCCTAGGAAGTTTCTTTGTATAAGTTCTAGCACACATTCAAATAGCTCATGAATTCTGCTTCATAATAAGGAACAGATTTTTCAACAAGTGGATAAGCTCCATTGTAAAAACAGTAAGAGATGAAAAAATTCTCAGACAGTTGTGTGAGTCTAATTCATCCTCAGTAACAAAATTGGACAAAGATGTTAACGAGAAAGGAACACTATTGGCAAAGCTCAACCTGAACATAGACACAAAAATTCCAAACAAAGCATGTCACCTTGTGTGTCAACTATTCTTTAACAAACAAAAAGGAGAAGTGCATTAAAAAATGTTTAAATACAATATATCTAAGCAAATTTATTCCCTGGATATAAAATTGCTTTCCGTATTAGAAAGTGCATTAGAGTAATTTTTCAAATTAGCATATTAAAAAAAGAAAACCACATGATCACCTAAACAGATGTCAAAAGCAAACAAGGAATAGAAAGTAACTTTCTCAAATTGCCATGACAGGTACTACCAGGACTGTTCAGCATCCACGGTCTCCTCTTAGCCCTGCCCAGATGATTACCCCTGTAACCTCCCTCCTGGCTGAATGTGATCATGTGCTAGAGTTCTGGCCATTAGATTGGGAGAGGAAGAGATGTGCACGATTTCCAGACTTGGCCCATAAACCCTCATTCGTAATTTGTGTACTTTCTCTGTGGGCCTACTAAGTTGACTGGACTCCGAGAGTTAAGACCCACAAGATGCTACTGAATGTAGCAAAGTGCCCACTGCCACAGCTGGTAAACAGAACTGACTATGACCAGAGCAACAAATATACTCTAATGCTTAAACTGATTAAATTTTGAAGTTGTTTGTTTTGGTACCCAAGGTTATCCTGGACTGATACACTTAATAAAAAATAATATCCTATTGTATGTAAATTTTAGAGGTCACGATCAGCACAATAAAACAAGAAAAAGAAACAAGGAGGTGTAGAGATTAGAAAGGAAGGAACAGTATTGCTTTTTTTTTTCAAGATTTTATTTATTTGAGAGAGAGAGAGAGAGCAAGAGAGTGAGAGAGAGAGAGAGCACACCAGCTGGGGGGAGAGGCAGAGGGAGAGGGAGAAGCAGACTCCCCCTGAGCAGGGAGCCCAACATGGGGCTCACTCCCAGGACCTTGAGATCATGACCTGAGCCGGAGGCAGCCGCTTAATGAACTGAGCCAGCCAGGTGCCCCAGGAACAATATTGTTTTTAATCACAAAGTATATGATTCTCTACATAGTAAATTCAATCAATTTCATCAATAAATAACAAAAATAAATAAGAATAGTTTAGGAGATTTGCCAGATATAAGATCATTATAGAAAAGTTTATTGCAGGGGCACCCAGGTGGCTCAATCAGTTAAGCATCTGACTCTTGATTTCGGTTCAGGTCATGATCTCAGGGTCATAAGATGGAGCCCCATATCAGGCTCTGTGCTGGTTATGGAGTCTGCTTAAGATTCTGTCTCTTCCTCTCCCTGTGCCCCTCCCCCATGGGCAGGCTCTCCCCCTCTTGCTCTCAAAAAAAGAGAAAAGTATATTTCATTCCTTGCATTTGTATACACCAACAATAAATTCCTCAAAATTTAATTTACAAAAAAGATTCCATATGTTGTTGCAACAAAATATAAGGAACCTAAAAATAATTGTGAAAAATGATATGCATATATCAAAAGTTATAAAGCTTAATTTAAAGATATTTAAAGAATCTAAATAAATAATAAAATATTTTGTTCCTAGTTGTGGAAAATCAGTATTGCAAAATGCTGATTTTTTCCCCCGCTATCTACAGACTCAAAGAAATCCTCAATGAAATTTCAACCTGGTCTTAATGGAATTTGAAAAGCGAAAGTCCAAACTGTATATAGAAGATAATGATGCATTCCTGGAATACAAGAACCTGGCATGGGGAATTGCCTTGAACATCACTTCACTTTAAAACTGTAGTAATGGATAAAGTGTGGTAGTGGCATATAGATAGACTGACCAATGAAACTGAAAACCTCTAGAAACAGAAAATAATGTATATGTGAATAGAACCAAAATTGCAGATCACTGAGTAGAGCATAGAAACAACTGACTACACATATTAAAAATATGTTAATGGATACTTTATATCACACATCACACTGCACCCACACGTGCACACACAGACACACACACACATACACACTCCAAACCTAATAAAGACTTAAAAGTGAAAAGAAAAACATGAAGTTTAAAAGCCTTTGGGAGGAAATCTAAGATTTGGAGTTTGTGTTTAAAAAGCCCAAATTATAGGGGTGCCTGGGTGTCTCAGGCAGTTAAGAGTCCTGGCTCTTGATTTCAGCTCAGGTCATGATCTCAGGGTCGTGAGACGAGGCCCCACATCAGCTCCTCGCATGGGCGTGGAGCCTGCTTAAGATTCTCTTTCTCCCTCTTCCTCTGGCCCTCCCCCCTCAAAAAATAAAAAAAAGCACAAATTTATAAAGGAAGAGTTTGATATCTTCAACCATATGAAATATGAGAAATTTCATTCATCAAAAGATGCATATACATACATATATTTAGAAAACATAACTGATAAAGGATGAGCCTCTAGGATTTTCAAAAACTCTATGAATCAATAAATGATCAACCTAAATAAAAATGGACACAGGATGTAAACAAAGATTTTTAGAGAAAACGTGAATAAAGATATAAATGTAAATCACCAGGGAGATGCTGAATAAAAAACAATGATTTAACACTTTTCTAATTTGATAAAAAATAAATAAAAAGTCTACCAAAAGACAGGGAACTCTCATCCACTTCTAGAAACAATGAAAAATTTGTAACAAATGATTTCAAAAATAATTTAATATTACCTAATACAGCTAAACATACACATGCTTTGTAACTTAGCAGGGCACACTAAGAACATTGATTGTAATGAAATGTACACATGAATGGAAACCACCTCATGTTCATCAAAGGTAGCCGGACAAGTAAGTTGTGACTGTTTGTACAATGGAATATCATAGAGCTGTGGAAATGAATGACTTAGAGCTATCTCTGTCTACAGAGCCAATTCTCAGCAACATCATGTTAAGCAAAACTTGCAAGGGAACTAGAAACGTACACAGTGATGTTCCATTTATGCACATTTCAGGAAAAGGGCAGAGTTAGAAAATACATAATTTATAAGTACATAGGTGGCAAAATTATAATGAAATGAAGGTAATTATTAAAACAAAAGTAAAGCTAGTGGTCAGTTACCTCTGGGTGGATGATGGGGCATGAGATCGTGGAAAGGTAAATTGGATACCTCAGAGACACTGGTAATGTTCTAACGTGCAAAATAAGATTCATATTATTAATAGTCTTTAAATTATGCCTGATCTCTGTATATGCTTTTTTGTATGATGTATTTTATTATTAATAGAATTAATGCAAATAAAAGCTCAAAGTATGGAACAAAAACTATGATTCCATTGATATCACCAGTATTTCTCTCTTTATACAAATGGAAACTCCAACTTTATTTATAAGTAGTAATTAATTACACAAATTAAAACAAAAAAAATGTAAAGGATTTTCTAGACTGGATTTTATTTTATTGTACTTTAACTTCCATGTGTTTGATGATATAACTGGAAAAGGCAAACAATAGTCACAGATGTAGGCTTGAGGCTCCCATTGACATTCAATAAAGCATATTTCTTGAATTCTAACAAACAAACATTTTTAAACTTGTTTTTGACAGGTACCATACAGAATATTGCTGGGTTTCTACATCATTTTCCTGTAGCCTAAATTGTTGTGTATCTAAATTTTTCTAGCCTGCTTAAAATATTCTTACAACCCTCAACTTTCAGAGACACATTAAATAAGGCCTGTCTCTGAATGTGGCCCAAGAGGAAGAATCACCCATAATTTTGGCAATTGGGTGTGATTCTTTTCAGATTGTTCAGATTTGAAATGTTACAGTAACCACTCCAGGACTGAATGCCGGGTGGGGGGGGGGAATTCTCTACAGTTTATTGATATGCTTAATTTCTTTTATGTCTGGAAGCCCTTGCCTCGTCTCTTGCACTTTGCATTCTCCAGAAACATGGTTTTGCCCTACGCATTCCACTATGTCTCTGTGCATGCTCCTTCCTCTCTTGAAATTCTTTCCCTTGGTGTTTCATTTACCCTTTTAAATTTGATCAGGCATCACCTCCAGAAAAACCTTCCTTAGTACCCCTAAGGCCAGTGGTCCTCAAAGCGGTTTCTGTACCAGCAGCAGGACTATTACCTGTTAGAAAAGCAAATTCTTGGGTCCAAGCCCAGACCTATGGAATCAGGCATTCTGGCAGGGGCCCCAGCAAGGGGCTAGTCAGTGCTCTGAGTGATTCTGAAACACATGAACATTTGAGAATCACTGGGTTAGATAAAATGCCTCTTCTCTGTGTTTCTATGTGGGCTTCTACTCACCTGTGTCACTGTACACTCAATTTATGTTGAAACTCCATGTTTGCTTGTCTGTATTTCTCCCTGAGGTAGACTGTGGCTTATTTACCTCAATATCCACAGTGGTTCCTGGTAGACACTCAGGAATAGTAAACTGTAAGAACTAAAAAGTTTTAATGATGGTAGTCAGAGGCACAAAGAGAAACCCACCTTTCAGAGCACTGGGACTCACACCCATCCTTCTACCGGAACTCCACCCCAGAACCTGTCTCTGAGAAGTGATGAGTCCTCTTCGGGAAGCTTCATCATTTGAAAAGAAATAAGTCAATGTGTTTGTGAATGGTGGTTCTAAAGCTAGGCATGCCTATGTGTCCAGTCATAAGTGCAGCAGGAGTGATAATTCTGGATTCTAAGGGAGTCCATCCTAGCCAAAGGCCTTGATGATGCTCAAGGGTGTGACAATAAGCCTAATCTTTTTCTTCTGTCACTTCTGAGGCCATAAGCATCTATAAATCACAAATTTACAGCAAGGAAACCTTGCACGGAGAGCTGGAAGAGTGAAGAGTGGGGTATTATATAGATCTGGAGGTTGTTATTAGAATCACGACAGAAAATGATTGAGCTGGAAACCTGAAATTAACTGGATGTCGATGTGTAAATTGTGACAAGGCAATGTGTCAAAGTCTGGACAGGCCAGTACAAATCAGAAACATTCTAGAATCCAAGGAAGTCTAGAAAATTTAGCAGTAAATAAGAAGATCCTAGTTTCTAGGCCATCCATAAGTATTTTATAAATTTCTTTTGCAAGAGGAAAATCTGCCCATCTTTAAGAGTTTTGTAGGTCAGAACTGAGAATATTTGATGGAAGTCATGATGGGAGGAGCAAAGAATCTCAGACAGAGGGAGGAAAGGATGGTTACAAAAAAAAAAAAAAAAAAAGAAAAAAGCTAAAGACTGATTGATACCCATACCTCTGAATGTTAACACTACCCCAGGAGGCAAATCTAGCTTGTATGGCAATCCTGAAATCTTATCTCCTCAACAAGTGTGTTGGGATTGGCAAACCTGAAAGCAGACAGTGCTTGCTATCTATTCAAGCATAAACTCATTAGAGACAAGGATTGTTTCTCATGCCTAATATTAGAATGTATATGCTCCTTAGCTGCATCATTCAGCAAGTCCTTAATGAAAAATAACCATGCACCTAGATGTCAGAGTAGGCATTGAGATCCAAATCACCAGGTTGGATATAGCCACAGCCCTCAAAGAGACCACAGACAAGCAGACAGAAACATGGGAACCAGGCCTGTGCTCATCTTCATTGCATTCACTCCCCACTTCAGAACATACTAAGGCCCCCAACTCTCTTGCCATACCTGTGTTTTTCGCAATTTCATTAGCTTCTAGTGACTCTGGGATTATGATATTTTACACAAAACATTTCATATTATTATTTTTTTAGTTAATGAAAAGTATAATTTTACACCTATTTGAATAGCACCTCATATAGCAATTCATGTGTGTTCATTATTTATTCATTCAACCAAAGCATATTGAGAGCTTATTATGTATCAGGCAGGGTGCCAAGCACCAGCTAGGATGGCCGGCAAGATGGGCACAGTCCCTGCTCTGAGTCTCATGCATCCCTGTCCCATGGAGACACGTGGCAGGTCGTGAAAAAATTGAGAGTACCAAGGAAAGAGGAAGCGTACCTGCTCTATGTGAGAAAAGAATTAGTGAGCGAGAAAAACTTCAGCAAAGAGATGATGCATGAGTTGCGTGATGAAGAATGAGTGCCTGCTTCCTGGACATGCTGGGGGCAGAGAGGAGCACGGGGAAGTGTTCTCGAGCTGAGAACAAAGCAGCTCATCATAGAGAAAAGCACAGCCAGACAAGACAGGGGTTGTGGCTTGCAGGTACCCTGGTTGCCGCACAATGACAGGTGGGACCAAAATACAGAGGCCAAATGAAAAGAACCTTGTATTCCACACTGGGAGTTTGACACGGGTCCTATAGGCCACCAGGAGCCACGGAAAGGTCTAACAGAGAAGTGATTTGTTTAGTCTGGATTTGGGATCCATCCCTCAAACATTGGAGGCCTTGAGTGATGAAGTTTTGAAGGTAGGCATTAGTTAAGAGATCTGAAGATGATTTAGGGCCAAGAAAGAGGTTACTGGAGCTTTCCTGGGATTGCTAAAACTGTGACATAAGGCTAATTTTTCTTTTCTCTGGCCTCTGGTAAGGGTAGACACAAACTGCGAGCCCTGACTCACTCCCTGGCAACACCCTGATGGACTGAGGCTCATTACAGACCAGCAGAGCGAACAGAGGACAGACAGACTATGGGAAGTGCTGCTTTGTAGGATGGAAAGGAAAGACGTGTTTCTGTGACATCATTTGTATCTCTCTGTGTCCTGATACAGGATCTCTTCATCTCCCTGTCTGTTTACAACTTACCCATGTTTTTTTTTTTTTTTTTTAGTTTTATTGAGCTATAATTGACATATATCTCTGTGCAGGTTTAAGGTATAGTGTATGACTTTACATATATATATATATTATGAAATGATTACCACAATAAGTTTTGTTAATGTCCAACTTCTCATGTAGTTACAAAAGGGAAAAAGAAGAAAATTCTTTTCTTTGCCATGAGAACTTTGAGGATCCACTCTCTTGGTGGATAATATACCATCTGGCGGTGTTAACGATAGTCACCATGTTGTACGTTACATCCCCAGGACCTTGTTTGTCTTTACTGGAATCTGTACCTTTTGATCAACTTCGCCCAGTTCCACCACCCCTATCTTCTGCATTTGGTAACCACAAATCTTTTTTTCCTATGAATTTGTTTTTTCTTTTCTTAGATTCCATATATAAGTGAGATCATATGGTATTCGTCTTTCTCTGTCTGATTTATTTCACTTAGCATAATATCTTCAAGGTCCATCCAGGCTTATATACATACATATATATATATGTATATATATATATATACATATATATATATACACATTACCCACCCCCCACACACAAATATATATACTTCCCACATTTTATAAATGTTAACAACACACCTTATTTGTCTTGTGTCTCTGATTTCCTCCACTTGACGAACAATCACAAGTCCCATCAGATTCCGTTTTCGGGGCTCCTGAGTGGCTCAGTCAGTTAAGCATCTGCCTTTGGCTCAGGTCATGATCCTGGAGTCCTGGGATCAAGCCCCGCCTCAGGTTCCCTGCTCAGCGCAGAGTCTGCTTCTTCCTCTCCCTCTGCCCCTCCCCCGATCCTTCTCTCTCTCTCTCTCTCACTCACTTTCTCTCTCTCAAATAAATAAATCAAATCTTTAAAAAAAAAAAGATTCCCTGTTTTCAGTGCTGGTGAGTAGCCAATCCATCTTCCAATTTATATCAGGAAGGTGTAAAGTTCTGACAAATCTCATCCACTATCAACATTCCAAAACTAGCTTTATAACTCCCAAAAGGCATAGTTAAAAATATATATATATATTTGCATAAGATACCTGTACTCAAACAACAAAAAAATAGCACTTTTCCTGCAGGTTCTCATCTAGGCAAAGTTTGTTTGATATCTTCTTTTATAAGAAAAAAAGTACATTTTTGACAAGAACGGAAGGAGAAAAGAAAAACAACAAAGGGAGGAAAAAGAAAGTATCCTCTCTTTAGAGACAGAGAAATGTTTGCTGACTCAGCTATTCTTTTTGCAGTAAATATAATTAGTGAATATTTGAAATGATGAATTAAGTTTTCTGAGTTCCAAATCTAAATTTTAAGTACAAATGAGAAGTTACTATGATATCTTCAAATTATTGAATACAAAATTAGGGGAAGAATGAAGGCTTTCAAAGGATTGGCACAATGTAGTGCCAAAGACCAATGGGTTTTTGAAAAATGAACCAGCAAACAAACAGGAAAAGTGAATGAATGGGACAAGTCTGTCCCTGAAACTTCAAATTTTTATAAACTAAATCCAGTTCCCAAACATTGGCATCAGCACGGTGGCCCTGGCTACCTGGAGCAGCCAGCTTCCCTCTCTCAAAGGTTACTTCACCAGGTCCCATGTGGCTCTGTTGCCAGTCCTTACCAATGCATTTCTTTTTTCATTTCTGTCTGCAGGTGAAGTTCTTTTTAACGTTATTGCCTATATAAATATGTTCAGAAAGAGAAAGTTCCTTTTCCCTAGGTCCTACAGTTCTCTACACTTAAAGGCATTCTTTTAATTGACCTTAACTATCAGGTAACAGGAATCAAAGAGGCCCACCATGGTGTTTGAGTTAGGGGCTCACAACAGAAAAAAAGATGTAATGGGCATTAAGGAAGGCACGCAATGTGATGAACACTGGGTGTTACACGTAACGGATGAATCATTGAACACTACATCTGAAACTAATGATGTACTCTATGTTGGCTAATTGAATTTGAATTTAAATTAAAAAAAAGAAAAAAGATATAAACATGACATTAATATTCCTGACAGCTTGGGTGGCTCAGTCGGTTAAGAGTCCACCTTTGACTCAGGTCATGATCTTGGGGTCCTAGAATCGAACCCTGCGGGCTCTCTGCCCCTCCCCCTGCTCCTGTGCTCTCTCTCTCTCTCTCTCTCAAATAAATAAATAAAATCTTTTTTAAACAAAGTTCCTGACTGCACACTTTACTACTGACAAGAGCCCTGGTTCTCTTTTCTGTAAATTGGTGTCCCAACTATGTGTTTAGGACAGCAAGGCGGTGGGTAGAGTCTTGCTGGAGCCTCTGATCCACTACCACACAGGAACAACTGCTGGCTCCCTGGCCTAGATTACACTTAAGTACATTTGAAAAGACACATATCGCTTCGAATTTGTGTCTTACAAGAAATAAACACACACACAAAACTACTTTTTTCTATTTCATCTTAGTCCTCTTCTATTCAGTGAAACTAAAAAAACATGATGTCTCCACTATTCACATTTGCCACCATATATCCATATTCAGGGCGCTGAACCACCAATTATCAGCACTGCTTGGAAAGAAAGAAAGCAATGTTTTGGAGAAATTACTCTGTAAGTTTATTTATACAAGAAGACCAAGAACAATTTAATTGTAAGTTTGGAATAATTTAGTGATATGCAAAGTCATTTCCCAATGAATAGTGCTATAATTAAGTCAGGAATTAGTGGTTATTTACAACACTTTACCAGAAAGAATAAATAATCCTTGGGATAAAGAAGATTTTACAGTCTTACATGTACAAGAGCACTTAAGTTTCTCGACTCTATGGATTAGTAAGAACAAAGCAAATGAAATGTTTCTATTCACAACCAAAAAAGTGGTACTGAAAATAATTTACCGGTTCTGGTCTAGTCGGGCAGGACTAGATAATATATGGTTGTAACAATATATTATCTAGCATTGTAATTTTCCAAGATGAATTATGTAATTACAGAGCCCATGATCTCTAATATATGGTAAAATTCCTAAGGTACAATCTGTTCTAACAGTACATTAATGGTGAATCTAAAAATCAGAGAATGTGAAATAATTGATTTAGAACACCCACATAACCCTTTCAAACTTCTAAAATATAAGTATGTCTGTGCCTCTTGTGAAATAGGTAGTTTTATTAATTATCTCTCCTCTAAAGATAGAACTGGATCGAGTAAAATCCACTTCAAAGACGAAACTTATTTTGTTGATGATTTGGGGGGAAGATGTTCCCTATATCACTTATCATGATTTTGCCAAATGTCTATAAGCCTCCATTTCTTCTTCTCAAAACTCCTAGCTGAGTTGAGTTGTGTTTTTTTTTTTTTAAACCATTGAGTAGTGCTATTGGGAAAGAGTATTGAATACGAAGTCAGATAACCTAAACCTCATAGTCCTTGTAAAAGTAAAAGTCCTATTACTTTTCACAGGTTTCGAATGGCCTCAATTTCTAATTGATAATAATACTTGTCTCCCAGAATTTTTATAAGGTTTAAATAAAAGAATAAGTGAGACAATGCTCAGTGGTGTGAAATATTATACAATTTGTATCATCATAATCAGCAATAGATACTAAAACGTTGATCATAATATATCAATAGTTCATTAGAGTAGAGGGATTGGGGAAAAGAAGAAGATGATATTTTCCCTAAGATACTGAAAGCCCTGGGTCAGTGAACTATCTGCGAAACAGACATGGAATAATAACTGTCCTACAACCTTGTATTTGTTGTTAGAACATTCAAAAATAGCATATTTGTCAGATTTTGAGTGTTCGTAGAAATCGAAGACTGTTCATTTAGCACTGGGATCTATAAAGCCCCAAAGACAAGATCTAAATGTTCCACGCAGTGGAATAAATGCATATAGCTAATGTCAGTCATCCCCTGAGTTACATCGTTGGAGACTGGGGTAGGTGGAGAGGAGAGAGGAAGCTCTCAATCAGAACCCAGAAGCTCGGTCTGTACAATACACCTAAACTGTAATTTGCTGAATTTTCATTTCAGTGAGCACTGTTTAGACCAAATACCTTAAAAATGATAGTGAAAAGACAGAAAATACAGTAAATATCGATTTTTTAAAGATGTTATTTACTTATTTGAGAGAGAGAGAGAGAGAACACTTGCACAGGCAGGGGCAGAGGGCAAGGGGCAGAGGGAGAGGGAGAAGCAGACTCCCCACTGAGCAGAGAGCCCGATGCGGGATTCGATCCCAGGATCATAGGATCATGACTTGAGGTGAAGGCAGATGCTTAAACGACTGAGCCACCCAGGCGCCTTGCCTCCCCAGGTTGACTTTTGTGAACCACCTTTCCCCTACTTTTAGCCCACGAATACAGATGAGACTGAGTCAGCCCTCACCCTCTGGAGAGGAGCATGCTGCATAGGCTGAAGACAGCCAAGAGTCTTTTTCCAGTCCATGGTCATTAGTTCAGAGATGGACTTGTTTCCCAATAGAACCAACATTATGCAATGAAACTTGTGCAAAAGCTTCTAGAGAAGAGTGACTTTACTATTAGTATTTAGTATAGAGCTGCTGAGGCCTTTTGCTTCCAAAAAGGGGACATTGTCTCAAATGAGAATAATGAACCTAGAGCTGAGTCAGCAAGATAGGTGCCAGGAAGGGGAAGAGAGGGAACTGAATTCTGCAACAAACTGTTCCTGACACCTGTCCTTACCCCTGGAATCTTCAGGTAAGCTCCCCTGGCTTCAGCCAGTTGGCATTGGGTTTTCTCTGTCTTGCAACTGAAAGAGTTTTTAAATCCTAGGGAATGAAAAATTACAAAAGCCAGCAAGTCATGAATAATCAAAATTCACAGATTGAGTAGAGATCAAAAATTAATCACCTACCATCCAAAGCCACTCGCATATACTCAGGCAAAGCTGCAGTCGGAAAGGAAGCTAACCATGGCAAGTTAGAGAAGAAATCTTGGACCAGCAATCTGACAATGCAGATCCTCAGAAACTAAACAAGCAAGCAAATGAAAACCAGATCAATTTTATCGCTCATGGGCAAGGCCAATGCAGAGTAGTAGTTCAATAAAAACTTATTTAATAATTTTTATTAAGGGCAAAACAAGTGATCAGAATCTATTGATTCCTATGAATCAAAGTGGCATGAAAGAGCTAATAATATTTTTTAAAAAAATAGAACTGCAGCATGAAAAACAACACTAAACATTGACCATTCACTATGCCAAAAATGGTCTCCTTTGTTTTTGACACATCTTATGTTATTGTCACTAAGTTTCCATATGATAAATTCTCTCACCGGTATTTTGGATAGATAAAGCCATGCCACCAGAGTGTGGGTTTTGGAGTCACCATTTGGTTTGCAGAAACTGTTGGCACATCATTCTCCCCTCTTCACTCTCTCCATCCAGTAGAATTACACGGTCATGACCTTGAGTGGCTCGGCAGTGTCTCCAGGACAGTGGAGAATACGGTCCCATGCCTCTGAAGACAATTTGCTTTGGCCAGAGTGACAGTGGGTTGATTCCAGATTGAGGATGTATAAGCATCACGTGTCTCTGCTCTCTCTCTTGCATTTCTTAAATCCACCGTGGGAGGAACATGTCCCAGGTAGTGAAGGCATAAACCCAAAGTCACCCAGAAGCGTGGAGTCTAACCGAGCCCAACCAAGTCTTGCCTAAATCAACCAAACCACATGCATGTCATGAGAATAAAATAAATGTTTATTGTTGCAAACCACTAAGATTTTGAGGTTATTTTTATCACGGGATTTTTAAAAAAAGGACACTGATTCTGAAGGACATACCTATTCACCACAGAAATCATCTATAGGAGGTAACCACTAATCCAAAAGCCGAGACAGATTTGACTGGCAGATGGGATCAAGAAAGTTCTGGCATCTGGCTATGAGAAGCACTGGTCCTGACTCACTGACCTTCTACCTGCAGCCAATACACTTTTAAATTCATCTACTATCAGACATGTATTACAAATGGTTCAGGTCACTGATGGAGTGATTATAGCAAGAGCCCCGCTCTTATCATCCAGGCAGGTTCATTGTAAAATCCAGCCTCTGCCACTTGCTAGTTGTACTAATCCTACCACACCTCTTTTGTTGCATCCACAAAATATGACCAATAACATCTAACTCACTGGGTTGCTCTGAGGGTCCATTGATGTAACGTTCTATCAAAATCTGGAACAAAGCCCAGCCCAAAGCTAGCACTTACTTAGCAAGTGGTGCCTCTGCCTGGGGTAGTTGTATCTATCAGTATCGTTTGTTACAATCACTCCCAAACAATCATAGTGACCTATTTTGACAAAGAAGTCCTCTGGTGTAGTAAAGTGTATTTGAGCCGGGAAATATATTTGGCGGATGCATGTTTCCTTTGGAAAGAAAAATGCAAAATAGAAGAGGCAGTTACTCATCTGGCCATGATAGTAAATATCCTCATTCCAGAAACTCAAGTTCCTCCTGGAAGACGTCAACTTCAAGTGGATTTTAAAGATTTATTTTCTTTCCATTTTATTGATTCCCTGATTTGATTCCAACAATAACAAAAACAACTGGGGCAGCGGTTATATCTTTGCTGATTTTCATCAATGGCTTAGTAAAATGAGAGGTGCATCACAAAGATAAAATTCTGCACACAGTTTTGTGATAACAAGTAGCCCCCTGCAGGCCCAGAGGAGCAGATGGCTCCCAGTGGACACATCCCAGGAGAAGGGGAGGATCCCTGGCAGCGGTTACTGAACTTCCTGCTGTTATTCTCAAAGTAAAGATACAAATTCAAGGCGCAGCAAGGGAAGCAGCAGCAGCGGAGCTCTGTGTGAGCATTCATTACAGATAGGAACTTTGAAAAAGTGCACCCTACGAAGGACTTAATTCATACGCCCAGCCTATGAAATCAATATTATTGTTCCCTTCCTGCAAAAGAATTCTTTCCCATGATTGCACAGCCACTTGATCCTATATATATATTTATGTCAAAGACTATGTTCTTAAACACTTTACTGGTATCTTTCCTTTTATTCGTTTATTTATTCTTTCAACAAATATCTATTAAACTTCTATGTGCTGAGCAAAAATCCTTGCTCTGACAGAATTTCTAAGAGGCATGAAGGAGACAGACAGTAAATAAATAAGCAAATATATTCGGATAATAAATGCTATGGGAGAGGGTAAAGAAAAGCAAGAAAGAACAAGGAGTGTAACAGAGGGGTGATGCTGTTTTAAGGAGGTGGTCACCCTGATGAAGACTTCATTGATAAGGTGACAATTGGGCAGCCCCTAAGGAAAACGTTCTTGCCAGCCATGTGGACACTTGGAAGAAGATCATCCCAGGCATAGAAAATAACATGTAGAAAGGACTTAAGGCAGGGCCATGTTGGACATGTCTAAGAAAGAGCAGACAATCCAGAGAGAGCAACAGTGGTGGGAGAGAAGAAGAGAGAAACAGCGGGAAGGCAAATCTTTAGGGACCCACAAGCCATTCTCAAGGACTTTGCCTCCGAGTGATGTGGGAGGTCACAGGCAACTCTAGAGAAAAACCGTGGCACCATCTGACTCACCTCCCTAGAGGTTCTCTCTGGCCTCTGTCTTAACAATAGGAGGTGAGTGCAGAGAAACTAGTGGGGAGACTAGTGCAGTAGTCCAGGTGAGAAATACCGATGCTTCGTAGCACTGTGATTGCAGTGGAGGAAGCTCAAGGTGGAACCCACAGAATCTACTGATGGATTGGACAAGAGACCTAAGAAAACAAGAGGATTCAAGGATTGTTCTACGTGATGTGGTGTAAGTAACTGAACTGAGTAGTTAAATCTGGAACAGTATGTCTGTAGTGTGAAGGGATGGACTTAAAAAGGAGCACCCAGACAGCCCAGGGTGCAAAAGGAACAGATGAAGGAGTCAGGAGGTGGGGGTTGGGATTAGAGAGAGAAGAACAGACAGACTCTGAAAGCACTGATTCATGTTGACGCTGAGTCTGAAGATAAGGTGGTGATATTTTGTGCAGCCCTTAAACATTTGGAACAAATCCTATTTATTTTTGGAATTCTGTGAATCACAACAAAAAGCAACCTTAGAGATCGAAATGTATAAGATGACATTATTCCATCCAAAAGATTAATGGAATAAAGTATACATGAAGATTGTCATGTCTTTTATGTCATTCTCAGAAGCCACTTAAGCTGATGGTGGGCATGGTGGACATTGACGTCCTGAAGACACAGTTGCACAGATGTCAGCCATGGTGAAGGCATGTGTGCAGGTTAATGTGTGTCTTTAGAGCTCGTGAACAATAATTTACAACAAACTGAATTAAAGCTCATCACTCATCACAAACCTTAGCTCGCCTCTGTGGGTATATATTGGATTTTTGTAAATGCTTTTTAGGTGACCTCCAGGCCACATTCATGGCAAGGTCTTTCAGATCAGATGGAGACTGAGAGTCAGAAAATGAGATACGATCATAAAATAGTGGGACTACTGTCCTGCGTGGGTCAGAAATTACTTCCAAACATATCTTAAGCAACAAAATATCAAGACAATCAGCCAGTCCGCAAATATGATTTCTTTAAAAGATAGCTCTATTATGAATATAGCAATTAATGTGGCATGTAATAAGTTTTACATTGCAGTCACACATCTAATAAGGTATTGACAAGAAAAGGGGGTAAATTAATTAGTAAAAGTTCCTCTCAATTTTATCTCTTGATTTGTTTTGACCAATTTCTTGTGTGGTATTTTTGAAATGGATAGGAGCACAGTGAGCTCTTGAGTAACTGGGAAATGTCTGAGAATTCAGGAATAACCTGGGATTCTGAAGATTACTCTTCACTTACCCTGAAAGGAATTCTAAAAATAAAGAAAGTGAAGAAAAAGAAGACACAGCACTGGGGGAACTGAGATTGGCTTTTCACTCTTTTCAAAAAGGATGTTTTCTTCCTCTGTCTTGTATTTCTTCCTTGTTATTTCCCTGGGAGAAAAGACAGTGAGAAAAACACATTACTCAAAACGTGCCTGAGATTGAGAGAAAATAATAAAATCAAGTGATAGGTTACAAATGAGCAAAGCGTCCAGCAGATGAAATATCTCATGATGATGAAGATAAAGAGAAGGTGTAGGAGCCGACAAAAAGAAAAGGTAGTAGAAGGGAAGACCTATAGATCCAATCACAGACACGGCCTGAAAATTAAATGCCCCTACCAGAAATCGGCTTGCAGGCAGATAAAAAGAAAATGGGAATTCCAGATGGGAGGGGATAAGTAATGCAGTCTATCACCTCACAGAGTCGAACCTGGGTATAGCGAGAAGCCATTAATATCGCTTATCCACTCCAACGTCATCAGGAGGAGTCAATCCAACATGGCCCTTCAGTGAAAGTAGACACGTGGTATGTGCATTACTGGCCATGGGCCTCACAAGAAAACCTGCTTGTGGAGAGAGCTCGGGTTTAAGAAAGAGGTGACCTAGAATCTAATGCCAGATCTGTCACAACTCACCAGTGTCCTTTAGGGAGTCCTTGGGCCTCAGCTTCATCATCATTTTAAAATGGGGCAATGGAACTAGCAAGTTTTGAAGACCCCTTCTGTCTCTAGTGTCTAATGACTTATGCAATGTTTGCCATGAAATGTTAAGTATCTGACCCCAAAATGGCAGAAGGATAAACTAAGCAACTCCAGACTTCTTGATCAACCTTTCTGATGGCTCTTCAGTTTTATTCCTGCACAGTGGTCTTTAAAATCTTTTCAAACAAATGTTCATTACCTTATTAACTTGTCCATCTTTCAAGTCATGATTTATTAAATCCCATCAGTCTGAAAATACCCATAATGAAAATGTAACAATTCTCCCTGTGAGTCTCTAGAATAGGAGCACAAGATGTACAGAAATGTCATTTGCAAGAGCACTGTGAAATGCCAGCATCTTCTTTGTCTGGAACTTCTTTATTTCAAAGAAATGTTGGCACTGGAATAGATTTAAGGAAACATAATGAGTATTTCACAAAGGAATTATCAAATAATCTTTTTTAATGAACCACTTTCTTTAGTACATTTAAAATATGCTACATTTGGGGCATGTGGGAGGCTCAGTCAGTTAGGCATCTGCCTTCAGCTCAGGTCATGATCCTGGGGTCCTGGGATCAAGTCCCGCATCAGGGTCCCTGCTCAGGGGCGAGTCTGCTTCTCTTTCTCTCCCTCTTCCCCCACCCCTCATGTGTGTTCCCTCTCTCTCTCTCAAATAAATAAATAAACCTTTAAAAAAATAAAAATATATGCTACATCTTATAGCATAAAACTGAAATTTTAAAAACTCAGTTTCAAAAACTATTCACATATAACTTCTCTA
The DNA here is from genome assembly GCF_003265705.2 of Callorhinus ursinus. Classification (NCBI taxonomy): domain Eukaryota; kingdom Metazoa; phylum Chordata; class Mammalia; order Carnivora; family Otariidae; genus Callorhinus; species Callorhinus ursinus. Next base: position 97,681,128 of record NW_027397064.1, read on the forward strand.
TTTCATCAGTAACTTTTAAAAAACCAACACTTTCTACATGTATATTTCACTAAAATTACTTATATTACCTGTCAGTTGAAGCCATTTAATTTTAAAAGATGATGATTTGTTTATGGAACTAGAACTCTAATGGTTTTAAGAAAATGCAGCATTAGAGTGGAGAGGGTGTAGAAATAGATCTGTCATTAATTAGCTATATTATCATTTGGTAAAATTATCCCAGCACAAAATATAGCAAACCCAAACACCCAAGAGGTATTAATGCCCCTCTTGCCACACACACTAGCCATCAAGCTACAATTTATTGAGGCATCATGTGTGTGTGTGTGTGTACAATGTACTATATACAGAACACTTGGAACAATTAGATTAAGTGAAAGAAGCTGAATGTTTCTACTGATGACTCTAACCCAGTGAGTGTTTCTAGAAAATATCAGAATTTAGCAAATATAGTTTCTATTACCTGGAAAATTCACGTATAACCATGCCCCATCCCAACACCAGCTTTAGCCGCCAACCCCACCCAAGTAAGCCAGATAAAAATATATTTTTGCATTGCTTTCTTTAAATTTCAAGGAAAGTTCCCTACTTTTCATAATTGTGGTTTGGTGATTACATGGGTCTTGAAGACATTATTGACTTTTAAGATCTAATCAGAAATTCAATCTGTAGGAAATTATATTTTTTGTAGGAAATTGTTCTAAGGAAATAATCACGGATGGCTGCAAATACTAACACATAATGATATATACCTCTTATTATTATGTATAATTTGAAATTTTTAAGTAGCCTACATATCAAACAGTAAATATAGATAGACCGATATAGAGATTCAATGACATCATACCATGTAACACTATGTAAATAAAAATTGTCTCAAATTTTTAATAAAGATGCTCACCAATAAAAAAGTGCCCAGAAAAGAATGTTTAAGGCAATAAGCAAATTGAAAGAATATGAACAGTATCGCTCCATTGTTGTTTTTCAATCTGCGTGTGAAATAAATACATAGCAAGATGTTAACAGACACTATTTGTATTACCCTTTTGTGTCTTATGGGCTTGCATATTCCTCTTCCATAGATCTCATCATATTATTCAGTTGGTCTCTCTTTTCACCAAGACAGGTCAAGCTGCTCAGACACATTATCTGGCTACGACAAAAACGCAGGTTTCTGTTTTAGCTTCCGTATTTTTTATAGTCCTATAGGAAAACAAAGTCAACTTCAAAGAGATTGAAGAAATTGAGGTCACATATCTCTCACTTGAGCAGTCCTCTTTTTCTCGAACTGTCCATTGATATTTAAAATCTCAAGTACTCTACTTCATAAGATCAAACTAACACAAGGGTATCCGTTTCAGGCCCTGTGCCAACTAATTTAGAGGAGATCATAACGCAGGTCAGAAAAAGGACACTTCAGTGTATCAATAGTCACAAGGATTGTATTATTTAAAGCTAATTTTACTGCTTGCCTTCCTTGTCCCCAGTATTTCTGAACAAAGAAAATTAAAACATAAGTAATGTCTAGAAAAGGGGAAAAAGCGTTAAAGAACACTATCCTATAACTTTTAGGTGTGACATTATATGGAAAGGGGAATGCAGGAGCGCCTGGGTGGCTCAGGAGGTTAAGCGTCTGCCTTTGGCTCAGGTCACGATCCCAGAGTCCTGGGATCGAACCCCGCATCGGGCTCCTTGCTCAGCAAGAAGCCTGCTTCTCCCTCTGCCTGCCGCCCCCACCCCCACCCCAGCTTGTGCTCTCGCACTCTCTCTCTGGTAAATAAGTAAATAAAATCTAAAAAAAAAAAAAAAAAGCAAGGGGAATGCTGCTTGCATGGCTGCTCACGACTCCAAAACAGCTGGTAGAGGCTGACTTGGATTTGTCTAGGTCACAGTTTTCTCAGCTCTTCAGTGGAACTAAGACTGCCGGCTTCATGGGATTACGGTACACCATAAACGAGCAAATGATTCTGTGGTCCGTAGCAAAGCATAGAAGAGAGCAAACACAGGGAGGTAGGTAAGGCCAGCAGTAATTGGCACGATGCTGCTGAAGGAATGGTAATAGTTCTTGTATTGTTTACTGTGGTTGTGGCACTAAGAGATCATGGAGGTAGAAGAGGAGGTTATAGGCACAGCACCAGATAGAGCCCTAATGAGAGGATGTTTAGCAGTAATTATATACTGATTATGTAGGCTTCCCTGAAAACCAAGGAAGGACCTAATCCCATCATGCTCTATAACAAGGGTCAGCAAACGACAGCCTGCCTCTTAGTTTTATATGTCCAGAGAGCCAGGAATTTTATATACATAGTATATATTATATACAAATATATAAAGTACAGATTTATATAAATATTATATGGAATTAATATTTATATAAATTACATATTTATATAATTATATGTAATTAATATATTATATAAATATAATAATTTATACATAAATTTATTATTTATATATTAATATACAAATTTTTATAATTTTAATATATATAATTTACAAAATACATACAATTTATAAATTACATAAATGTTATATATAATTAATATATATTGAATATATATAACTTATATAGTTATAAAATTACATTGAAATGGTTATATTTTAAATGAGTATATATAATTTATATATAAATCATATATGTTAATATATAAATATATATAAATTTTAGTATATATAATTTATATATAATATAATATATAATACTATTATATACTAAATATTAAATTACTAATATAATACTAATATATAATACTAATATATTAAACATAGATAACATATATTAAATGTATATAATTTATAAAATGTATACAATTTATAAATCATATAAATGTGGTATGATTGTTGATTACTACAAGACTCCCAGGTCTTCCCTTATCCCTTGCCTAAATCCCTTACACTCATATTTCCTAATCTGACCCAATTTAACAACTCCTTAAATACCCACACTCTTAGCAAAATCCCCTAAATTCTCAAAATCTTCTCTCTTTCATCATCTTCTGAAGATTTAGATTCCTCTTTTCTCTCCCACACAGCTGATAACTTTAAGCCTAGAATGGGAAATACCATCCTCCCTGCTTTTCATGACCCTTCCAGGTTATTCTCCCTCTCTCTGAAAGATCCAAGTTTCTTTGAAGTCCATACTATCAAATAAAGCATATTAAGATGGCCTTAATTCTGATTCACTAATAACCATTATCTTACTGGCTTAAACCAACAAAGGTTTATATTTCATTCACTTAATGCGTCCATCTCAGGTCACTGGAAAACTTTATGTCACCATCATTTAGAAGCTAGATGGATAGAATCTGCCTCTGGTCACTCATCATGGCAGAGATAAGGAGACATGGAGACTCTTGAAGATGGCCTTCCAGAGGTAGCATCTCATGTTCACACTAATGGACCAAAGTGATTCATGTGAATAGGCATAATTTCTTGAGGGCATTTCTTTTTTTTTTAAGATTGTATTATTTATTTATTTATTTATTTGAGAGAAAGAGAGAGAGAGTGTGTGCGAGCGGGGGGGGAGGGGCAGAGGGACAGAAACTCAAGAAGACTCCCTGCTGAGTGTGGAGCCCACCATGGGACTCAATCCCATGACCCTGAGATCATGACCTGAGACAAAACCAAGAGTTGTTACCTTAGTCGACTGAGCCACCCAGGGGTCTCAAGGGCATTTCTACCAAACAACTTAAAAGAGGGGAATGGAAAATATTTCTGAACATCATTAACAATTCTCATTCCCCACCACCCAAATGTCCCTCCTTAATGCAGTCATCTGTAGATCTCAGGACCATTGTCCCCGATTCCTTCAAATGTTAGCAGATGGTTCATCTCCCTCTCTCCCACAACTTCACCCAGTACTCAGTGATGTTAATCTCCACAGAGATTATCTTTCCAATATCTGCCACTTAGTTAGTTGGCTTTGTCATCATTCCACCTCTGTTATTTCCCCTATGGTCACAAACTAGACCTTGAAATTTGACTATAATCCCTCCAAAATCTCAAGCATTCTCCTATTAACACCTCTAATCTTTCCATCTCAACACTTCCCAGCTCCCAACCCTACCATTCACCCACCCATTGGGACCTCCCATCTGCTATAAATTTTCATTGCCAATCACTCACCCTCTATATCTTCATGTCTTTCCCTATTGTTCTTACATCTCATAATCCATCATTATTACACTTCTTTTCCATACTCTATCAGCTTATTTGCCCCTCTCCCCCTCCTTTCTACACATTTAGGAAAATACAACCTAGGTTAAATCCTGATCTTCACCTACTCCACACCTGGACCCAAACAGAGAAGAGGCCTTAGAAAAACACACAGTCTTTGATAGTCTCATTTTAAATTAATGATCACAAATTTTAAGGGGATCTTTAGAACTTCTCACAAATATAAGAACATTCCCCTATGTAATTTACTTTGCCATTCTGTCCTAGGCTCTTGCTAGTGTGGCCCAACAGCCAGCAGAATAAACATCCTTTGGGAGCTTGTTGTTATTCTTGCATGTACTGTCATGTACCCATACTCTGTCACAATTTGCATTTTAACAAGAAACTCTGGTGATTTGTACATGTACATTAAAATCCAGGAATCTCTACCCCCAGATAACTGTTTCAAATGGGCTGCAGATGCTCAGTGTCCTTTGACTGTTCCTGTTTACCTGCCTAACTTCTAGCACTAGGAAGCTTTAGGGGTCGGTCTTCAGACATGCTCTCAATCTACACTCAACACCTCAGTTTAGATCATCCCTTTGAGCTCTTTGTAGAACTGCAGTGACCAAACCTATGTCTCTAATCACATTCTCTCCCTATATACTTCAGATGTTTGCATCCAGTTTTCTTCTACTATATCCCCATTGGGCTAACAGGTCCTAAAATTAAACATCTATGAAACAGAATTCTTGATTCTCTGTCCATCCTTCCCCAACCATCAATCTGGTTCCTCCCACCATATTCTCTATCTCGGTAAGATAACTCCATTTTTCAAGGTGTTCAGACCAAAATCTTGGCATGATCCTGACTTCTCTGTGTGTGTGTGTGTGTGTGTGTGTGTGTGCGCCTTATATCTAGTCCACCAAAAAATTCAGTTGACTGCTCAACAACATCCAAAACCTGACCATTTTTCACTTCTTCCATCACTCCCATCCTAGTTAAAACCATCATTATCCTTCACGTGAATTATATTGAAAGCCTCCCAACTGGTCTTCTCCCTTCTCCCTTGGTCTCCTCTACAGCATATTCATTCATACTGTAGGTAGAGTAATCCTTTTGAAACGTGTCAAATCATGTTAACCCTCTGCTCAGAGTTTTCAAATGGGTTCTCATTCTCACTGAGAGGAGAATCCTATTTTTTCATGACCTAAAAGGTCCTATATACTCTGACTTCAGCTTTATTTTCTGCTTTTTCCCCCTACATTTTCCCTTGCTCAATTCTCTCCAGGGACGTTAGTTCCATTGTCTACCTTGAACATGCCAAACACACTCTCAACTCAAGGACTTTCATCCTGCTCTTCTTTCTGCTTGGAATGTTCTTCCCCTGCTAACTACACAACCAGCCTCCCCATTTCCTCCCAGTGTCCTAATAAAGGCCTTCTCTCACCACACACACATATCCCCACTCTATCATTCTCTATTCTTTTATTTCTTATGCCCCAAATTTGCTTCTCATAATACTTATTAGTACCTGAGATCTTTTGTGTGTGAATATGTATGTTTGCATGAGTATTATTGTTTTTAGCACATACTAGGCACTCAGTAAACATTAGTTTTGTGAAATAAATAAATTATTGGACCTAGTCATAGAATTCTTGGGGAAATGTCAAAGCTTTTAAATAAAATACTACAATTTTATTTTTTATTTTAAATGTAATAAATTATTATTTTATAAATTTTAGAAAATACAGAAGTGACAAATATTTAGGAAGATGATATTAAGCTTATCATTTAGATAAAATGGACATAAGCGTTTTGGACATGTTTTATTCTTCTCCATTTTATTGGAAAAATATTTGTGTGTATATACACTAAACAGGTTTTTATGTGTATAATATTCTATCCTGCTTTTCTGTGTCACCTTATATCATAAGAATTTTATATAAAAATGATGTAACAGCCATATAGTGATTCTACCTTATAAGCACATAACTTATTTAGTCATTATCTTATCATTAGACATCAAGCTAGATGTTTCTAAATTTTCGTTACCTTAAAAATCTCCAAGAAAACTTGTTGTGCATAAATATTTACACATCTCTGGTTATTTACTTAAGATAAATTACAATAGGTTGGATTACTGGGTCAAAGGGAATATTTGAAAGACTTCTGCTGTATATGATCAAATTAACCTTCATAAAATTTGTGTTAATCAACATCCCTGTAGAGGAATCTGAGAATTTAGACCTCATCACATCCCTGATAGTCCAAAATCCTTATTCATTTAAGAAAATTGCCAATAATATAGATTGAAAATGTTATCTCATTTCAATTAGTATATTTTTATTAGTAATGAGGTTGGTTAATTGTCCTCATCTTTTGAGACCAATTCTACAGCATATGCCCTGCCCCACACTCCTGATTCAGGTAGAGCCGCTCTCCCAGAAGCACGAATCCTGCCTCTGCAGTAAGAAAGAAATCACTTCAATTTTATTCATTACAGCTGGCCTCTTGCCAAGCAACCTTTCATCATTCTTTTTCAAACGTTGACCTGACCCAATGCTGTCTTGCAATTGATCCAGTCAACACCTAATTAAGGGGGTGTATACTGATGGTAAATAAGCCACACTGTAATTTATAATGACTTTATTTCAAGAATTGTTTACCTATTGGGAAATGAGATTTCTTCTCCGCGAATTCAAACAGTGTCTCTCAGAATCTCCAAAACAACCCAAATGGATTTACCACAAGAATTTTATGTCCCAGATTTCCCCAAGGCAATGGACCAAAAGCACAATTTATGCATAGACATAATAAACTGTTACTTGTTTCAATGTGATTTGCAGGCCACTGTTAAATCTTTCCTAGCCAAGATAATTTATTTAACTTACCTTCCACAATGTCTTAAATTTTACCATTATAGAGACCCTTTGGCTAATGAATTTCAATGTTTTCAGGTGTGAATTTATGATACTCAGAACTAACATTAACACATGAGGCTCTTTTTAACTCACTATCAGCCTAGGCCTTTTTGGTCCATCTCTGAAGGAAATGTGTAGCTGAAGAAATCACTGGGTTTTAAGTGATGGTATTTCAGAATATACAGCATTATTCTGGGGAAAAAAAATGTAAGTTTTAGTTGAGATTCCAAAGTTGGGGATGAGAAGCTGGGAGGATACTCTGAGACAAATAATGCATTGGGAAATAAATTAGTAGTGCCTGCCTAAAGAGCTATATGAGAAATATTCTAGGACTAGACAGTGGGAAAGAATATAGTCATAAGTAAAAACTTCCAACATGAGGAGAGGATTGGGAAGTAGCATTGTAGGTGCTCCAGGTTTGATTACACTGGTGCATGATTCCCAGACTCCAGCTTGCACTGGACTTTCCTGGAGGGTATACTAAAATGGATTACTGAGCCCCAAACCCAGAGTTTCTGACTCAGTTGGTTTGAGTGTGGCTTGAGTATTTGCATTTCTAACAAATTCCCTGGTGATGCTGACCTTACTAGTCAGGGACCTTGAGAACCATTGGCTTGAGTGTTAGGTGCCATCCCCTTACTGTTGGACTGAGGGAACCTAGGGAAAAACCGTGGGATTTGAGAAGTCTATTATCTTTAACTCTCTGCTGAAGAGTAAACACATTCAAAGTGTTTTTAGACCAATATAGCATAAAGCCTCATATCATACAATTCTGTTACATCATGAGGAGCTCTTAGAGAAACTCTTTACTGAAATTCTTAGACTAGGATTGACAGATTTAGCAAAAGAAAACAAAATTTTATATAAATGTAGATATACTTTTATGTATCTATACTTAATGTGTATCTATATGGATTTGTAATGTGCATCTATATATAAATATAGACACACATATATTGTATGCATATGCATACATATGTGTGTATAAATATGCATATATGTCTCAATTAAATTTAAGTTTTATATAAACAATAATATGTTTAGGTTATAAGTACGTCCCATGCAATATGGTTCTGAAAATCAAATTTACTAGAAATTCTTTATTTTATCTACCAATCCTATCTCTGAAAAACCAATGTGGGAAAGCTTCTAGAAAAGTGAAGTGCAATGATTCCATTTCCTAAACCAGAGATATAGAGAGAATTTAAAAGATGATTTCAGAAATACCATAGGACTGGTTGTGAGTACTTTGAACTAGTGGCCCAACTCCCAAGTGGATAGTGCTTGGGCCTGTTTAGTGGGTTGCAGAAGTAGTAAGGGCAGGAGAGGCCTAGAACCTACTAGAAGGCAACCAAAAACTGAAGTAGGTGGGACTGAATCTGTGCCCTATCTCCCCCACCAGGCCTCCATTCTATCACTTTGACCTTGTTCTGCAATAGTCTTAGGCAATCCAAACAGAGGATAAAGGAATGGTGGGCAACGGAAAGCACCATCTTTGTGTAACTACATTAGTCCACACCAGTAAGGAAAATTCGATGTACTTTTCAAAACTGAGTTTAATGCAAGACTTCAGCTAAAGGGAGATGAAAGAGCTGGAAGAGTAACAAAGGAAGGTAGTTTTATCCCCAAATTCATAACCAAAGGTGGCTGCTACCTCCCTTAGGGCTGAAGAAACAAAGGTATGCCACCACCCGGAGCCCATGATCATTGTCCCATTGAAAATGATGTGGTGGGATCTGAGCTGCTTCATCCTGAACCAAGGCACACACCTGCCAGTAACCAATGCTAGCATCTCCACTGTTTCTGCCAGTGGTACCACCACCATGTTAGGAAGCACTGCCAGGAAGTAGAAAAAGATGGCGGTCCCACTCTTCTGCTTTGTAATCTCACTCCAGTATGTCCCATTGGCTGAACATGACCGGAAGCCAGCTGGCAAGGGAGTTTGGAGAGACGTGGTTTATAGTCTTCCAGCCCTGGTAGGGAAGGGGAGATTCTAAAAGCCTTCATATGGAGCTGAGTGAATACAGACACCGATTGGCACAGTCCACTCCTGGCAATTCATTTCCATACCCACCATTCCTCCCATAATTGCACTTCTTAACAACAACCTTAATGACATCCATTTTCTGCACAGCAAAAAGCAGTTAACCTTCATAAGCATACTTGTTCCCCCAAAGAGGCCACACATGAGGTCAAATAAGAGAGTGGATAATATTAATTCCATTTCTAAGTAAGTTACAAGCCCACTTAGATATACTGCTACCTAAAGAACCAATGGAAGCACTCCTTACATAATATGATAGTAAAGGGGGAAGGGAAAAAATGAAAAATATATAAAATATGCATATAGCAAGCATATAGGAAAATATGAGTAGTCCCTGCAGTCCTCATTTCTGTAACTATCCATGAGAACATAGTTGATATTTGTAATTTCCTCTAACCAATGACTTATGTCATATTCTCTTTGCCCCAGCCAATATTCCAGCTTGTTGTTTGGTGTTCTTTATCTGGTGTTTGACCGAAACATTTATTTTTGGAGATTCTGGTCACTTATAGGCCCTGCTTTTACTGGATTTCTGTAATCTTCCATTAATGCTTACTACTGTGCATGGAAGTACTAAGAAGCACCCCAGAGAATCCCTTGGGCTTCTTAGTTTTCCCTGCCTCTAATAGCAACATTTTGTTTCCATTGGATAATCAGAATAAATAAACCCCAGCCTGTACAGTAATCCCATTATTTGCCTTAGGCTCAATGGCATGAAGAGCTCAAAATAACCAGGTAGCAGTCTCAACTTGGATTTTATTGAAAATAATATTGTGATCCTTAGAAACTGTCCTCCTAGGGATGAAAACCCTAGGGTCAGAAAAGTCCAAAATCGTGGGGATGGGAAGCAAACATTTGTGAGTCGTTTATTAGATGCATTAGTGAATGAGTCATTCTTGCTTCCACTCCCGACTTTCAGACCTCAGTGTTCTTGCTGTGAGAGTAACTGCATGATATATTCATCATAGGTTCAAAGCATCTAACAGGGGTGCCTGGGTGGCTCAGTTGTTTAAGCGTCGGTCACTTGGTTTCAGCTCAAATCATGATCTCAGGGTTCTAGGATCGAGCCCCACGTGGGGCTCCCTGCTCAGTGGGGAGTTTGCTTGTCTCCCTCTCCCTCTGACCCTCCCACTCTCACGCTTGCTCCCTCCCTCACTCTCTCAAATGAATAAATACATCTTAAAAAGAGAAAAGAAAAGAAAAGCATCTATCATACCCGATAGGGAAACAGCACAACTGCCCAAGGTGTTGTCTTCTAACTGGTGTCAAAAGCAGCATATTATTCTTTACAACCAATTGCTTCAGAACGATGCTGTAGACATTATAACCGGTGACTTCCACACAGTAGGACTGTGGGGGAGTCTGTCTTACCTTCTCATGCAGTTCATTTACATGCTGAAGATCCGATCAAGCCCTGTCTCCTCTATAGCACTGATGTTTGATGCTAAAATGTGGATGCTGCCACCATCCCTATCACCTTCACTAACTGGAGGCACCTTCTTTTCTCCTTGTCCTACCTGCCAGTCTCCTGCTGGTACTTCCCCTTGGAAGAAACGTGACAGAAATGTACTAAGCAGGCTTCTAACTCCACTGATAGAGAATAATCTACAGCAAGGCAAGTATGGAGCTGAGGAACAACAGACACCATCCAACACAAGAACAGCTCCTCACAGAACATGAGGATGACAAAATCAGAGTCACGATATTACTCACTTCTCCCGATGTCAAAATTACTATCAACTATTTAATACAATTCTTTCCTGACTAAAGCGCCAGCCCTCACCAAGGAGAAGGAAACATCTAATTTTTTTTTTCAAGGGCAAAATAGTGTCTTGGAGAATACAAAATGAGACTACTATGAGCAGTAATTAAAAATTCCTGAGCCCTTAATACAGGCCACACACTTTGCTAAGCAATTTACTTGTGCTATATCACTGAACTCAAACAACCCCATGGATAAGCATTACGATGGCCTTAATCTCAATGATGAGGAACCTGAGGTATAAAGAGTTAAACAATTTGCCCAAGGTCACCCAGGTAGCATATGGCGCCGCATGGATAGAAACCTAGCTGAGATGGCTCCACAGCCCACATTCTTAAACACGACCACTGCTCCACCTCCAACCACATCTCCCTTTCCCTTCCAATGCCTCTTTTTTATTGTTATGTTAATCACCATACATTACATCATTAGTTTTTGATGTAGCGTTCCATGATTCCTTGTTTGTGTATAACACCCTGTGCTCCATGCCTCTTATGACCAAGTTGACATTTTTTGAAGCAGTTTGTCAGGACTAACTTCAGCTTAATTGTCCCATTGAGCTTTATTACCATTAATTCTCCCAAATGAATTCGTGAGGTAAATCAACATATACTAGAACAGAAAGCCCACAACCTCAGCCTGATTTCTTGTTATGTGAACATGAGCTAAACAAATAGATACAATCAAAGGAAGAGCATAATGTCTGGCATTTAGCAAGCAGACAATAAATATGTATTTATGAATGGATTAATCACGTCTCTCTGTAAAGGCACAAAATACCCACCACGTTTCATATAAAATAAACCCACTCTTTTCAATATGGTGTTTAGGAAATTTCTTCAAATGGGAAGTTTTAGACATTTGTAAATTATTTTAACTTCCTCTTCTGCTCTCTGCCAAATGAAGGAGAGCTACCTGAGTCCAACATCTATATTTTGGAAGAGAGAAAGGCAAAACTTACCAACTCTTTTAAGGAAACCAGACAAGGTTATTGGGCTACAAAGCCCCAAAGATATTATACTGTTATTTTCTGAAGTCAGACACCATGAAAGCAATATATCAGGGATCCCTAAGTAAGGGTTTGACTTTTGGTGCCCTCTCTAAAGTCTTGAACACACTTTAATTATCTCTGAGTTATGAATAATATTGAATCCAATTAGAATAAGGTTATACTTTCAAGGGTGGACCCATAAAAAGAAGGCTCTGGGTCTCACAGCAAACACCAAGAGAGTCCTTAGACATGAGATATCCTGGTCCTGGACCTATATATAATCACGAGTCTTGATTCTCCTTGTACTTAGCTAATAGAAATTGAAATTGTAATGTGGACATTATTATCCCTTCATGAAAAAAAAACAATTAATAATGAATGTCCTGATTGTTCTTCATCCCCATAATGCATCTGGACCAAAATAAAAGACAAAGGAGTGTTCTGACGAGATTGATGAATGGGAACAATGTCCCAAGCGTCCCTTCTCCAAATCTGCTTTCCCTGCTTGTCCTCTTCTTTTCCAAAGCTCCCTTTACACTCTACCCTTATGCACCACAAAACCACTTCACTTTGGCCAACAGAAAGATGTTACTGGGGGTACTTCCTTTTTTCTACAAGGCTCCATCGCATTTCCTCAGGAACTGCTCCATCTCTCCTCATCCCCAACCCTGACCTTCGTAGGCAGCTGCCTCCCTGTGGTATTCCCTTGGAAAATGACTTTTCATTGCCACTAAATCCTTAATTGACTCTTGTCCTTCTGGTTTTTAAGATAGAAAAAAAGTCAGACCAGGGGAGTGTCTTATCATTCCTTCATCTGCAGAAAACTTTAATTTCTTGACCAGTTACCCAGGTGCTGATCTTCTTCTTTTCCATCCCCGAAAGCACACCTGCTTTGTTTTGTTTTTCGGGGTGTGTGTGTGTGTGTGTGTGTGTGTGTGTGTGTGTGTGTGTGTGTGTTAATGAAGCCTTAAGGCTTACCCCTCATGCCTAACTACCAGCTGCATCCCCACAGCAGGCGTCTCCTTAATGTGACAGGCAAGCACATTATGCTAAGTAGATAATCACAACAATTAACTGAAAAGGTTATAATTTCATCCTGTTTGGTACAGTTGGCCTGTCAAAAATAATTATGTTAAAATAGATCTCAAGCCTCCCTCTGCAAAACTGAGGGGGAAAAAAAGAAAGAAAGGAAAAGACAACAGCTAAGAACTTCTAACCTGGCCAAATTGAATGTTCTGAAATTTCACTGCTGGTTGAAACCCTGGAGAGATATTTAGTAGAAGAGTCTTTTCAACTCAGTTGGAGATGTTCAGTTCAGTGGTGCTCAATATAAATATTGAATAAAACATATGTGGCAGACTTTTGAGTCACAAGACCTGACCAAAAAGGTAATCTCTCACCATTCGCAAGGAAATAAGAAGAAAGACAGAAACAGTCCTGTTAACAGTTCCAAATCCTGCCTTCAGCTTTGCTTGTCCTCATGTTGGGCATCTTAGTTGGTCTAGAGCTGGGTATTTTCATCCTGGCATCTTGTCTCCACTACGAATCCGATTAGCTGTGGGATTTGGAGCACCTCACTTTGCCCCTTTAGTTACCATGTTCATTACTAATAAAAGTAAAAGCTCAAACTAAAGTACTAATTTTAATTCTACTAAAATGTGCTATACCAAAGATAAACAGACTTCAGTGACAAAAATCTGATTCATTAGCAACGTTATCACTGCCACTGGAAGAGCGATTTCTCTGCTTGATTCCATTTCTTCTTATTTCCTTCTCTTCCTGTCATATTTCCTGCTATTCTGGGTGGAATACAGATCACCGTTATCTTCAGGTGCTTGCCCTCAAAAAGACTGCAGCCTAGCTGGTGAAGGAGAATCTAAACATATGACACAAGTAGAGAAACAAATTAAATAGAGTAGACAAAATATGTGGAATTACACACTAACATCACAACACCTGGCTAGTCTAGAAAACGAAAAATCATTAATAGATTTTTGGCTTACATTATAGAGTGCTTGGAAATGTCATACATTTTTTTTGTATATTCTAAAACAAACTGTGTGTATTGTATTTACATAAAATTGGACCCTTATATAGTGTGAAAGGTCACAGAAGTACACGATGGAGAGCAGAGAGGCAAACGAGTCTTTTCAGTGTAAGAAGAGGCACTTCTTCAAGTTTTCTTTTCAGGTTTTTTATGCCATTGTAATTTACACCCTAGAATATGAGGATACACTCTCTGCCTTTTTAATTTACTTCTCTTCAAAAATGTGCCCGTCAATTTTTGTATTATTTTTCTACCAAATCACAATGACAAAAACACGATCATTTTCTATTTTCAACTCCTAAGTCCATTTGTACGTCTGACCCGCTTTTATGCAACTGTTCCTTGTGCTTGCTACAAAGCGATAAGCTTTGTTTGGCACTCTTAGGGGTCATAGCGCACCGAATCACTCAGTACAATACATTGCTTATTCATGTTCCTTCCCAGGACACTGGGACCTCCCTGAGTACAAGAACTCTGCCATATTCACCTTCAAACCTCAGCTCCTGTACGGTGCTTATCATATGGTAAGTATTAATAACAGCCACTGTTGGGTTCCTATTTAACAACCATCCTTCCCCCTTTGCCATTTTTAACAGAGTCCGGGTTTCATTCAAGCACTCCCCCTTTTCCACATAGCTGTGTGCTTGAGCAGAGGGGCCTCACCCCAGTCGCTGTCAGTGAATCACATTCTAAAGAGAACAATGGTCCCATTCTTTTGGCCAGTGATTGAGGTCCAGTAATACTCGGGAAGGGAAATTTAATTCACACAATAAAAAGTTCTGTGGTATGATATTTCTAAGGTTAGTTAGCTCAGCAATGAGAAGATGTCATCCAAGATCCAGATATTTTCCGTCTTTTCCCTCTATCGTTCTCAGCAGGTTGGCTTCACCCTCAGACTGAATCTGCTGTGTGTTAAGGTGGCAGTTCCCAGCTGTCAGATGTCGCTCACAAACAAGATAACGCAGACCTTATCTTAGCTAATGAGTTGTTAGGAAACGTCTTCTGGCATTATCTTTTTTTAAAAAAAAAGATTTTATTTATTTATTTGACAGAGACAGCGAGAGCAGGAACACAAGCAGGGGGAGTGGGAGAGGGAGAAGCAGGCTTCCCGCTGAGCAGGGAGCCCGATGTGGGGCTCGATCCCAGGACCCTGAGATCATGACCTGAGCCGAAGGCAGACGCCCAACGACTGAGCCACCCAGACGCCCTCTTCTGGCATTATCTTGAAAGATTTTTCTTGCCAACAACAATAGACACCGAAAGAAAAAAAAAAATCAGTCTCCTCTGCTATATATTTTCTTCTTCATATGTGACATCTGCCATTTTATAATCCTGAGAAGGTCCAGTGTGAACACATAGCCAACATGTTGAGGAGAGAGGAGAAGAGCAGGAAGACAGAATAATCCCATGGATTTAACCAACAGTGCAACAGTCCCCATTACAGGACTTACCATATAAGATCAATTTCCCTTTTTTTGTTCCAATATCTAAGGGTTTTTCTTACTGCCAAAGTCACCACAAGAAACATAAAATAATTCTCTTGAAGAATGAATATTTCTAATCTTATAGAAATTACTGAAGTTTAGAAAGGAATCAAGAAATTTTGTCTAAACCAGGATTTCTCAACTTTTAGCACCATTGGCATTTTGAGCCAGATCATCTTTTGTCATGGTAGTGGTACTGTGTCTTATAGGCTGTTCACCAGCATCCCTGGCCTCTACCCACTAGATGCCAGTAGCACCCCACCTCTTAATCGTGGCAATCACAAATTTTGTCAGAAATTGCCAAAAGTCCTTTGAGGGGAAAAATTGCCCCAGTTGAGAGCCACTGGTCTACACTTCTCATGATGTGAGTACATAAATTTAGAATCAGAGAATGAAATGATTTCTCAAGATCACACAGCTAGAGACTAGTAGAAGATTGAATAGAAATCCATGCATACTGATCTTCAACAGATGCTCCTTGTGTGTCCGTGCCTCATTTCACTGTGAGCCACTGTGTTTAATGAATTAATGAATCAAACAACACTATGTGAATGAAACAATGGAAATGTATTAATATTAGGTTTGCCAGTGGTGACCAAAACTCAAAATAGAAGTATTTCAAACTAGGTGTTTCTTTCTCATAGAAATCCAAGCCTGGGAAACAGAAGCTATTTGTTATCAAGAGCCTGCCTTCTTCTACCTCCTTGTTTTACTAACCTAAAAATGCAGTTTCTGCTTCCAAGTCCATAGTTGCTCCAGCTCTGGCCATCATCCTTACTTGGATCCATAGGAAGAAGAAAAGGAGTCAGGAAGTGTTCGTGGCATCCCACCTTTAAAGATATATCCCATTTCCCACCCGTTTCTACCTCCTACCGTGGGCCGGAGCCTAGCCGTCTTCATTTGTGGCAGCTCTCTGTCCAGCTAACGTTAACAGTTCTATTACTGAAGGAAAAAGGAGAAGAAGATAGGAGGAAACAATGGGCAGTCCCAACTACAGGAAGAATGCAAAGGTTTGGAAAGGAGAGAGTGGAGTGAAGGAAGGCGAAGGGGAAAAAAATGAAGAATACTAACATAAACCATCTGGAACCTAGTAGATCTTCAATAAAAATGAGTTCTCTTTCCTCTTCCAATCCTCCTTTAGAATTGATTTCAGTGCTATCACTAGCTCTCTGTCTAGAGGAGAAAGAGGACAATTATTTAATAGCACAACCTAAATGCAACTAAACTGCATGCGTTAAAATTAAATGTAACTTTCCTGGTATTTTTATTCAAACAGAGAACTAGGGGTTTCATCTCTTTGTCTTATTTCTGACAGCACTTCCATGTGTAACTTGATTATTAGTATTATTTTTCTTTATTCTGGAGCTGTATCCTGCTGCTTTCTGACACTAATTCGTCATGTCGGCTGTGCTTACAACCTTTCTTTCTAAGCTGGTTATCCAGGAAAGCTGTAGGAATGCTGTAAGTATATATCATGCTCATTTCATAGTGATGGAGTAGGAAATAAGTTGCATGACAGATGGTTGTTAAAGAAGTTTGCTGGTCAGTCACAACCTATGTGGGCTTTTTGTTTACAAGTCAGATCAGGCACTGAAAGGTTACATTCAAGGAATTGCCAGAACAGTGTATGGTTGTTTCCAATAACTGCAACTTGAGGTTAAATTAGGTCTAGTTTCGGATTTATAATGAATAATTTCAGTAAGTTTCTGGTGCTTAGGAAACTATGTATCTAGAAAAAAAAACTCATTCATTTATATATTCATTCAGGAAGTCTTCAGTGAGTGTCAGACATTCTTCTAAATGCACAAGGAAGGGTGCCTGGGTGGCTCAGTCAGTTAAGCCACCGACTCTTGATTTCGGCTCTGGTCATGATCTCAGGGTCGTGAGATCGAGCCCTGATTGGGGGCTCTGCACTGAGCCTGGAGTCGGCTTGAGATTCTCTCTCTCCCTCTGCCCCTCCCCTTCCCACTTGCACATGCACTCTCTTTCTCTAAAATAAGAAGTGTGCAAGGATATGGCATCCTATTGGAACCAAATGAGAGGTAGAGGTAAGACTCTCAGATCTCTATGCAAAACATGCTTCCTGACGTCCCAGGCTGAGGTTGTCATCCTTCCTCCTCACTCACGCAGCAGGGTACCCATGACTCATGGTACGTTCCACTCAGAACCACAGTGCTGGTTCCCTTGCCTACCTTCTTTTTACTTTGCAAGCTCTTGAATAGAAGGATCATCTTAGCCACCTCTCAGTACTGTGTGCTCAGCACTCAACAAAAGTTAGTTGGGTGGCTAAAGATTTAAAAAGTCACAACAAAATTTAGTTTGTATTTTATTTAATTCAACAAAATGTAAATAATAGGAACATACACTAAAAATTATGGAAAGCAACAATCATATGAATTAGAGAAGCCATGAAGGCTTCAAGATAAAAGTAATGAGAATCTTTAACCAAACAAAGGCATTGGTCCTTTCTCACAAGGAACCATTACTACTACTCTACTTCGCTTCAACCTGTCCGCTTACATGCAATGTCAACGGAAGAAGCCACTCTAACATGGTTAATTCCATCTCCAGCTAGTGAAATCACACATTTGCAACTCCTTAGCATTGACTTTTGAAAAGTTACCAAAGAAATGCCTACATAAGAGATATCTGCTTGAGCGGCCCCTGCTTCCTCTTTACTCCTGTGGCTCCACTGTCCTGGGATGGATGAATTCACACTGGATGACAGGCTGTCAGCCTGACAGCTGCAAATGCCACTGTGAGATAGGTCCAATCAGGCGAGACTTGGCAGTGACCTGGTAGGAAATGAATTAGGAATGATGAAATGGTAGGTTAGTTTGTTTTATAACAACAACAACAACAAACACCCAAAAATAAAACACACACACACACACACACACACACACACACACAAACTGTGAAACCAGGTGAAGTATTTATGCAAATTTAGCACATTTTGCAGACATTAGATTTTGATATTAGAAACAAACTGGTTTCAAACTCAGTACTTTTATTCTTTTTCCTCTAGAACACTATATTATGTTTTACTCTCTATTTCCAACATAATATGAAAAACACCCAGAATGTGGGAGACTTCCTGTGCAATTTGATTGCAGTAACTAGATTTTGGCGTACCTGATAGATGATCAATAGAGCACTAGAGCAAGTCAACATTAACTTATGCCTCTTTTCCTTCTCTCCATCATATCTTCTGTTACTTAGCTTATAATTGACCAGAAGATGGATTTTGTACTCCTACCTATTTAACATTAAGTGACACTTCTGAAGAAAATGTTCTTGCATTATTTTATAAAATGGGCTAGCTATACACAGACCTGCTATTTCATGACTTTATTTACTTCTCCCTCTTTCTTACCTCTCATCCTTTTATTCAATGGGCATTAATGACATCTAGTCCTGTGCACAACAGCACCATGCTTTGTCATGAAAGGCAAAGTAAACACGTAGACACTTTTGGGTTCAATCTTACCTGAGATATTTACTGAAGTATTTCCTGTTGCTCCACAGTTGTTGACTAGAAACCAATGGTGAAAACAGAGGCATGAGCAGTCATTATTCCATGGAGAAACCCAAACAACCGGTGGGAGACTCCATCTTTAGGATATTTGGAAAGGTCATTAAAGAGTTCCTGGGGGCGCCTGGGTGGCTCAGTTGGTTAAGTGTCCAACTCTTGATTTCAGCTCAGGTCATGGTATCAGGGTTGTGAGATCCTCAGGCTCTGCGCTGGCCATGGAGCCTGCTTAAGATTCTCTCCCTCTCCCTCTGCCCTTCCCTCCCCATCTCTTAAAAAAAAAAAATCTGCTACTCCATCTCGGCCACTGCCCATCTTCCATCCCATGCTGTATTTGAAGACTAGGAGGACCAGAGAGAGGATAGGAGGATAGCAGTTCCAAGCTATTGGCTATCTCTAGCTACTAGAGCTTTGCCCTGCCTTCTCCAGAAAGGAAAGGAAAGGGTACTTCCTTGACAGCAAGGTAGAGAGAAAAGCTCCAGGAAACTTCATTTGTAGAGACTGGCGTTGTCCTCGGGTGTGGGCGGGGGCGGGAAGGATGACTGACATCTTATTCCATGATTTGATGTTTGTTTATGCAGCAGACTTGCTGACTTTCTTCTATGCCTATATAAGCAGAAGCAGAAACATAGTAAAAAAGCCGGCAGGACAGAGATGAGATGTGACCCTTTTGTCTAGCAGAGATGTGTGACTTTGCAGTATGCCAAGGAGAGTGTGCATGAAAGAGTACAGCTTGAGTTGGATTGCAAGAATCCTACCCAAGAGGAAAGGCAGGGGGACCTCATCATCAAGAGGCGGTGAGGTATTGTTCAAGAGTAGAGCAGGGTTACAAATGTCAAGACGGTATCTCCCATGCCAGATGGTGGCGAGGGATACATATCCCCCACTGGAGAGCTAGAATTTGGATACCAAAAGGGCATCTCTGGCCGGTTAGGTTTAGCCAGAAACACAGTAACCTCTAAGACAAAGGACTTGACAGCAGATTATGGAAGTCACACGCTGCCATTTCTTCTTTCCTCTTCCAGATTCTCAACTCCAGAGGTGAGAGAACAGAAGTGAAAATGAAGGGAAGGTGAAAACAGACAATAATTCCCTCTATTCCACTGGGCAGAGTAGGAAGAGCCATGAGTGAGCGGCTCATGTCCCCATCCTGGTGAGATCCCCCAATCTACAAGGCACCTGGAATCCCACTGCAGGGGGAAGGAGAAGAGACCGGAACTTAAGTTACACTGGACTAGACTTTGATTTTATAATGCGAAGCCATATTAATTTATTTTATTTTATTATTTTTTTATTTGAGTGTAGTTGACAGAAAATGTTACCTTAGTCGGAGGTATACAACATAGTGATTTGACAAGTCTGTGGCCTATGCTATGCTCACCACAAGGAGAGCTACCATCTGTCACCATACAAACCTATTATAATACCAATGACTATATTCCCTATGCTGTACCTTGTATTCCCAGGATTTACTCATTTCCTAACTGGAAAACTCTATCTCCCACCCTCCTTCACCCATCATGCCCCCTCTCTAAACCCTCCCCATTGGCAACTGTTTATGGGTCTGTTTCCACTTTTTTTGTTTATTTTCATTTCTTTTGTCTTCTCCAAATTTAGAAATTTGTCATTTCACTCACATGTGAGTGAAATCATTTGTTATTTGTCTTTCCCTGTCTGACGTATATCGCTTCACATAATACCCTCTGGGTCCATCCATGTTGTCACAAATGGCAAGATCTCATTCTTTTTTATGGCTAAGTACTAAGCCATTTTTTAAATTTTATTTCTTTTTTAATTTAAATCAATAAGCTCTTTATATGTTGCAATGATTCAAACAATGACAACATACTAGCCCATCTCATCTTTTCCATCCCTTGTGGGTAACAAACTTTTATCAAATTCTTGTGATTAATTATGCAAGTCCTTTCATTTCAGAATATAAAATATATTCTCATTCTTTTTTGTGTTTGTATAATATTACATGAGGTGGATATACAACATTTTCTAACCTAAACTTTTTAATACTTATAAGTTATAAAAAACCTGTAGTATCTACCAGATACTATTTCAGATTTGACAAAGCATGGTTGTAGGCAATATTTTTTTTAAAAAATCAAGTTTATATCCTACCAAATTCTAGTTGTTTAACAAAGAGTTTTCCCACTAAAATCTGTATGTCCTTCCTCAAATTTTATGCTTAGTTTTATGTATATAAAAGCTCTTCTGTCTCATAAGCATCTCCAGCTGAGCAAATTTAAAACTGGATTAATTGTCTTCTCCCCAGACATCTGCATATTTATTCTACAATTCCCCCTTTAAACCAGGGTCGGGTCCATATTGATGGCTAGGGAAGCAGAGTGCCATGGTTCCATCCAGCTCTCCCTGGTAGCACTAAAGAATCATATTGAAAGGTTGGTTGATTTCAAGGCAAGTCAGGGGCTCGCAGTAATAGGGATGTGGTTTATCTCTCCAAATTCTGTTCTGTCAAGGGGTGGGTAATATCTGGCATGGAACCCAAGTCTAAGTCTTCAAAGTCTGTTCAGCCCCACCCACCTCAACTCCCTGTGGAAGTTTCCTAAAAGATAATCACACAAAAGAGAGGCCAAGCAAGTTAAAAATTTGAGGTGTTTCCTACAAAACCATTGTCATCAGTTGGTAAAGTGTGCTGAATTTTGTGAAGAAATCCTTTTTGCCTAAGCCTGAGGTAGATTCCAGCAATCCACAGTTAAAGGAGCCATGAACTTCCTTTTCCATTTCTCCAGAACATGCTCCTGCCTTTGAGTCTGATGATGGGAAATGTCTACTCAAGGAAGACCATGCTAAGATAGTGTAAGAGAAATCAATATCTGCTTTAATGCTCAGAATAGGATGAAACAATTTCCTAACAGAATTGGCACTGACCTCTCTCACCACTTGCAAGGCGGAGAATAGAGAGATTCCTGAAGGACCACTCTTAATTTACTGGAACTCTAGTACTCTTAACTGTCAAAGTCCCTAGGCTGTGTTTTGTGTTTTCTTTAGATCTGCTAGAAATTACCTTATGTTATCAATATTAAAATAGATGTTGGAGAGAAGGCGACAAGGATTCATCTTAGAAAGGGTTTATGTAGTAAAAAAAAAAAAAAAAAAAATACTCCAGGGACAAAGTAGATGGGTTTTGATATCAAGAAATAAGTCACACCCAAAATACAACTTTGGAATGTACTACAATTCAAATGCACAGAGAATGGCACACGACCTTACTTCCGTGTTGTTCTTGCCCAAAAATGCGTAACTTCATTCTAATCATGCAAAAATATCAGATAAACTCAATCTGAGGGACATTCTACAGAATAACTGACCAGTACTTTTCAAAAGTACCAATGTTATGAAAGGTAAGGAAAGACTGAGGAACTCTCTTAGATTTGAGGTGACCAAAGAGACACACAGCTAAATGCAGTGTGGGATCCTGGATTGGATCTGAGAACTGAAAAGGGTTATGTGTGGAAAACTGGTAAAATTTGAGTATCAGAATGTAATGATGTAACATATGGTGATTAACATAACATAATAAAAAAAAAGAGAATGTAGTTGAGTTAGCAATGTTGCACAAATAATAGTTTCCTGATTTTGATCATTGCACTATTGCTGTGTAAGGGTTAACATTAAGGGAAGCTGGGTAACAGGTATACAAGAACTCTCTGGATTAATTTGCATCTTTTCTAGAAGACTAAAATTAATTAAAAGTAAAAAAGTTAAAAATAGGTAATATGATAGGATATATATATATATAAAAAATAAGAATAGAATATATATATATATATATATAAAAAACTCTCTCTCTCTCTCTTTTTCACACACACACTGCACCCTGAAAACACTTCTGCTACAAATCACATAGAAAATGAAGGTAAAATATAACAGCATATTCTAAAAAGAAAAAGCTGAAAACCAGAACAGTAAGCATGAAATGCATGGATGCCAAGCTTGTCTGAGAGAATTTGTTGATACCTGTCATCAAAAATAGTGGTTTTCAAACACCATTGTGCATGAGAACCACCTGGAGAACTTGTGAAAACACACCTGGCTGAGGCCCACCGTCAGTTTCTGACTCACTATCTCTGGGCTGGGGCCCAGAAATGTGCATTTTTAATGAGTTTCGTGGTGATACATATGCAGATGCTCCGGTCCAGAGAACACCCACTGAGAATCAGGGAAGTGTGAACTGGGGAAATGAGGGAGAAGGTGCCAACAAGACTTCATCCCTACCCCTCCACCAACACAGCTCCTGCCCAGATTATTGTGACCACATATTAAAAAGACAAAACAAAACAAAGAAACAAACAAAGACAACCAAGGATCACTTCTTTTTCTGACAGAGAGAGAGAGAGAGAGAGAGAGAGAGCACGCACATGTGCAAACCCAAGGGTGGGGAGGGGCAGAGGGAGAGAGACAATGCCCAGCGCCAAACCCCACACAGGGCCAATATCAAGACCTTGAGATCATGACCTGAGCTGAAATCAAGAATCAGACACCTAACCAACTGAGCACCCCAGGCACCCCAGAAAACCAAATATCATTTCTATTGTTCATATTACTTGAGCTATCAGTAGCCTTTGCCACATATGAATGCTTTCTCTTCCTAAAATATTTTCTTAACTTGGGTTCTAGAACACTACTCTCGATTTTTTTTCCCCTAATTTCTGAGGCCATGACTCCTGAGTTTCTCTTCTGTTTCCCCTCCTCTTCCAAGCTTTAAATATTAAAGTGAATCAAGGCTCAGTCCTTGAGCCATTGTGCTATCTACACTTATTCCCTGAGTGGTCCCATCAGGTTCCACTGCCAAAAAGAAGCTTATGCTAAAACTCATAAATTTACACCCCCAGGCTTGATCTCCCCAGTGGACTCCCAATGCATATATCCATCTGTCTTCCAACGTTTCCACTTCAGTGTCTAATAGATTCATAACATTTAAATGAACTTAGTCCTCTCCCCATAACTTCCCTGTCCCACAGTATTCCCTACCTTAGTAAGCAGCATTTCAAATTTCTCCTAGTTTTTCAGATAAAAAGAAAGTTGGATTTAGCTGCTCTTTCAGGCATTGCATTCTGTGGTCTCCTAGCTGCCCCTCTTGTTTTTTGTTTGTTTGTTTGTTTGTTTTTGTTTTGTTTTTGTTTTGGGGGTTTTTTTTAAAGATTTTATTTATTTATTCATGAGAGACAGAGAGAGAGAGAGAGAGAGAGAGAGAGAGGCAGAGGGAGAAGCAGGCTCCCAAGGAGCTGGGAGCCCAATGCAGGACTCAATCCCAGGAAGCTAGGATCATGACTTGAGCCAAAGGCAGATGCTTAACTATCTGAGACAACCAGGCGCCCTTGTTTTTTTTTTTTAAATTGTATGAGATCAAATTTAAATTGTAAATAAGATCATGCCACACTTTAGTCCAAATCCTGCCAAAGTCAGTATCCTTTCAACAGTTAAGACTTCTTCCTGCCCACCTCACTAGTGCAAGCTTTTACTACTCACTTCCCACCCACTCCAATCTACCCTCCTTGTAGGTTCTCAGACATGATGCTGCATTGTTCCTGCATGGACAAGGACTTATTTCTCTGTCTGTCCCAACCATTCTTTTCCATTCTTTAGTCATTCAGGGCTCTATTCAAATGTTGCTTTAATGGGCTTTCCACGTCTATCCTATATAAAGTTGCCAGCTTCTAAAACTCCATGTCCCTCTTACTATGCTTTATTGTTCTGCATGGCACTTCATACAAACTTAAATGCTATGCAATTAATCACACATTGTATATTTCGTTCAATGGAAAAATAGACAACTAGAACATAAATACATAAAGTCAGTATCTATGTCTATCCCATTCACTGCTCTATTCCCACACCTTAAGCAGTTCCTGGCACATGATAGTTGGTCAATAAATATTTGCTGAATGAATGAAATGAGCTCAGACAGGTGGATGAAACAATCTCAAAGACGCGTTAAGAGATGTAGAAAACAAAATGAGGAGGTGAAATATTTACCTATTTGGAGTTCTAAAAGAACAGGGGTGTCTGTGTGGCACAGCAAGTTAAGCATCCCACTCTTGGTTTCGGCCCAGGTAGAGATCTCAGGGTCCTGAGATCAAGCCCTATGTCAGGGCTCCATGCTCAGCGTGGAGTCTGCTTGAGTTTCTCTCTCCTTCTCCCACTGCCCTTCCCCCACACTCACACTCCTCTCTCAAATAAATAAATAAATCCTTAAAAAAAATAAAATAAGAGGGGCGCCTGGATGGCTCAGTCATTAAGCATCTGCTTTCGGCTCAGGTCATGATCCCAGGGTCCTGGGATTGAACCCCTCATCGGGCTCCTTGCTCCACGGGAAGCCTGCTTCTCCCTCCCCCACTCCCCCTGCTTGTGTTCCCTCTCTTGCTGTGTCTCTCTCTCTCATATAAACAAAAATCTTTAAAAAAAATAAAATAAATGGCAAGAAATCTTGCCATTTGCAACAACGTGGATGGAACTGGAGAGTGTTATGCTGAGTGAAATAAGTCAATCAAAGAAAGACATGTATCTTATGACCTCACTGATATGAGGAATTCTTAATCTCAGGAAACAAACTGAGGGTTGCTGGAGTGGTGGGGGTGGGAGGGATGGGGTGGCTGGGTGATAGACATTGGGGAGGGTATGTGCTATGGTGAGAGCTGTGAATTGTGCAAGACTGTTGAATCCTATAACTCTGAAACAAATAATATATTATATGTTAAAAAAAGAAGAAGAAGAAGAAGATAGCAGGAGGGGAAGAATGAAGGGGGGATATCGGAGGGGGAGATGAACCATGAGAGACGATGGACTCTGAAAAACAAAATGAGGGTTCTAGAGGGGCGGGGGGTGGGGGGATGGGTTAGCCTGGTGATGGGTATTACAGAGGGCACATTCTGCGTGGAGCACTGGGTGTTATGCACAAACAATGAATCATGGAACACTACATCAAAAACTAATGATGTAATTTATGGTGATTAACATAATATAAAAAAAGGAAAAAAAGGATTAACAAACACTAAAAATAAAAAAAATAATAAAATAAAATAAGAGAATAGAGAGAATGAGGGAGAAGTAATACTTGCAAAAAAATGGTTGAGAATTTTACAGAATTTATGTAAGGCATGAATCTTCAGAATTAAGGAGTATAATGAATCTCAAATAGGATAAATAAAATGGGATCTACACTCTAAAAGATTGTGGTGAAACCAGAGAACACCGAAAACTAAGGTAAGATCCTCAAGGCAGCCAGAGACAAAGGTTAGAATAACTACAAAAGAAAGCTAGGCTACAGAAAAAATTTTGACACAAAAACAGAGGCCAGAAGACAGAGATATATTTAAATAAAAACACTGAAATAAAATAATGGTCACCCTGGACTAGTATGCCAGCGTCTTTCAAGAATAAGGGCGGGGCGCCTGGGTGGCTCAGTCAGTTGAGCTTCCAACTCTTGGTTTCGGCTCATATCATGATCTCAGGGTCCCAAGATCGAGCCCTGCGTCTGGCTCCATGCTCATCACAGAGTCTGCTTGAGATGCTTTCTCCTTCCCTCTCCCTCCCGCCCCTTCTTTCCCCAGCTGGTGCGCACTCTCTTTCTCTCTAAAATAAATAAAGAAATACATACACACATACACACATACATAAAATTTAAAAACAAACAAACAAAAAAAACAAGGGAAAATGACAAACTTTTGTGACCAAAAGAAGTGAATGGCCCGTTCTAAAAACCCGCACTAAAGGATGAACTTCAGAGGGAGGGAAAATGAGTTGGAAGAAGAAATAGTGAGCAAATAAATAGGTATATATACATAGGTGACTAAAAGAAAAGATAAAATAGTAACTGCAATGTCAAGCAGGATAGAACAATACAGAAACAGTACACTGGAAACAGTTACACATAAGGTTAAGCACAGTTAAAGTAAACAAATAGTTTATTGTTCAGGCAAGGGTAAAGGCATTGAGTTACTTTATCACTGGCTAAGTATTTATTTAACATATACCAAAAATTGAAATGGAGTAGGGTAAAAGGGATGAAATGTTTTAAAATCACCCAAAGAATAAAAGAGAGACAGAGAGAGAGAGAAACAGAGAGAGGGAGAAATGGAGAGAAGCCTACAAAAGCTGAAAAATTTTAAAAGCGCTAAACACCATGACACCATAAATCCATACATAAAATGAATAACAATAATAAATGCAATAAATGTAAATTACTAAGATGATTAATTGAAGGAAAGTTTATCAGACTGGGCTAAATATCAAATGATTACTCCTAAAACATAAGACCGTAGAAATACTGAACATAAAAGGACAGAATAAACAGACATTTCTCCAAAGAAGACATCCAAATGGCCAACAGGCACATGAAAAAGTGCTCAACATCGCCCAGCATCAGGGAAATCCAAATCAAAACCTCAATGAGATACCACCTCACACCCGTCAGAATGGCTAAAATTAACAAGTCAGGGAACGACAGATGTTGGCGGGGATGTGGAGAAAGGGAAACCCTCCTACACTGTTGGTGGGAATGCAAGCTGGTGCAACCCCTCTGGAAAACAGTATGGAGGTTCCTCAAACAGTTGAAATTAGAGCTACCGTTCGATCCAGCCATTGCACTACTGGGTATTTACCACAAAGATACAAATGTAGGGACCCGAAGGGGTACGTGTACCCCAATGTTTATAGCAGCAATGTCCACAATAGCCAAACTGTGGAAAGAGCCAAGATGTCCATCGACAGATGAATGGATAAAGAAGATGTGGTATATATACACAATGGAATATTATGCAGCCATCAAAAGGAATGAGATCTTGCCATTTGCAACAACGTGGATGGAACTGGAGGGTGTTATGCTGAGTGAAATAAGTCAATCAGAGAAAGACATGTATCACATGACCTCACTGATATGAGGAATTCTTAATCTCAGGAAACAAACTGAGTGTTACTGGAGTGGTTGGGGGTGGGAGGGATGGGGTGGCTGAGTGATAGACATTGGGGAGGGTATGTGCTATGGTGAGCGCTGTGAATTGTGCAAGACTGTTGAATCACAGATCTGTACTTCTGAAACAAATAACGCAACATATTTTAAGAAAAAAGGAAAAGAAGAAGATAACAGGAGAGGAAGAAAAGGGGAGTATGTCAGAGGGGGAGACGAACCATGAGAGATGATGGACTCTGAAAAACAAACTGAGGGTTCTAGAGGGGAGGGGGGTAGGGGGATGGGTTAGCCTGGTGATGGGTATTGAGGAGGGCACGTTTTGCATGGAGCACTGGGTGTTATGAACAAACAATGAATCATGGAACACTGCACCAAAAACTAATGATGTAATATATGGTGATTAACATAACAATAAAAAAATTAAAATTAAAAAAAAATACCTATGGTAGATTTTCCAACCAGGAGTTGGGAAAGCTGTATTCATAGTAGGCAAAATAAACTTTGAGGAGGAAAGAGTTACTAGAGATTAATAGGGCCAGTACACAATGACAAAGTTAGTTGCGGAGAAAAAGCAATTCTAAACCTATGCCAGAATGTCCCACAACCAATGAACCCAGCACACTGGTGCGCCCCAGTGGCCCACAGCTGTGCCGTGCAGTACTGACGAATGTGTATCTTGATAGTATTTTAGAGCAATATTTGCAATAATTCAAAACCTTACCACAGCTAAAATTATACTTCGACATTATTAGAATGACTTCCTTTATAAATGGCTAAAATTTGAGCACTCTCATGTTGGCACTTTGATCATACTTACAGCCCTTGCACTGAAGAGTGCTCCAACACTGGCTACACCATGGAGCACCTGCCCTTGACCTCCAGCATAATCACTTCGGCTAGTTTCTTTACCACTTTAGATATGATTGTTTTAAATCACCGATGACTTTGTTTGTACTGTGTGTGTAGATGTTAATACTCAAAATATTGATTTTTAAATTTAATTTGCTTTTAGTTTTTACATTCTTCCTAGCATTCACACTAGTTACAACTGGGAAACGTGTCCTTATTTTCATTGGCTTTGTTAATTTTGTTACTT
Source organism: Callorhinus ursinus (assembly GCF_003265705.2). Taxonomy (NCBI): domain Eukaryota; kingdom Metazoa; phylum Chordata; class Mammalia; order Carnivora; family Otariidae; genus Callorhinus; species Callorhinus ursinus. Next base: position 97,710,104 of record NW_027397064.1, read on the forward strand.
ACTATCAGAAGTTGCAAGGTATAATATAGGTCAAATTTCCTTATTTTTACTTCTTTTTTTAATTTTTTTAAAGATTTTATTTATTTATTTGACAGAGAGAGGCACAGCGAGAGAGGGAACACAAGTGGGGAAGAGGGAGAAGCAGGATCCCCGCGGAGCAGGGAGCCCGATGCGGGGCTCGATCCCAGGAGCCTGAGATCATGACCTGAGCCGAAGGCAGACGCTTAACGACCGAGCCACCCAGGCGCCCCCTTATTTTTACTTCTTGATATATTTTGGGTTGCTTTCTTGTTTATTGGTCTTGATTTTGTCGAATAGCTAAAGTATGAAGGAATCTGACTTTATAAGATTTCTAATGAATTATTGTTCGTTTGAATATATATATTATTTTTGTAGGAGTCATAGAGTCACACCAAACTGAGCAGAAAATACAGAGTTCCTGTATATCCCTGATGACACTCACTGTCATCCCTCCCACCCACACACAACCGCCCACTGTCAGCATTCCACACCAGTGGGATCTGTTACAATCAATGAAACTACATTGACACGTCGTATCACCCGAAGTCTATAATTGTACACTAAAGTTCACTCTTGGTGTTGTACCTTCTATGGGTTTTGATAAGTGTATAATAACATGTATCTACCATTATAGTATCATACAGAATAGTTTGATAAAAATTCTCTGTGCCTGCCTGTTCATCCCTCCCCCCTCCCTAACCCCTGGAAACAACCAATCTTTATATTATTGACATAGTTTTGCCTTTTGCAGAATGTCATATCATTGGAATCATTTAGTGAAAAAAGCCTTTTCAGATTGGCTTCTTTCACTAAGTAACATGCATTTAAGATTCCTTCATGTCCTTTCATGCCTTGATAGTCCATTGTTTTGTTTTGTTTTGTTTTAATGCTGAATAATATTCCATATTCTGGATGTATCACAGTTCATTTATCCATCCAGCTACTGAAGGACATGTTGGTTGCTTCCTAGTCTGGGCAGTTGTGAATAAAAGTGCTATAAGCATCTGTGTACAGGTGTTTGTGTGGATGCATGTATGTTTTCAATTCTTTTGAGTAAATATCAAGGAGCACTATTATTGTTTGTTTTTAAGAACTAAAAACATTTTATGAAAAGAATAACTGAACTAACTTAAAGAAGATACTTATTAAATAGGCTTATCATTTACTGTTTCAACTATATTTATTCAAAATAGTTTTGTTATACATGAATTTAAATAATATGCATATTTTGTGGATTTTATCTCAACTATGGATTTGTGTGCCCTAGTAGGTCTTTTTTCCTCAGTCTAAAGGTTTCCAAACAACCACCAACACTATAAAACAAGCAGGCCATTTTAAGCAGAAAAGGGAAAGAAGACTTTTTTAAAGTGTTTGCAATTACAAAGTATAAAACAAATGTCTTTATTAGATCAGTCAAGTGTATAAAGAAATATCAATTCAAATATATAAAGTATCATTTCAAATACATAAAGCAAAAATGAACAGATTTACAAGAAAAAACTGATAAATCCACACTTCTCCCCATAACTGATTGATGAAACCTACCCTCTTCACCACAGAAAACGAAAATATCAAAGATGAAACAACACAGAGCCCTCTATGTCTTTGTACACTATAGTTTCCTATTTTATTGGATTTTTACCTGAAATAGCTCCAAGACATTTCTTTTGCCCTTCTTCTCCCAACTTGTATTATTATATCATTTCTTCCTTGTCAGATCAAATTACACTTTTATTCTGTTCTGCATTCTAATCGCCACATTTTTCTTAGTCTAACTTCTACAGATATTTTCAAAGCTCATTAGCTGTTCTTTTTATTTAGTTTCTCCACTTACTCTGGCATGTTTTATTTAAATTTCTTTCTGTTTCTTTACCAATCTACCTGTCGTTTAACTATCATTTATAAATTACTCATATTAAATTTAAGACACCATTGTTTATTTTAAGCCAAACTCCCTATTTAAATGTTATGTTGTTAAAGGTTTAGAAAATTAAAAAAATAACTAAACTGTATCTAAATAAACCCTAAGATACTGCTCACAATATTTAAGCCATAGCATACAAATCACTTGATTCAGGGCTTTAGGTAGAACAAACATATTTATGATAATAATAGATTAAATAAATAAAACTCACATGTGGTTGTGGGAAAACAATACATCTATTTCTTTTCAGATCAAAAATATTGAATTTCAGTTTATGATATATTAGTCCATATGATTCTCTCTCTCATTATTTTAATCCAATACCAGTAATTTGAGAAGAAAACAAGTCTCAACTTTTACCTAGGAGATCTCTGGCAGGAAACTTGGTATGTAGAAAAATATTATATAAGTAACAAATTAGAAATTAATCACAGTTTTTAAAGTCTTGACTAAAATTCCTCTTTTGCCTTTCTCACATTATACCTAAATACAGACTTCAAAGATATATACACATCTATTTGCTAGTGGCTGGGGTTAAGCCACAACAATCTGAATTTAATAAGCCCCCTGGGTGATTCTGTCACATGCTAGGCTATATCATTCATTCTCAACAGGACAACATTGCCTAAGAGGGTGTGAAAATTGCTTCTTGGCAGAGGACAAACCTCAGGTATTACAGAGCTTACACCAAAGCTCTACCCTCCATAACAAAACTATATTCCTTAGTATTTAATTTCATGGCGGGGGTAAGGTAATGTCCAAAAAATCTCCTTAAGAGAGCCTAAGGGAAGAAAGTTGGGAAACAGTGGGGTAGATCGCAAAGAGTAAGGGTCCCATGAAAGACCTTGTAGATCTGGGACCTGAAACGGGAATAGGATTGAGAAAAGTTAATGCAGAAGGAGAAGAGGCTTCCCAGCAAGGTCCCTGCCCTCTTCCTAACTGCACCAGCCAGAGCAATTCTTTTTTTTTTTTAAGATTTTATTTATTTATTTGACAGAGACAGAGACAGCGAGAGCAGGAACACAAGCAGTGGGAGTGGGAGAGGGAGAAGCAGGCTTCCCGCCGAGGAGGGAGCCCGATGTGGGACTCGATCCCAGGACTCTGGGATCATGACCTGAGCCGAAGGCAGACGCTTAACGACTGAGCCACCCAGGCGCCAGAGCAATTCTAATACAAAAACCAGGTACAAGGGTGAGGACAAGGGTAAGATCAAAAACTTTAATTCACAAGGTATTGGATTGGTTCATTTACCTCAAAAGGACAGAAATAGTTATTGTCTCAGGAGTGAATAAAATAAAATCCTAGTTAAAACTGCTGGGTGTCTAGAGCAGTAGGTAGGAGTGGCATTGACCATCAGATCCAAAGTGCTTGGATGAATTCCACTAGTGGAATCAAGACACTGACAGTTCTGGATTCGGGGGAATCAATAAGTTTGGGAGATGAGTTCCAATCCAGAGTGGAAAAAAAAAAAGCATTCAAAATACATAAGAAAGATAGAGAAAAGCAGAAGTTCACTTTAGGTAGTAGTTGCCTGGTTAGATGGGTGTGTGTGTGTGTGTATGTGTGTGTGTGTGTGATATGCACAAAAAATGACCTGAATCAATATGCAATCTGTTATTACTAGTCTATTCCCTTTTCGAGTACAGAGTTCACATGTTGCTTGTTGACTATTATCTTTCCATCATCACTGGTGTCCAGTAAATGTTTGTTGAAGGACTGAATCGAGGCCTGGGTAAGACAGTCATTGCCATCCTTGATAATCTAGCTTTCTCCTTTAGGCCGGTTTATATTAACCTTATGGGACAAGAGACATTTGAGAATCCAATGAGGTCTCTAACTATGTATATATATATATATACCTGTTTGTGCATGATTTCTGGGGATTTCTGGGGCTCTCCTTTTGCCTAGAACCCTTCTATAGAAGAAACATTGCTGCTAGAACTAGGGAGGTTTGATCTTTTCGGAGTAATTACTTCTAATTCATTAACCTCAAAAAACACTTTCTACCCAATGGGTAAATCACGTGGACTAATTATATCTTTGTAATGGCATTTAAATTTGATGTTCTTTTAAGCCATTTTCTCCCTTCTGCCTTGATATAGTGGTTCCTGTGCTAAAACTAGTATCCAGAATTTGTCACTCAGAAACCAGGAGGTCAGAGAGGTTTTTTGTCAATCAGTCGGAGACCACTCACAGACTGGACCAATTTTATAATCAGAATCATGACCCAAATCAAAACTTGTCTCTCCCCCCAAAACAATATGAAGACCTCGGACCCCACCCAGCCTGTGAAATGTCTAATCTAAAGTTTGTAACCATGTGCTTTTAAATCATTTAAACAACCTCAGAAGAAACAACAGAAATCTCCAGCAAAGCCACATAATCTTTTCATAGTTTGTCGAAATTACAATAAAGACTTGTCTAGGCATACACCATTTCAGTAATTGCAACAACCAAATCGGATTTAGCAGTATTTCTAGTTGGCTGGCATGTCATAGGCTCAAGAATATTTTCACTGAACTCTTGAGAGAACCACAAAAAGAGAAGAATGGAAAGCATGTTAATGCAAAGCTGATCTTCTCCTTCATTCTGTCCCCCTTTTAGTTACTTCTCATACCGGCTAAATCTTTTTACAAAGAGTAATTTAAGAACTTGCAGGTGCAGAGGTGCAAAGCCAACTGCATTCTATTTAAAGAAAGAGAGAATCTAAGTGCTGCACTCCATACACCGGGCACTGGGGCAGGATGGGTGCTCATAAGTCTCCTACATGTCTAAGGAAGGAAGACTCTGGTGCATGATGGATGTGGAACAAGCCTCTTGTGAACCTATTTCTGGAGATGTGTCTACTTATAAGAGCAAGAGGCCCAGAATTGTGTGATACGGCATTTGGTCATGCGTTCAACAAGCTTATTTAACACCATCTGTATGCAAGTCACTTTGTGTAACCTGGATGATTAAAATATACAGTCACTAAGACCTGCTCCCTGGATCAATCCTATGTGTAGACAGTGGTAATGACTGTTAACATATCATAATTTAAAGCATGCTACATGACCTCTGCCTGAAACTCTCACTTCTCATGGCCTCATGTGGCTTGATCCACTCCTTTTTCAGCTTCATGATCATGCATTAAGAACCCTCTCTTTGGTCAAGGAACCAAAAGCAGGGAAGTTTCAGTCAGTCTTCAAGAAAAACAGGAGCAATTCTAAAAGCCTCATGAACATCTACTCTGTCCCAGCTCTGTGTTTCCATACATGGATCCTATGAATGACCCAAGTAGCCTTTCAACATCTTTCATTTTTGCTTAAATTAGCAGAGCAACCAAAGATCCCTAACAGACAAACACCTGAGAATCAGTTTAGCAGATTAGTTCATTTTTCCTCAAGGCCTTCAGTCCCCACTAAGATCTCAGAAGTATCAGACACAAGCAGCTAGTTTTATAGCCTCGGTACCGTAAGAATATTTGACTGGTTAGAAGAAGGTTTAGCGAGGAGTGATTACCAGAAATGATGCATAAGCCCCAACAATGGGCGACAGAGAGGAGCAGGAATTGACAAAATTTGAGGATTCACTCATTCAACCAATATTTATGTAGTACTCCTCTATGCCAGGCCCATGATGAGTGCTAGGGATACATCAGTGAAGTTGACAGACACAGCATCTGACCTCGAGAGTGAGAGAGACCAAGAAAATGCACAAATAATAAAATCAATATTGTAATTACTGCTGTGAAAGAAATAAAGCAGATGCAATGGTACAAAGATACATTAGCAGTGATGCAACCAGAGAGTGACCTTGAACATAGGAGTGCTCTATCACTCAGTACGAGGTGGGACAATACAAGGAGAGGAAATAGCATGGAGGAAAGGGAAAATAAAGGAGAGGATCAAAGAAAGTGAGAAATGAAGGAAAGAAGGGTTATCCAACCATACTTGGTGCCATCTAAAACTGACCTTGAACCTCAAGGATACAACTCCCAGGCACTACAGGTTAGGGTGTGATGGCTGGGACCAATAAGGATGAATCTTCCAGAGTTAATCCAACATCCCAGTGAGGGTTAGCAATGCAAACTTGAAGAATTGCATTATGGGGCAGACCAAGGAACAACAAAACTCATAAACCGTGGATAGTAAGTTGAATTTATTTCCTAAGTACTTGTACCCAACCTGGCGCCTCAAGTGCTGGAAAGTGAATGAAGTTATGCCAGCCATTACTTCCGACACCCCATCCACACAAGACTATGTTTACCTGGCAATTTATACAGCATAACATGATTTCGGATTATATGTTAGTTGCTTAAGGTGGAAAGACACAGTGTGTTGCAATTAAAAATGCACTGGATTACAGGGCACCTGGGTGGCTCAGTCAGTTGAGTGACCAACTCTTGGTTTTGGCTCAGGTTATGATCTCAGGGTCATGAGATCGAGCCCCAGGTGAGGCTCCCCCCTCAGCATGGAGTCAGTTTGGGATTCACTCTCTCCCCCTCCTTCTGCCCTTCTCCCCACTCACACTCTCTCTCTTTCTCTCTAAAATAAATAAATACAATCTTTTTTTAAAAAAAATACATCCATCCAAAGAAATACCATAATAAAAAGCATCATGTAGTTATAAAAATAAATGCAGGAGTGCTATATGTAGCAATCAGTTGTTTTCTTTTTAGTGGACAGTGTTGGGGCCTTTTCCAGAGCCTCTTCGTTCGGCCGGTGAACGTATTTTCCAGCTACAATGAGTGTTAGCTGCTAACCAGTCACAGCTGCACCCTTCCCACAGAATTAACCTTCAGCCAATGAGAGCTTCCACGTCAACGAGAGAAGCCAGGGAGACTATACATTCTCTAACGGTGTAAGGATGGTTGTCTGTAGCCAACCTCCGACTCATACAGGCAAATAAAAGCCAGCCCCCTTTCCTCAAGCAGAACAAGAGGTGGTTTCATTATTATTCAGAACTTCTTGTGGAAACACTTGGCTTCAGGGGAACCCACATTGCTACTCATCTTCTTCTCCTGCACTCTCCCTTCCTGCACTTACAGGTTACCCACCAGAAAGCACACACTCAATAACTCACTAAAACAAAAATATCCGTCTTAAGATCTGCTTTGAGGTAACCCGAATTAAGAGGGCCTTTTTCCCCCTTTTTGCTTTTAACATCTTCCAAGCCACAAAATACATAAAACCACGTTTCATGGGAAGATCAAAAGTAATGAGAAAGAGAAGAAAATGGTTTGAGCTGTGGACAGCTGGGCTAGAAAATTTCGTCTGCTTTTCCAGAAGACTTTCAAACACAACCCAAGCTGATTCTTCAAGCTGAAGAATCTATCTTAATCTTTACATGCCCAAATCAGCTAATCCCTCCTAGCTCAAAACTATGACCAAATTTTCTTTAGCAGTTTTTGGCAGTGTGACACCAGCCCTGGGGAAAATCAGTTCCCTAGAACCTCTCAGAGAGAGACAGAGCTAGGGCCTCTAGGATCCGTAAGAGAGCACACAACTGGGATAGCTGGAGAAAACATTAAAAAGAAAAAAAAAAAAAGAAAAGAAATATAAAACCTCACCCCTGAAACAATACACATTGAGTATACTCAGAAACAAATGGCTAGAAATACAACGTATACTTGTTTCTACCAATTCTGATTTCCATTTCATTGTGAGGTCATCTTCATCCATCCTTATAGACCTTCAAGTTATGTTACTGGAATGGTTATTTCAAGCTGTATATAAGCATTCATTATATATTCTTGCCTATTGGGAACCTATCACTGACACAATCATTTCATGCTTAATGACATCACGGTGCCAGGCTGCCTTTAGTTTGCACTGATCCAGTGGAGTTGAGCTACCAAATGCATAGTTGATATTTTTGGTGCAAATTTGAAAATTACGAACCATACTGGAGAATATTCGATGGTCTCCTCCCTTATCTGTGTTTGAAAAACCTATTTTGTGAAACTCCAAAATACCCTCTCCTAGCCATGGGTTAAGCCATTACTCATGGTCTCTTGTGGGTCTCTAAACAAAGGTGATTGATTTTGTTTGGTCTGGCAAACGTAAATTATCCCATAATCATTTTAGCCTGGCAGTCATGCTTACATTGACTTGTTTGTGTTTTAGAGAAGAAAATGCTGTGGCTGTCATGAAAAATGAAAAGGATTAGAGGCAAATAAAAGATTTCTCTGTGCTGAGGAAAAATGCAGCTACTTTAATTTTCTGCACCAAATGGGCCTCATTTGATATCAAAGTGAAGTGAATTTGAAAATAGAAAAGGGCACTTCAGTTTTTGAGCAAACTGGTCCTTTAGACATCTATTATGAGATTTTGATTCACAAGCTTGCTCCTTCCAAAAAAAAAAAAAAAAAAAGAAAAAGAAAATAGACACTAAATTGGGTGAGTTTTTACCTTCCCATTTTAAAAACGCTGTTACCTATAATGACATCACGGAAATTCAGTAATGGGTTTACACACACACACCCATAAAATATTCTCATAGGCTTGAAAACTAGTAAGTGATATGGACAAAAATAAATATTGGAAAGAAGGGGGAAAAAAAGAGAGGAAAGGAAGGAAAGAGGAAAAGGGACAGTGAAGAAAGTAGTGTCTGGACTTGCATAGCTGACCCTATGTCATCCTACATCACCAAAAGCGTGTTGTAATCTGCTAGAAAAACAAAGTCCTCCTTGTGCCACTAACTACTTCGAAGACACCGTGGAAGTCAGAATCCTTTCCTAGGTATCTATTTCCTTAATGGAAAAAATGCAGGCAGGACTATTTCTTCTCTGAGGCCCCTCCTACCTTTGACCTGCTACAATTCTAAAGCAATTTCTGCAACAGCAGGCATTTGATAAATGTCCCCAGATTACCAGCAGGAAGGTTGATAAAAGTCAATAGGGTACAAAGTTTCCAGGGAACTGTGCATAGTTTTAAAAGTAAGAGTCATTGAAATGTTCCAATGAAGAAGAGAAAGGTGTCAAGTCAGCAATTTGGAAATACCCTTTTGGGTAAAATAAGAAACAATTATACTCCATCAGACATTTCTGAGCAGTTCACCTTGACTGTCTTTGCCATTTCAGCTTTGTCTCTCAAGTACACGCCTCCCACGTTGGATCTAATTGCTCTTCCCTTTGGATACTCTTACTTCCTCCGACTTGGCCGAAAAAGCTCAATTGTAAAGTCTTGTCTACTTTCACAGTGTTGATTTGCATTGACTCATCTTTCATTTAGGGATAGTATGGCTAATTGTGCAGTGCTCTTAATTAACAAGTATTTCCCACCAAAACAAAACAAAACAAAACAATCACAGCATGTGCCAAGTTCTTTTGGTATACATTGCTGTTGAGATTGCTTCAGGAATTAAATCTGTGTAGGTACCTATGTTTCCACAACTTCTCGCTATAGCCCTGGAAATTGATGTAAGTACTAGTTTCTGCATTAGCCTCACTAGTAACATGAAAAACGGTAAATTCGTTTGAATTTCATTGACGTCTGTGTATACGTTCAAATTCATTCACATTTATTGAGCACTTAATATGTGTAGGGAACTCATCAAGATTTGGAATAGAATGGATGTGGAAGATAAAAAAATCAATGGATTGGGTTCAAGTTTTAGTGAGGTTATAATTCTCTGCATATTATTCCTCAAAGGGAAGTCATATCCATCATCACTTTCAGTCCTTTCAGCAACCTTGGGTGGTAAGCAGTGAAGGGATTCTCTCTTTACATGGAGATATATATATATATATATATATATATATATATATATATATATATAACAAAAACAACAACCCAGATGATTATGACTCTCCCAAGTTGCTGCAAATTTGTGGAAAAATCAGCATTAACACAGAAGGCTTCTACAAAAACAAAAGATCTTTCTTACACATCAGATTAAAATGATATGCTACCAAACTTGGGTTCAAGGAGACAAGAACAAAATAATACTATTAAGGAGAATAAAATACTGCATACATGTGGCAGATAAAGCATCTGATTTAGTGATTCAGCAAACATTCACTGGGAACACAATAGGTGTCAAGCCCTCTACTAGGCAATGGGAATAAAATGATAAATAGATGTCACTTTTATTGTTAAGAATCTTGGGGGTGCCTGGGTGGCTCAGTCCGTTAAACAGCTGCCTTCAGCTCAGGTCATGATCCCAGAGTCCTGGGATCGAGCCCCACGTCGGGCTCCCTGCTCAGTGGATAGCCTGCTTCTCCCTCTCTCTCTGCCTGCCTCTGCCTACTTGTGCTCTCTCTCTCTGTCAAATAAATAAATAAAATCTTTAAAAAAAAAGAATCTTATAGGCTGTTACCGTTATAAAAGTATAAAGAATAAACTACAAATCAGAAAGCATGACAGAAATTTCATAGTTATATTTCAAAAAATGAACACTTATATTTGCAGCCTTAATGAAGGAACCAGTACTGGATTTGCCCTCTGGTCATAAAAAAAAAAAAAGAAAAAGAAAACAAAAAACAACAAAGACAAACAAACCAAAAAACAAACAAAACAAAACAAAAAAAACTAGAAAACTGGACAGAACGTATGAAACATCCATCGCTTTTTTAAAATATCAGACAACAGACAGTATAAGGCTGTGGTCCCTGAGACAAAGGAAACCAATGAGGTGAGCCCTACAATGGCTCCATCTTTCTGCCAGGAGGCACTTTCTGCATCGCGGCCCAAAGATGCGCAGAACAAAGGCTCACTGGCAGTCACATTGAGTTGAAAAAACTGATGTCAGAGTTCAGGGAAGCGGATCCAGCTGATAATTGTGAGGCAAAATCCTGGAAGATAGATACATATAAAGGAAAAGAATCCCCAAAGGGATCAAAATACCAGAGAGTTTATCTTGAATCTTTGTCTAAATGCCAAGCTGCACCCAAAGTAAAGTTCCACAACTCTGAGGATAGAGCAGTAAACTAACCAACTCCCAGAGATTGACAGATTCAGTGCACTCTCTATCAAAATTCCAATGGCCTTTTTTACAGAAATAGAAAAGCCAATCTTCAAATTCATATGGCATTGCAAAGGGCCCTGAATAACGAAAACAATCTTGACAAAGAAGAACAAAGCTGGAGGACTCACAATTTCCGATTTCACAAGTTTCCTCAAAGCTAGAGTAATCAAAACCATGTGGTAATGGCATCAAAGTATAGACATATAGACCAATGGAATAGAATGGAGGATCCAGAAAAAAAAAAAAACATAAATATATGGGCAATTGATTTTGACCAGCATGCCAAGTCCATTCAATGGGGAAAGAATGGTCTCTTCAACGGATATTTCTGGGACAACTGGATTTCTACATTGAACAGTTTGCCCTCCACCTCACATCATACACAAAAATGAACTCAAAGTAATCAGTGACTTAAATATAAGAGCTAAACCATAAAACTCTTAGAAGAAATCATAGGAATAAGTCTTCCCAACCTGGGGTTGGCAATGGATTCCTACCTATGACAGCAAAACAGGAGCAACAAAAGAAAAAAAAATAGATGAATTTTATTTCATCAAAATGAAAAAGTTTTTTCCATCAAAGGTTATTACCAAGAAAGTGAAAAGACAATGCACACAAGAGGCAAAAATATTTATTCCATTCCAATTTTCCTCTAACTCTTTTTATGTATTCATAACATCTGCTTTAAAGTCCTTGTCTGCTAGTTCCATTATCTCTGCCATTCCTGGGTTTGCCTCCATTGATCAGATTCTTTCCTAATTATGGGTCATGTTTTCCTACTTCTTTTGCATATCTCACATTTGTTGATTGGATGTTGAATATTGTAAATATTACAATGTCTACTTTTCTGCACTTTGTTGTATTCCTTTACATATTGTCAAATTTTATTTTGGCAAACAATTAAGCTATCAGCTTAATCCTTTCACATCTTGCTTTTAAGCTGTGTTAGGTAAGATCTAGGTGACTTCAGTCTATGACTTATTTAACCCTACTAATGAAGGGTATCACTTTTGGGGTCCTCATTGAGTGTCCTGGGTCGTCTTTGAACTCTCTAGTCTGGCTAATAAGAATTGTTTTGTTTGTTTTTTTCTAGTGTAAAGAATTTAAAAGAACTTTGCACAATTGGCAATATTATCCCTATCTTTAAATGAAAGATGAGTCAAAACAATGAAAATAAACATTTCTGACCTCTATTATTTGCATATGCTCTCTTTTCTATGCCAGCCTAGGTAAAAGCTAGACAATTTTGTTGGTGTCTTAAAAGAATTAACTTCTGCTTGTATTGATTTTCTCTATTGTTTTCCTATTCTATATTTTAATTACCTTAATTCTAACCTTTTATTATGTTCTTTCTTCTGCTAGCTTTAGGTCTACTCTGCTTTCTTTTCCTACTTCCTCAAGGTGGAAAGAAGGCTATTGGTTTGAGAGCTTTCTCCTTTAGAGAAGAATTCCAATTCTGATTCGGAGAGGAATTCTGACTGAAGGCGTTCTTCCATGAATTCATTAATTTATCTGCTCAGTCGATCATAATTCCTAATATAGGTAGACCATGGATAAATTAAATGTTGGCCTTTTTAAAAAGAAAATCCTTAAATACACCCAGGAAGTGTAGATAAGAAGAATGGACACTCTACTCCCACTTTATGTAATGCCTCTTCTAGCTTTCATAATTTAATATAATAAAAACCTGAAATTACAATATATCATTTCATAAATATTCTTCTTGTAAAAACAACTCTGAAGCAAAATAACAATGTATATGGCACTCCAAACTGAACTAAGTATCCTCCAACATTCAGAGATACCAATTTATTTAAAAAGAAAGAAAAATAAAATTATAATCAGAAATTCAAAAACTAAAAATGAAAACTGATAGATATGGAAAAAGAACAAATTTAATGAAATTTAATAAACTCAAGAAGGAAACAGAAAAAGACAAAATCATCTGCTAAAGAATAAATTACAAAGTGACAAGAAATAATAGAGCTGAATTAAAATTTATTCAAGTGCATTAAAGAAAGGTAAAACACACACAGGCAAGAAAATAAAAATAAGAAAGAAATATGGAGGAACACAAAAAATTATTAAAATGGAAGACAAGCCAAAAGGTCCAATATACATATAATTACAGTTCCTAAAAACATGTGCAGGAGCAAAACAACAGGGAAAAAAGTAATTCGAGAAGACATTGCAGAAATCTGAGAAAATGTAAATCTATACATTGAACAGTCCCACCACATATCTGTCAACATTGAACTAAAAGGATTAATTCTTTGGTATTCAAGTTAAATAAAATAATTCTCAGGGCCACCAGACCCCCCCCCCAAAAAAAATTCTAATTACTTACAAGAGTAAGAGAAATAGGTTACCATCTCACTTCACAAGAGTAATAATGGAGCATAATTTTCAATAAACTGAAAGACAAAGCACAAGATAAGGATTTTATATCCAGATCATTTTTCAAATATGAAGACGAATTAAAAAAAAAAGTTTCAGGGCCCCTGGGTGGCTCAGTCGTTGGGCATCTGCCTTCCGCTCAGGTCATGATCCCAGGGTCCTGGGGTTGGGCCCCGCGTCAGGCTCCCTGCTCAGCGGGAGGCCTGCTTCCCCCTCTCTCACTACCCCCTGCTTGTGTTCCTGCTCTCGCTGTCTCTCTCTCTTTCAAATAAATAAATAAAATATTTTTTTAAAAAGTTTCAATTACTTCAAGATCTCATTTCTGAGGAATCTGCTAATGGAAAGACCTCAGTTATCCACAAGATAACTGGGGAAATTTCAGGAAACAAGCTGAAGTGGAGAATTCAAAGTACTTAATTTTCGATGTCAGACTAAAACAAAGGGGCACCCAACTGGCTCGGTTGGTGGAGGGTGCAACTCTTGATCTTGGGGTTGTAAACTCAAGCCCCACATTGGGGGGTAGAGATTACTTTAAAATATAATCTTTAAAAAAGAAAGAAAGAAAGAGAGAGAGACTAAAACAAAGATGAAAACATAAGGAGGAAAAATAATATGTAAAGGCTACGTCCTGAGAAACAGAATGCAAGTGTAAAATGGGAAGAAAGAGAGGTTGCGACGGGGCCAAAGAATATCACTTAAAACTGGCACACTTCAGAGTAAAATATTAAGTAAGAAAAGAAGAAATTGAGGACATCATAAGAGGTGAAAAAGTGTACATTAGAACAAAAATGCAAACTTCCAAATTAAAGTTTTAGAGAATAAAAGAAGATCCACCAAATGAAGAAAGAAATTAAATTATTAAATTTAATATAATTATCACATTAATTATAAAATAGCAGAGTTGGCACCAAACATATCATTATACCAATAAATGTGACTACACTTAACCAGCCTATTTTTAAAAATTACTTTCATATTGACTTGCAAAAGAAAATCTATTTGTCTGCTATTAACGATAAACACACCTTAAGCAGTGATTTAGCAGAACCCCCCAAAGCATGGAGAAAGTGATGGCTCATGGCAGCTGAGGCTGAAATGCCAGAATTGCATGGCAGATGTTAGAGAAAGGGAATAAAACCCTCAGGTAGTCAGGCATGCTAAAATGAACATGTTATGTATGGCTGGAAGGCCCACCAGATAATTATGTTCTTGGGAAGGACCAAGTACTTTCATTTATCAAGGCCACAGGTATTTCACTGGTAAGAAATTAGTGCCACCCGAAGGATCTAAAGAATGATGAGTAGGTACCCATTATATCTACATTTATTTCAAAAGTCAGGCCCCTGAGATACTAGACATATCCTGGTAGATGACAGTAAATGATCACACACTCAAGCAAGCAATGTTCCCAATTATGCAATCACAGTAACAATGTAACATCTTTGTAATAGGTGATTAATACAGCCTGAGATACACAGCCTGCAGTCATTATTTGACAAATATGTTCTTTTCTATCTTGATCAGAAAAGAGAATCATAAACAGCTTATATTTCCATAGAATGAACAATAGTATATATTCATATTTTCCTCTAGGGCTAAATTAACTACCCTACTAATAATATAGTCTGGCGATCTGACGTCCCACAAAGTATCACATTGATCTTTTACATTGATAGCATTACATTGATCAGTCCAGATAAAGCAAGGTTGCCTGAATCCCATAGGTCTTTGGAAAAACATGAGCTCCAGAGAGTGGGAGATAAACCCTCTGAAGATTCAGAGGCCTGGTGGGAGTCCTTGTGTTCTGGGGACAATATAGTCCACACTTGCTGATACTTCTCTAATCCATAGATTGAGTGATGTAAAATTTTTCAGCTTTGATTGGGGCCTAGAGAACGAAAGGTCTCTGGAGATGGTCCAAACTAAGATATAAACAGCCCTGCAGCATGGGACATACAGTAGAGCAGACCATACAGTGATGGATATAACAGTGATAGGAAAATATGTTGTTTATAGTTTTGGCAAGTCTCAATAAGAGAATCACAGTAACTCTGGTATTCTGAAGCAAAGCCATGACATTTAGCAACTTTAGCAGAAGGTTAAAAAACCTTTTTAAAAACCATATTAGTGACACCCTAATATTATGGGCATCTTAAGAGCTCTCATAGAGACAAAATACCTGACCATCCTTCATATAGCAGTATTTCTTGGTGATGCCAAACACCTGCTTGATGAAAAGTTGACTGCACTGGGTGGGCCCTCTTCATTCGGAAAGGGACAGCAGTTTGTCTCCATGGCTATTGGTACCTATTCTGGGTATGGTTTTGCTTTACCTACCCACATAGTGTCAGCACCACCATTTTCCAGACTTGTGGAATATTTTACTTACCAGCATGCAATCCCACTTAGTACCAAACAGGCTACTCCACAGCAAAGGCACAGTGAAACCATGGAACCATAAGTACAGGGTCCCCTGGGCATTCTACACTCACACCACCCCAAAGCTGGTAAAGCATTGGACGGGCCTACAGAAGGCATAGCTGAAATGCTCCATGGCTCAGAGGCAGCATATGCAAAGATAGTGTCCTCCTCCAGGATGCAGTTATATGTGCTGATTCAAAGATAGGGCACTGTGTCCTTAGTAGGAAGAGAGCAAGGAGTCCAAAACCCCAAAATGGGAGCAGGAATCATCCCGCTTACCATCATTCTCAATATTCTGCTGAGAGACTGCATACTTCTTGTTCCCACACTCTAAGTTCCTCAGTTGGAAGCTCTAGTACTCAAGAGAGACACACTTCCCATAGGCACAAAGTAAGAGTACCATGGAATTACAAGCTACAGCTGCTGGCTGGGCACTCAGAATTCCTTATATCTAGGAGCTAGAGGTAAGAAGAGGAATAACTATCTTAGCAAGAGTAACTGACCTGGGTTCTCAGGAGGAGGGAGAGTTGCTGATATACTCTAAAGGCAAGGAAGAAAATAGGTAAAATCTAAGAGATCCACTTGGGCAACTCGGTACTGCTTTGCCCAGTTGTGACCGTAAATGAGTATGTATAGTACCCATGGTCTGATTTTGAAGCTCACGGGCCTCTAACGAGGACAGGGGCTTAGACTCCTCATATGGGAGTCCGTGAGTCACAATAACAGTAAAACACAGAAGTCAGCAGAGGTGGTAGCTGAAGGTGAGGAGAATTCTAGAATGGATTGTAGAGAAAGAAGGCAGTAACTATTCATTATAGCCCTTAAATTCTCTTACATGTTTTGCTTCTCATAAGGGACAGAATTTCTCTGGTGTCCTAAAAAAGCTGTTTTCTGAAAGTATGTGGAGAAGTAGATTGGAACATGGTGGAAAAAAAAACATGTGCCTCCCAGACTCTCCGTCAGGAAAAAGGGATTGCCAGGAGCAAGGGGTGCAGTCTGGAGCCTCCAGTTTTAGTTCCTTCGAGGGCCCACCTCGAGTGCATAGAGCTACCTCATCCAATGTCATGGACTTCCCAGGAAAGACCATCTGCTAACTGAGCAGGATGGAACATAAAGGACCTGCCATTTTTGCTTGTCACAGGATAGCTTTTTTTTTTTTAAAGATTGTATTTATTTATTTGACAGAGAGAGACACAGCGAGAGAGGGAACACAAGCAGGGGGAGTGGGGGAGGGAGAAGCGGGATTCCCGCGGAGCAGGGAGCCCGATGCGGGACTCGATCCCAAGACCCTGGGACCATGACCTGAGCCGAAGGCAGACGCTTAACGACTGAACCACCCAGGCGCCCCTACAGGACAGCTTTGACAGGCAAAACAAATTTTGTCTTAGCCTCTTTGAAAAATCAGACCTGTGACACTTGGATATTTCCAAAAGCAAAGAAAAAAAAAATACTCCTTAGTAAATGTCTTCCTGCTCCACCACCTATGCTCATGAAACAAGCCTAAAACTGGTTCCTTATGTTGGTCAGATCCCACTGGAATTTGTGGAGTGTGACACTTCTGTGTGAGGAAAAATGTTATGAATTTAATTAATGGCATTCTGTGACATATATAAGTCTTTATTTAATGAGCTGAATTATAATGAAGTTGATTTTCATTTTTACACTCCCAGATGATTTCAAAATTGATCCAATCATCTTTCTCAAATAACCCCCTCTCCCAGCTACTCAATTACATATTGTTTGTTTTCTTTCTGTTTCCCTAGGATATATTGCTTGTATTACAAGAATAAGAAACAGTGCCCTTCCCATACAGAAGGAATTCTTTTTCTTTTTTTTTTTTTAAGATTTTATTTATTTATTTTGACAAAGAGAGACAAAGCAAGAGAGGGAACACAAGCAGGGGGATTGGAAGAGGGAGAAGCAGGCTTCCCACAGAGCAGGCAGCCCGATGCAGCGCTCAAACCCAGGATCCTGGGATCATGACCTGAGCCGAAGGCAGACGCTTAATGACTGAGCCACCCAGGTGCCCCCAGAAGAATCCTAAGCAGAATTTTCTGCTACCCTCAAGTTAGAGGGCCCTTCCTCTGTAAAGTCAGCCTAGGGACACCAATCCTTGCCAATGATTTCAGACAGAGTGCTAAACTAGAGCTAAGGAGCCCTAAGTTCTTCTTCTGGCTATATATGATCTCCAATTAATTTCATCTCCCTTACCTGAAGGAGCCTTATCTCCCCTATGTCACTGTATTATTATTGTAGGATCTGAAAAATACTCATGAGAAAGTGCATTGAAGAGTTAATGATGATGCCTTACATTCTGGAGCAACTGTATTATCTTAGGTGTACCCTTGAAAATGTCTGAGATATTAAACCCATTCTTTAAAGTTAAGTAAAATAATAGTTTGAGGGAATTCTATTTTAAGCAATAGAAGTGTTGGTATATCTGAAAGTGGGGAATAGTAATTAAAGACAAAAAAATAATTGTTATATGGAAGAGGGCAGAGAATATCGTAGGAATTAGCTCATGTTCATGCTAAAATGTTTGGGATTATTTAATTAGGGCAAAATAGAAGAATAAAGGTGATAATTAAAGCTTTGTCAAAATAAAACAGTATCCAAGAAGTCACTACTTAATAAATCCAAAGGTAGCTTGAATTGTTCTGTGACACTACAATGAAAAGGGAAATAAATAAATCAACAAACCCTGAAAAGACAGAGGAACCATTAGATAAATATTACACAGGATCACTCCAAACAAATTATATTCAGCACACTTTATGGCTATGCAATTATCATTTCCAAAATAAGGAAGAAATTGCATCGTGAACTGTATATTGGGATCTTACTAAAGTGTTTGATTGCCATGGCTCATAAAATTTTACTGGAAACAAATGAGTAAAATTGGTTTTATATGAGCAGAGGAATGGGGCCTGAAACCTTGAAAGGAAATAAAGGAAGTCAGAGAGGAGGAAAAGTTGGGATGCGCTCAGTGGCTCTCAGTCGCTGATCTATAGAGCAGCTACATAAACTCTCCAGGGCCTGTGTTAATAGGTGGGAGATACATACACACCGATGCCCAGAACCCATCTTAGGCCTACTAATGGAGAATCTCAGTAGTGGAACTGGAGAATCTACATTTTTTTAAATTTAATTTAATTTAATTTAATTATGTTACGTTAGTTAACAAGACAACTCAGGTGATGCTGGTATGCATCCATGTTTGTGGATCACTGACACTGCCAGGTTATCTGCAAAGGGGATAACCTCAGCCTCACCAATAAGCCAAAATGCCGAGATCTTTTAAAAATGCTTATGCAAGTGTGCTATCCGGAAGGAAGGGATGGCATACAGGCAGGACTAAAGCCATTAACACAGGCCTGTGCTGCCAAACCACATCCATGAACATTGGCCCCAGCTCCACCCTCTGCCTGCCAATGAACACATTCCAGCATGTGAGCCTCTGCTATGCCAGTTTTGCTACTGGAATGCATCCTCCTTGCTCCTATTAAATTGGAGCTCTTATTCTAGTCCAGTAATTCTCAATGATCGTCCTAGGGAAGATAACAAGTGCTACATAAATAAAAATGTTTGGCGATTAAATAAAAACGAAAGACCTAGTTAACAGAATCAAATGGGCTTCTTTCTTGCGGGGCTTCTTGGAACCTGACATATCTAAATGTCCTCTGTGGAGCTCCAAATACAAGCTATAGGCTGCAGTGTTTCCAAAACATATACAGGCCATGGAACACTTTCAAATTCCACAGAATAGTGATGCTTGGGTCTACTCTCCTGTGGAGCACACTTTTGGGATTACAGTTCCAGGAGCACGCACAATCCCTGGTCCCATTGTGAAGAACTCAAGCAGTAAACTCAGGCATTGTGCAATAGTCTTATTTTTCTCTGGCTTCCCATTATCCAAGCCTTCTTCTTTAAAACAAACAAACAAACAAAATTCCTCACTTTGTCAGTCTCAATGGGAGGCAAGATCTTGATTCACAAACGCCCTGTAACTGCCTAATTTACCATCCAGTTAATCCTTTGCTCCACTCCTGGCAGTTAGATGGTGATCATGTGTTCTAGGCTCAGCCAGTTGGTTAGTTCCATCTCGGGCTTTTGAGTCATGAGTCAGTGGGTCATACTTATTGATCTGGTCTGAACGTACATCTGCAGAAATTATATGAAATATGCCACAAAAGTTTAGAAGTTTAAAAATGAAAGAGATTGAGAGACTTGGAGGATATAGTAAGTTTCAATATGCTCCTAATCTGTTGCAATAAAAGAGAATCTTGACAGTGTAGGAACACTGTTCAAAGAAATCATGGCTGAAGTGTTTCTGTAAGTAGTAGGAAGCAGGAGTATTTTGATCCAGAAGAACACTGAATCCCAAGCAGCATAAATAAATCCAAGATGTGCCACATGAAATCAGGTAGTTGTAAAGTCTGGTACAACAATATTACTAATATTTTTTAATACCCTATGTTTAAAGTGCTCTGTAGCATATTCAGATAGTTTTCTCTATGTATTTACTTATTAAAGCCCCCTATGAAGAAAGTCATTGTCATTCACTTAAGAATATATAAGAATTCATTTAAGAATACTCAGAAGTGATGGGCTATGGCCAAAAGAATAATGAAGCCATACTCAGGAGACCTAGGTGGAAAGCTCACCTCTACTACTTGCCAGCTATTTGCTAATACTCCCTATGTAAGAAAGAAACAGTCATTGTCTAAAGGAGAGAGGTGGAGATTTTTGTCCTAATTCCATCTATAATTTATAATTTCATCACTAAATAATCAATTCATTATTCTATACCATTCCATACCAATTTTCTGAAAAATTTACCTTTTCTGAAAAAAAATGCGTATAAATTACTTTACCTATTGTTCACGATGTTAAAAAGCAAAATAATATTGAAGATAAATGCAAAACATTTTTGAAAAATGCAACTTATTATTTAAGATCATTTTTCAGTTAGTCAACTGTTTAGTCAACTGTTCTAACTATTCTAGTGAGTTATCCCCCATAGAGACAGAGCCTTATACTTTTGTTGCTGTTTCCTAAGTAGAATGCACATTGTATGGGATAAAGTTTCAGGAGGCTCCTTCTGGGACATACTTTACCACTGACTAGAAAAACGCCTTCAGTCAGGTAAGAGAAACTCGGGATTGGAAAGTATAATAAAGGTCATATTTGCGACTCCCTAAGTTTTTACTAGTAAACACCCTAATCTTCTCTACGACAGCCCTGTCAACGTGTGGTTAAACTTACGACGAAATATGCCTCATGATAAGAAACTCCATGCTGCCTAAGGAAGTCAATTCTGAGTGACAAAAAGTTATGCCTTATTAAGGCAGACTCAACCTATGTGAGACTTATTTTCCTTAAAAAGAATAATGGAGGGATAATAAGGGCAACTACTTATTGATTACCTACTGTATGTCAAGCAAGGAATTTGGCACTTTGTATAGTTAAAGTCTAATTATCACAAAATCCTGCAAGATAAGTGGAACTAGCCTCCTTTGACATATGAGGAAACTGAGATCCAGATTTAAATGGTTTGCCTTAGGCTACACACTAGTAGTAAAATCTAACTCTTGAGTCTAGTCTGCCAAGGTTGCTGTAAAAACCTAAAATAAAGAAATTATAGAAGAAAAAGAGAATCATTAAATAAAAAAAAATTTTAAATATAAACTGCTCTTATAATTATGGGAAATGCCCACATGGTATAACCAGTGTCCAATTTCATAAAGGCGAGCACAATTCTTGGCATGACTAAAGTATTCTTTCAATAACAGTTCATTTAACTGAGTCTTTTGAATTACAGAACAGTGCGCTGTTAAGTATATATAACAAGGCTGACACCTACCACACCTTCATTCTGGTAAAGAAACTCCTAAGCAAAAAAGGCAGAATTTTCATAAGAACCAAATATTTTAGCTACATCTAAAAATGAAGAAGAAATGTCGGAATCATTTTGATGGCGGTGATTTTGGTTGTAAGCATTTTTGAGGATATGTGTTATATTTTCTATTCTGATTTGAAATTGTTAAAAATTTAAGGAAAAGTCTAGGAAAATTCTTAACTTACCCAGAAGGACACACAGCTATGGAAGGCCATCATGATTTCTGAGGTTATAAAAATATGAAAGAGTGTTAAGAAGACAGCTTTAAAGAATTTCAACTTAAAAAATACCTTTAATCATAATGTTCTCTTTCCATTCTAAGATTGACTGAATGAATGTTCCAACAAAATTATGAAATTATAAGCACTGAAGTCATAAAATTTTAAGTTCTTCAGAGAAAATATCAAGAAGGGATTTAAAGAGAGAGAGAGAGAGAGAGAAAGAGTTGCTCAGCCTTGTCTCCTCCATTCTTACCCAGACACCGACATTGGGACCCTGATCTTTCATCTTCACTACACTGCTTTGTCCATAAACTTCCTGTCTGATTCCCACACACCCGATTCTGGCTTCCTTAGCTGAATTCACCACCTGAGTCTGCCCAGATTCATCAGTTCACTTTAACAAATATTTATTGAAGGTCTGCTATTCTGCAGGCTCTTTGTTAGACCCTGGAGAAAAAAATGATGAACAAACACCCAAGGTCCTGACCCTCGTGGAGTCCAAAGTCTTATTGGAAATAATCGCATCAATAAAGGTACAGTTAGAACTTGAATACGTGCTTTAGGTGAGAGGGTCCTGGTGCTTGAAGTACGTACAGGGGGAATCGATCAGTCAAGATCAGAAAAAGTTACCCTGGAGACATGCTGGGATCAAAGCAAAGTTAGGAATTTAGTGAAAAGCAATTCTAAATCTATATGACTGAAAAGAATACTAGAAAAATATATTTCTACTTTTGTTCATTGTTCCCTAATTATGTGCTTTATCAGTGTATTAGTTCCCTATTGCTGCTGTAACAAATTGCCATAAACTCAGTAGGTTATGAAAACACATATTTATTTTCTTACAATTCTAGAGGTTAGACAGCTTATCACAAGAGCTCCCAGTGCCTGCAGAGAAAGCAGGCTTTTTTTTTCTTTTTTTTTTCTCTTTCTTTCTTTCTTTCTTTCTTTCTTTCTTTCTTTCTTTCTTTCTTTTTTTTTAAAGGAATGGGGAAGAAACTCTAAGTTCTTTATAATTTGGTTAGAGCTAGTAGCTCTCCACTCTGGCTGCACATCATTATCACTGCAGGGCCTTTAAAAGAGAATTATGTATCAGCCACACACCATGAATTAAATCAGAATGACTGGAGGTGGGCTCAGGTATCTAGACTTTCTGGAATCCCCCAGCTGATTGTAATATGCAGCCACTTTGGGGAAATACTGAGTTAGTCTACAGGAAATGAAGTCACTTGGCAGATAAAAGGAGTAGAAAGCAGGGCTCCCTTGGGTGGTGAAAAGACAACGAAACTAAAGTCAATGATCTAACATCAGGAAGAACTGGGACTCAAAGCCTAAGATATGGATCTTGTCCACCACTTTCACTGTGTCCACCACCATGTAGAATAGAGACATATACAGCAGTACTTGCTTATATTCTTGTGTCCTAGTAAGTAAGTGTGGTAGGCTCAATATGTCCCCCAAAGATTTCTATGCCTTAGTCCCAGACCATATAAGTTGTATTACACTGCATATCGAAGGGGTTTTGACTATGTAATTAAGAATCTTGAAAAGCAGAAATTACTAACAGTACTTACTACCACAGGAAGAGATAATTCTCATGTCAGTTTCATCTTTCCACTGTCCCTGCTCACTCTTCCTGCTGCGGAGGGTACTGGAAACCTAAAAGAGAGGGAAGCATCAAGAAGCGAAAACATGACTGTGTCTTGAATTATAAATGGGAGTGATCAGGTGGAGAAGGGGAGGGGGTAATTTAGGAAAGCTTAAAGGGGAAATAGGATTAGATTGAAAATAAAAGGCGGGACACCAGGGTGGCTCAGTTGGTTAAGTGACAGACTTGATTTCAGCTCAAAGCATGATCTCAGGGTTGTGAGCTGGAGCCCTGTGGTGGGGCTGCGCGCTGGGCCTGGAGCCTGCTTAAGATTCTCTCTCTCCACCTCCCTGTGCCCCTCTCCCCACTGCTCGCATGTGCTCATGTGTTCTCTCTCCTTAAAAAGGGGGGGGAAGGAAATGAAGAAGAGGACTCTATGAACAGTGAAAAGACTATAAGTAAAAGAGAAGGATAAAATGAATATAAATGGACAAAGGATAGGTCAGTTGAGGAAAAACATGGAATGATAAGGTTTAGAAAATTACTGAAAAGCATTTTGATTTCAAGTTTTAATGAGTTTAGATTTGTTTTACTAGAGATGTTTCAGATTACTGAAAGTGAGAAATAACATATCTCCAAGAATACAATTCCCAAACTGTCTCCCTATCAGCATAACCCACTGTCCCATATAGATACAAAGGCACTTATTCTTTCTCAAAAAAGAACCAACCTGGATTCATGCACAGGTATGCATCCCCAAGGGGAATAGCATGAAACTGCTCCGAACCCATGTTCTCCATGTAATCTCCAGGATCCTCAATTTCAGTCTGAATCAAGTCCAGATATACATTATGACAATCATGGGATAAATGCCTTTGGGGTAAATGCTAAACTTAACCATTCCCCAGAACCAGTGACTGATGATGAAGAAGGAATATGGTCCCTAGTAAACACTTTGCCTTCGGTGGGTCTGTGGGAAACCAGTGTGCCAACATTTGCAATACAGGCTGGAAATTTCTGGGATGGGATTTTATTATTATTTTTTAAGATTTTTATTTATTTATTTGACAGAGAGAGACACGGCAAGAGAGGGAACACAAGCAGGGGGAGTGGGAGAGAGAAACAGGCCTCCCGCGGAGCAGGGAGCCCGATGCGGGGCTCCATCCCAGGACCCTGGGATCATGACCTGAGCGGAAGGCAGACGCCGAACAACTGAGCCACCCAGGCGCTCCTGGGATGGGATTTTATACCTATGTACTCTAGTGTTGGTCCTATTCTCTACAATTAGAATGTAGCCTCCTCGAAGGCATATTTGACTCTCTTCTAGCCTCTAGATGTAGACTGACAATGACTCATTCAATAGTTATTGAGTGCACAGACAGGAAAAGAAAAGGTTTAATGTAATTATTAAAGTTAGTGCAACTTGTCCTTAAGAGGGCCAACTGCTCATTTTTTCTAAATGAAATTATCATAGTGAACAGTGAGGTTTTTCACTGTAAGCTTTAATAATTAGATTCTACTCACGCAAAAAAGTAAATTCAAATATATCAAAATGTTTTTCACTAAAAGGTGATTAAAAGGGGGATTCTTTTTTGTTTGTTTGTTTTTGTTTGGGGGGGTTTTATTGTTATGTTAATCACCATACATTACATCATTAGTTTTGGATGTAGTGTTCCATGATTCATTGTTTGTGCATAACACCCAGTGCTCCACGCAGAACGTGCCCTCTTTAATACCCATCACCAGGCTAACCCATCCCCCCACCCGCCTCCCCTCTAGAACCCTCAGTTTGTTTTTCAGAGTCCATCTTCTCTCATGGTTCATCTCCCCCTCCAATTTCCCCCCCTTCATTCTTCCCCTCCTGCTATCTTCTTCTTTTTTTTTTTTCTTAACATATATTGCACTCTTTGTTTCAGAAGTACAGATCTGTGATTCAACAGTCTCGCACAATTCACAGCGCTCACCATAGCACATACCCTCCCCAATGTCTATCACCTAGCCACCCCCTCCCTCCCACCCCCCAGCACTCCAGCAACCCTCAGTTTGTTTCCTGAGATTAAAAATTCCTCATATCAGTGAGGTCATATGATACATGTCTCTTTCTCTGATTGACTTATTTCACTCAGCATAACACCCTCCAGTTCCATCCACGTCGTTGCAAATGGCAAGATCTCATTCCTTTTGATGGCTGCATAATATTCCATTGTGTATATATACAACATCTTCTTTATCCATTCATCTGTCGATGGACATCTTGGCTCTTTCCACAGTTTGGCTATTGTGGACATTGCTGCTATAAACATTGGGGTGCACGTACCCCTTCGGATCCCTACATTTGTATCTTTGTGGTAAATACTCAGTAGTGCAATTGCTGGATTGTATGGTAGCTCTATTTTCAACTGTTTGAGGAAGCTCCATACTTAAAAGGGGGATTCTACTTATACATTTTACCCATGAAATTCAATGTTCTATCTCCTCATTCTCTCAAAACAAACTCTATGGACTTTTATCAACAGAAAATCCTGAGATACTTGTGGAAAATGCAGATTCCTGGACTCCACACTACTATACATACTATCCCTTATCTACTGCCAAACCAGATTCCTTGAGGAGCTGGAGAGCAGGCTCTCATATTTTACAAACACATTAAGTGATTGTGTTGTACAATAAAGTGTGAGAACCACTGCCAAAGAGTCTATTTAATTCAAGTTTGCCCATATTTGTCCAACTGAAAGCTAGCTTTAAATCCACTCTGAATGGAAAGAAGATGGCTTCTCTCGTCTGAAGAACTAGAGATTATATAGTAAATAGAGGTTAATGTCCTGTTTTACTTTTTGCCTTTGTTTTTTGCTTGAAGACCTAGTATGTATAGCTACGATATTATTCCTAAGTAAAAGTGCTGGAAGTGACTAATGGGCCAGGCAATGGAAGTTAAACTTATTAAATCACTGAAAAGCCCTAGGACTACGCTATTTTGTCATTTATAATTTCTCCAAAGAACCCTATGCTATATACAGTATTACTTGTTTCTTACAAATGAGAAAACTGGTGTTCATATAATTTAAGTGCATGCTTGATATCATATCATACATTTGTAACTGGAATAATTATCCAAACTCAGTTTCGATGTCTTATACATTCTCTGGTTTTTTATCTCGAGAGTCAGACTATCTTCTGAGATCAGTTTCAGAAGAAAAGAAAAGAAAGAAAGAGGAGGAGTGGGAGGAATGGAAGGGGAAGAGGAAAGCCATCAGCACTTCTACAAATCTTTGTATGTTAAGAACCAGAATACGGAGCAATTCAAACTTTTAGCAGCAGAATATTCTTCCCTTGATGCCTACCTCAATTTGAAAGCATGAATTTCCTTGCTGGTTATAGTCACAAGTGTCCATTCTATATTTGGAAATTCTTGTCATTTAGGATAAAGCTCTCCCGGAACAATAGGTTCAGAGAGCCAAGAAGAGCCTTTAAACTGTGGACCAAATGGCCCAAGATTTTCCTTAACAATTACCTTAACCTGAATTTCAGTGTGATGGGTTAGATTTTTCCTTTTAGTGTGTTTGTTTTCCTGAAGAAGAGGAATAAAGAAAAGTTACCCAGGATGAAGTGTGTATGAAAAAAAAAAAAAGTCTGTAACAGTGCAGATAAACTTCAAAGTGTGTGCTCTTGTCTGCAAAGTAAAATCCACACATAAATCAATAGAGAAGAAATGTGCTGGGATGGGGAGGGGGCAAATTGGATTTAAAAGTAGGTCAAGTTCTATAGACTTGACTAGAATCACTGTATCAGAGTGTTTCAATGCCATTGTTTATAGGCTTCATTTCTTCATATGTCGATGAGATTCATCCTACGTTTTATCGATCCTGAAGAGAAATTATATGTTGGTCCTTCGTGTACATGTGAAACCCACACAGAACTTTCGCGCAGAAAACAACGCACCTAGCAGCCATTTCTGCAGATCTAGTCCCCAAACTCTCATCTTCAGGCCTGACCCAGCCAGAATCTGCTGATGTCAATCAGTGCTTTCCGTTGAGACTCCAGACTACAGTTCTAGGAGACTGATTTGCCTTCCTAATCATTCTTTTATTAAGGATAAGAAAAGTGCATGAGGTAATGGAATAAAATGATTGATTTTTCTTCAATCCAAAAATGTCCTCGAATTTATACATTCACATTAAAGATTCACAGCAAGGGAATAAGCAATATTTTCAATCCACAAAACATTATGAGATGCCTCTTTCGGAATTGGATTTAGAGCTACTTCTAAACCCCACAAGAAGATTAGCTCACTACTGTAATACCACACTATTTGGTCACAAATTTTTTATCCGGCTAGCACTACTTCTGGAAATCGCAAAGAATGAAAATGCACCACCATTGTGGCCACTCAAAAGAAACTCTGAGGGCAACTCTGAGAGCAGAGTTCCCAGATAGGCTGTGAGCCACTTGTCCTGAGCGCACAGCTGAGAAACTTCATTCGGAAAGGGACAGGGCTCATTTGGAAAGAGTATTTCTCCTAACCCCTGTTTGCAAAACAATAAAAATAAAAACAAAGAGCCCAGTTTGGCTTTAAAAGCTAGCTCAGTCCAGACTAGCTGTAAGGAGACCCCAATGAAGTATGAAAAAGGGCTCTTAGAAAACAGAAATTGCGGGCGCCTGGGTGGCTCAGTTGGTTAAGCAACTGCCTTTGGCTCAGGTCATGATCCTGGAGTCCCGGGATCGAGTCCCACATGGGGCTCCCTGCTCAGCAGGGAGACTGCTTCTCCTTCTGACCCTCCTCCCTCTCATGCTCTCTCTCGCAAATAAATAAAAAATCTTAATAAAAAAAAAGAAAACAGAAATTGCATCAGGAATTGAAACTGATACGGGCATTGGTGATGATCATGGCATCATAGATACAAACTGGTAATGGCCTTGGATGAATTTGAAGTTACACTCCCGTCCTGAGAAACAAACTAATGAAGCCAATCTTGCTTGATGCAATCAAAAGGTATGGAAATCCTCAGAAGGGAGAGTCGCCTCAGTTTTGGGGGCTCAAAGTGCTCTTCGGGGGGACTTGGGGGCATCTGCATGATGACACAGACATGGCCTCTGGTTTCCAGCAGACCACAATCTGGCTTCAGTTCTGCCACTCCCTGACTTCTATTGGCCTGAGTTTTCCCACTGTAATATGAATATAATAAAGCCTCTCGTGCGCAGTTGTTGAGAAGATTAAAAGAGGTAATAGAGTAGGTTAACAAGATAATGGCTTATGTGCCAGCCCTGGCACATAATAAGTGGCCAAATGGATTATTTCACCCGATAGGCAGGAGGACGCGGCCTAATACCAAAACTAATAGGAAGCTGCAGTCATTTCCAGTCTTGGTCTGTCTGGGCCGAATGTGAGAGGAAATATGTTTTGAAATTAGAGAAAAAGAAGGAAAAGTTATGAATGGAGAAAATACGGATTTGTTTATTATATTATACGGACACACCCCTTTACTTCTACAAGAGATAACTAGGTCAAAATAATGAAAGAAAAATTGGAGGTTTATCCTTCAAGTTTGTGCTCAAATTTACCCCCCCCCAAAAATCTTAAAAACCCTGTCTATTTGGTGTCTCCTTGGGGCGCCTGGGTGGCCCAGTCGGTTAAGCGTCTGACTCCTGGTTTCAGCTCAGGTCATGATCTCTGGGTCCTGGGATGGAGCCCCACGTTGGGCTCCGTGCTCAGTGGGGAGTCCGCTTGAGATTCTCTCTCTCCTCCTTCTGCCCCTGCCCCCCCTCAATAAAACAAAACAAAACAAAACAAAACAGTGTCTCCTTAACTTGGATTTTCTTTATAGTTCCTATCTCTGCCTGGCATATTTGATATTTGTTTGTTTTCATTGTCTGTGTCCTGTTCTAACATATAAGCTGCATAAGAACATATAGTAGTCACTCAATTATTTGTTGAATCAAGTTAATATACAAAAAAATGAATTCCAAAAACTTATGAAGGATTATTAAAGGAAGATGGGTGATGCTTGAAATATATCTCTAACTTTTGAACTGAGGCAGCATAAATAGGAAAGACCAGTAGACTGAGAGAAGGGGACCCAAAGAAGCTCAAGCCATACCAGTAATTAGCTGAATGCTTTGCGGCAAATTTATTCAGAGCTTAGTCTCTTAACTTGAAAAATGAAGATTGGACCAGACAATCCCCCCTTGATGCTTTGTATTGCCGTCATTTTCTTACTCGGGGACCTCATGATGGGAAAAGGGAAGAAGAGATGACACAGGGGTACAGCCTACAGATGTCCCATGCGGAAAAAGCCTGTTTTCCAAGCAGGGCAGTAAATTGATGCCCGTGGATGACTTTTTCCTGAGTGGCTGAGCATGTAAGCGTTGCCTTCCAGAGAGAATCCCTCTGGGCGTCAGAATCCCCAGGCAAGCCCAGCTACAGTCTGAAATACCGGCATTGGCCACATCACCTAACTCCTGCAGGTTCTTACTCTATCCTGGATCTTTGCTATAAGACATAGTCAAACCCTTGTCTTCAGAGCCGAGGCTGTCTCTTCTTGTCACAACCAGCAACCAGCAAACGGACGGGAAATGTACTATCCATCCAGCCTAGGTTTCCATTTCCCCTGGTGTCTTGTATTTTATAATCAGCATATTCATTAAGCACTTCCAAACAACTTCATTAACTCTCTCTCACCTTCCAGAAGCCTCTCATTGCCTTCCCTTACCAAATTCATTTTCCCCTCCCTGCCCTGGACTCCGCAATTGTATCCAAATGTGTTTCATTTGTTTCTAACTGGAAGGCACACATTTTCTGGTGACTTCTGCCACCTCTTAATACCAGCTTATTTCTTTTCTTCATCATCTTCCTCATTCTATATGCACCTTCCTCCCCTTTAATTTCTCTCCCAAGGCACCCACTGATTAGCTGATGGTGATGTTGTGTATTGGCTGTGTATAACTTGTCCGTTCTGCAGCTGCCTGCCACAGAATCGCTCTCCATCAGAGCAGTTGTGCACGCAACGAGCCGCAGACAATGGAAGACTTCAACAGGCAGTCAACAGCTCGTGCATGCTGTCAAATTAATGCAGCTTGAACAAGCGCTGGGAGAGCCAAGTCTTTTCCCTCGTGGTGGTGTTCTGGTATGGATGTAACATGCTGTGTCCAAGCCCTTTTATTTCTCCTGTAGGACTTTGGAAGAGCTCCTGATAGAATTTTTAGCAAAGCTTAAAGTTGCTCTCAGCCAACCTCTCCATCATTTTTAAACTGTGTCCTTCAGAACCTCACTGCCCTTTTAAGATATTCACAAAACAGAGTCTAGAGGTAAGGATAGAGGAGCCAGCTGGGACCTGAGGAATTTTCTAGCCTGGACACCTGGTTTGTCAGAAGGAAACCAGGGCCCATCGAGATGAGCTGACTTAGCTAAGGACACCTCTTTAACAATACCTTAATTATTCCCCATGGGCACATGGAGAATTAAGCCAAAAATCTATTTAATATTTGATCTGAGATAACTCAGTGAACTTTGAAGAAATAGGGGTTGGAATTTATAGGAAGCTGGCAGAGTTCCAGGCTACAAGCTCACCACAAGCAGAGCAACTCAGCGTACATGAACAGAAACAGAAGGAAAATGCAGGACCGGGTGAGAAGGAGTGATTCCTGTGCGACGTACTGTTAGTATCTCAACCAGACCGAGGCTGGGCTCCAGATGCAAGATGGGAGGGCGGCTAATAATTTGATGGCAATTGCTGGAGTTTCAGAGAACCACTTGGTTCAAAGTTCTTACCTTTGAGCTTCATTTTCTCTTACCTGACCTGTTTGTATCATATGAAATACGTAAAGGCACATGCATATGCCTATAAGTCTGTTTTCACCCACTGGGAATATGCATTTCTCTTCTGCTGCTTGGCTCATTTCCCCAGGCAACGAGCATGGCTGTCTTTCCATGCCGTGATGTACATTAACATCACCTTCACTCCTTTTCATTCCGGCATAGAATCCCAGTGTTTGAATAACCATAATTAATATATTTACTTTTTTAAACTATAGTATATTTACTTTTTTAAACTAGCCTTTTTCCAACAATAAAAATTATGCATGACCTTATTAATGAAAATCCTTTGGAAAAAAATAAAAAGAAAGTGAAACTATCTTCCTTTCCCTCAATCTAGTCCCCACTCCCCAAGGATAACTCTGCCAAGGCAGTTTTCAGTTCATCTAGTCTTCAACTTTATGGCTTGGTACAAAGCACCTAGTCATCTCTTTGGTATTTACCAACTTCTGAGCATCCATTGCTGCGTTGTCACCAAAAATGAGCCACTCGGCCCGCCAGGTTCATCTTCCTTGGCCAAGTCCTCATCGACTGTGCATGCCTCATCTCCGCGTTACTACCTTTATATTCCCAATGTCTAAAATATTTATATTTTAATATGAGACTACAATTGGTCTCCTATCCTTCATATTTAGGATGTGACTAAAACTCATAAAACAGAAAATCGACATTTCCATTATTACGACTTTGTAATTCTGGGCCATCAGCAGTTTATTGGTAGAAGAGCAATTTTCTGTCTTTATCCAGAGGAAACCACATTTTTCCTCTCATCTTTTTCACTTTGTTGAGGCTATAGTTAACTGACACTGCTTCTGGTCTCTAAAGTCATTCTTTCCCCAGGATTAATGTTCCCTTTGCTGTTTTCTTGGAGTATGCCCGGCAGTTTACTTTTTCATAGAGGATGTCTAAGAGAAAAATTTTCTGCATTCTTATATGTCCACAATGGTTTTTATATTTTGCTCTTCGGTTTGTTTGAGAACTTTCCTAGAAATAAAATTTGACGTTCAATGTTTTCCTGATTTTCAAGGTGTTGAAATACTGTGTTCTGATATTTAGTCTGTTATCGGTCTGATTCTTAATCCTTTGTGAATAACGTTTGCTTTCTCTTTATCCTCTGCTTTCTGATATATTATGAACAGTCAAAATTTGTGTGACTGTTTTATCACAATTAGATTCTGGTTACATTCATTTTCTTTTCTTTTTAATTGTAATGAGTAAGTAATCTGGACTTTCACACCATGGACATATCCTGTTCTCTGACAGCCTTTTACCGTTGATGGCTTGTACCTGGAGCAATTTTCATAGTGGGGAATTGCAAAATATTAATTTTCTAAAATGTTTATTCCTTCTATTAAGAAAAAAAAGTTTGGGGCGCCTGGGTGGCTCAGCCATTAAACGTCTGCCTTTGGCTCAGGTCATGATCTCAGGGTCCTGGGATCGAGCCCCAGATCGGGCTCCATGCTCAGCAGGAAGTTTGCTTCTCCCTCTCCCCCTGCCCTGCTGCTTCCCCTACTTGTGTTCTCTGTCAAATAAATAAATAAAGTCTTTAAAAAGAAAAAAAGAGCTTCTCTCTCTTTTTCTTTCTTGCTCTCTCTCAAACACACACATATCTTGACTAATACTAGGGCTCATACCATTATTTTTATTCAGTATGTTATAATCCAATTTCTGATTCCAGTAAAAAGGAAGATAACTTGTTTTGTACTAACCTTTCCAGGGATAACAACTATAAACAATGGGAAAAACTAGACAATAATTGTTTGAAATCCCTGAGGGCAAAAGCTAGAAGGAATCAGACTCGAAGGGTGAGAATCACACTGAGTGAGACCCAAGTTCATCCAGCTTTTCCCCAGATAGCATTCTCAGTCCACAGGGCATTGCACAGATGGGATTCAGACAGAGAGCCAGTCTTGCTGGTCTGGGGAATCAAAGGAAGAGTTTGGGATTATCAGAGTTACACAAAATTGAGGGGGAAACCCTAGAAAGAGGAAAACCTCAAGGAGCCCCAAATCTGCACGTGAACTCTCCTCCAATCCCTGGCTGACCCTGAACTGTATGTGTTTGGTGGAGACCAGAGAGAACAAGGAGAAAAGAACCTCTGAATAACGGAGAGAGCTGAGAAGACACTTCCATAGATGGACACAGGGTTTGGAATGTGAGTCCTGAGGGGCTTGATAAATACCTCAAGTTTTCCAGTGGAACCTCAAAAGACCTACACCTTAGAATTAAAGGCATACAACGATGAACATACATTCACTTTAGGACTAAGGGAAATTCTTTTTTTTTTTTTTTCACTAGCCACAGAACTTTATTGTAGGGATCATTAAGGGAAATTCTAATTAGACCCACACTAACAAAGCATAAAACCAAACATAAAGACAAAATTCTTAAAGAGTTTGCTTGAGAAAAATGAAATGCATTATTGACAAAGAAATGACAGTAAGAATGATAGATTATCTCTCATTAGAAACAACGGAGGACAAAAGATAATGTTTTGACATTGTTAATATACTAAAAGAAAAAAGAACTAGAATTTTGTGCTCACAAAAGACAATAGTTTATTTTCAAATAAACTGAAATGAATAAAATTGTAGCTAATATACACCATCATGAAAAATATTAAAGACATTTACTCAGTAAGGTAAGGTCACCAAATAGGAAATCAGATCTAAGGGAAGAAAGGAAGCATGTTGAGAAATATATGGATAATATGAACAAACAACCCTGCTTTTATTTTCTTAATTTTTCAAAACTGAATTAACTCACTAAAGCAAAAATAACACTATTGTAGAATTATAACATATATAAAAAACTATGTGACAGCAATGATGTTACAGGGTTTTTGTCTCACTCTTGAAGGACATGGACACAAAAGAGTAAAGTGAAGTGAACGTTTATTAAGTGAAGGTAAGTTGAGAACAGAAAGGAAGGGAAAAAAAGCTCTCTAGGGAAAGAGGGGTCCTGTGAATGGCTTGCCACGGAGGGCTTTTCTGGTCAGTCTTTTATAGAAAATTGACCAGGGAACTTGGTAAATATCTTCTCTATAACATTTAGGACAAACAAAGTGGCTTTGTAAATATTATGAAAATATCTCATCTATATTGAGAACAAACAAAGTGGATTTGTTATGTTCCCTTCTCTCTAGTTAGCATCTTGTCTATAACATTTCTCCACATCTGGGATTTCTGTGAGCCTTGTTACCAAGCGCCCTGTGTAAGCCTAGTCACATATAGCCCCCCTGCCTGTCTCTCCCTACCTAGCCTCACAGGTCCATACTCAAAACCATGTGGGACTATAGCATTTTCAAAGGATAGACTTTGTTGTTTCTGTTGTTTGTTTGATCACATTCTCTTTTCATGGAAATTGGTGTAGTTAAGCTTTCAATCTATACTAGGATCAATTTTATTAAGTTGTATATATGTAGGAAAATATTCTTTTTACCCAGGTTTTCAAATTCATTTCTAATGGAGTTATACAAATTATTTCTTATTATTTGTCATTTCCTCCCATTATTTCTTACCATTTTATAGTCTATGTGTGCTTTCTCTTTTTATTCAACATTAAAATGGTTTGTCTATTTTGCTTGTGCTTTGTCTATTTTGCTTGCTTTTTTTGAAGAACCAGTATTTTAATTAGTTTTTCTGTTATTATTTCTTCTTTTGCGGGGGTTAATTTGTTTTTCTTTTACTAGGCTTTGAAAGTTTAATTCATTTTTATTATTTATTCATTTTATGAATGAAACTATCAACTGATATAAGTATATAAGGCTACACATTTTCCTTTATCACTGATTCAATCACATCCTACAAATTTTAACATACTGTTTTAAATTTCGTTGTTTTTTAATTGCAATTATGTTTTATATTTCCCGTTACCTAAGAATGATTTGATAGAAGCATAGTTTTGACATTTATGTTGTTATTTTTAGTTTTCTTTGTGCCTAATATGTAGTCAATTCTTTTTTTAATGATCCATCTGTATTTGAGAAGGAGAGGTATTTTGTATTATTGAGTGTTAAACTGATATATATCGTAAGTATGCTGGTAAACTGGCCCTAAGAAGAAGAAGAAACCAACCAACAAACAGCTTTGATTTATAGGGTTTTCCATTTCTGTGGAATAAATAGTGCTCCCTTCGCCAATTTCAGGTTACCACGTGTTGTCATTGAACAGGGAGTTAGGAAGAGATGTAAACAATTGTACTGTCTAGGCAGTTCTAACTTCCAACACAACAGATACATGTATCACCTATGCTGCTTAGGGTTTCTACAGCTTCACTTATTTTTTAGTTCACTTACCTGTCTTGGATTTAGAATAGTTTCTTAAAATCTACTGTTGTTAGTATATCTCTGCCCCTTTTTACTATGCAACTCTGTTAACTCCTGCTTTATGAAGGCAAATGCTGTATTATTAAATGATGCAGAGTATTCATAACAGTTACACTCATTTTTGCATCGTGGTCTTTAACACTGCACATGTGTTGTTCGTATCATAATTCTTTTTGGCCTGAATTTTACATTGTCTGCCCTCAAGGCTGCAAGCCCCATTTCCTTATTGTTTCCATTTACCTGATATACATTGGCCCCTGCCTTGATTTTTTTTTTTTTTTTGGCCTGAGTAATTTTGTGTTAAGTATATCTTTTGTTTGTAGCATAGAGCTTGGTTTTACTTTGTAAATCAATCAGAAAATTTTTTTCTTTTAGTAAGTGACTTAAGAATTTATACTCATGACTGAAATGTTTGGTCTTAACCCAGATGATATTGAATTATTTTTACTGTGAATATTGTTATATTAACTAAGTTTTCTTATATGTTCTTTTTTTAAAAGATTTTATTTATTTATTTGAGAGAGAGAGCACAAGTTGTGGGGAGGGGTAGAGGGAGAGGGAGAGAATCTGAAGCAGACTCCCTGCTGAGCATGGAGCCCAGGGCAGGGCTCGATCACAGAAACCTGAGACCAGAGCCAAAATCAAGACTGCGCCACTTAGGCACCCCTATATGTTCTTTTTTATTATTATTTCTTTTTATCTTTAGGAAAGCTTGTATTTTTGTTCTAGTGGTTACTTTTATATATTACCTTTTATGATACCCTCAGTCCCCTTCCTTAGGTCTTTACTTCTGATTTGTCAGCTTTAAATGATATCCTTTGACTCCCCTTATATTTGTCACCTCTATAACGAGGATTAAGAGATGAGTCTATTTTTCCCTTCTCTTCTGAAATTTTTTTAGTTGAATTATTTTCTTTTTTTCTGAACATACAGGACTTCCTTTCTTTTCTTCCACTCATGTATCTACTTTTGAATTAATCTTACATCTATAATTAAATGTATTCAATGCTCAACACTATTCCTTCTAGTGAAAGTTTCCCTAATTATCTGTTGGTTTAATGAAGTTTGCCCTATAGTATGCCCAGTGGGAGCAATTCTGAAGTACAGTATTTCCTGTGCTCCTGAAGGTTTAAAATTGTTTTATCCTGGGCGGAGCAAAATGGCAGAGGAGTAGGAGACCTGGATTTCGTCTGGTCTCAGGAATTCAGCTGAATAAGGATCAAACCACTCTGAACACCTATGAATTCAACAGGAGATCAAAGAGAAGAACAGCAACAACTCTCTGAACAGAAAAGCGACCACTTACTGGAAGGTAGGACATGCAGAGAAGTGAATCCGAGGCGATATTCGGGAGGATAGAGGGGGGGAGGGGCCTCCGTCGGCCACTTCTGGCAAGTGATAGAGCCGCGGAGCACAAAATCGGACCTTTTAGAAGTCGGCTCCGCTGAGCGACGTCGCTCCAGTGGCTAAGCGGGGGGTGGAACCCTCGCGGGACAGTGTGGTCTCAGGACCCTTGGGGTCACAGAAAGACCAGGGTGCCTGAGTGCAGCAGAGCTCCCAGGTATCAAAGTGGGGAAGCCGGCTGCAGAGACAGAGCCGAGGCGCGGGCTCTCAGCTCGGGGTGGCCATAAACCATGATCCACGGCACAGTCCAGCCACTGCTCCTCCAGCAGGGACCCAACAAGCGGCAGATCTGGGAAGACTCCCCTTCCTCCCCTGGGAGGAGCAGCGCAGGAGCGCACCACAGGGATCTGCTGGGTTTGGAGACTCCACA
>NW_027397064.1:97747831-97770814 GCF_003265705.2 Callorhinus ursinus
CCCTAAATCTCTAGTGTACGGCTTTATTCTAGTCTCCTGCCTGATCACATTCTCTCCCCCTTTTTTTTCTTTCTTTCTTTCTTTTTTTTTAATCCTCTTCTTTCTTTTTTCAAGCACCTAATCAATTCCTCTTTCAAAATTTTTTATAATTTTCATCTTTACAGTCATATTCCATCCCTTCATTGTGTCAACCCTTATTTTATACATATATAAGTCTTTCTTCCTTTAAAATTTTAGGAGGCACTTTCTTCTAACAGATGAAAATACACCCAAAATCTACTGTGTGGCACTGATCTATGCACTATCCTGATCATATTTGATCATATTCTGGTGTTTGTTTTTTTTTGTTTTGTTCTGTTTTTGTTTGTTTTTATCTTTATCTTTTTCTTTTTTTTCTCTTACTTTTTTCTTTCTTTCCCTTTCTTTTTCCCTGGTTTCAGGTCTTTTCTGATTTCTTTAGAGTATATTTGCTGGGGACGTTGTTAACCTGTTAGCATTTTCTTTCTTATTTATCTATTCTCCTCTGGACAAAATGACAAGGTGAGAAAAATCATCTCAACAAAAAGAGCAAGAGGTAGTACTGTCTGCCAGGGACCTACTCAATACGGACATTACTACAATGTCGGACCTAGAGTTCAGAATCATATCCTTAAAGATACTAGCTGGGCTTGAAAAAAGCGTGGAAGTTATTAGAGAAACTCTTCCTGGAGAAATAAAAGAACTAAAATCTAACCAAGTCGAAATCAAAAAGGCTATTAATGAGGTGCATTCAAAAATGGGGGTACTAACTGCTAGGATGAATGAGGCAGAAGAGAGAATTAGCAATATAGAAGACCAAATGATGGAAAATAAAGAAGCTGAGAAAAAGAGAGATCAACAACTACTGGATCACGAGGGCAGAATTCGAGACATAAGTGATACGATAAGACGAAACAACAGTAGAATAATTGGGATCCCAGAAGAAGAGGAAAGAGAGAGAGGGGCAGAAGGTATATTGGAGCAAATTATAGCAGAGAACTTCCCTAATGTGGGGAAGGAAACAGGCATCAAAATCCAGGAGGCACAGAGAACCCCTCTCAAAATCAATAAAAATAGGTCAACACCCCGACATCTAATAGTAAAACTAACGAGTCTCAGAGAAAAAGAGAAAATCTTGAAAGCAGCTCGGGAGAAGAGATATGTAACCTACAATGGTAGGAACATTAGATTGGCAACAGACCTATCCACAGAGACCTGGCAGGCCAGAAAGGACTGGCAAGATAGCTTCAGAGCACTAAACGAGAAAAATATGCAGCCAAGAATACTATATCCAGCTAGGCTCTCACTGAAAATTGAAGGAGAGATAAAAAGCTTCCAGGAAACAAAAACTAAAGGAATTTGCAAACACGAAACCAGCCCTACAAAAAATATTGAAAGGGGTCCTCTAAGCAAAGAGAGAACCTAAAAGCAGCATAGATAGGAAAGGAACACAGACAATATACAGTAACAGTCACCTTACAGGCAATACAATGGCACCAAATTCATACCTTTCAATAGTTACCCTGAATGTAAATGTGCTAAATGCCCCAATCAAAAGACACAGGCTATCAGATTGGGTTAAAAAACAAGACCCATCGATATGCTGTCTGCAAGAGACTCATTTTAGACCCAAAGACACCCCCAGATTGAAAGTGAGGGGGTGGAAAACCATTTACCATGCTAATAGACACCAAAAGAAAGCTGGGGTGGCAATCCTTATATCAGACAAATTAGATTTTATAACAAAGACTGTAATAAGAGATGAGGAAGGACACTATATCCTACTTAAAGGGTCTATCCAACAAGATCTAACAATTGTAAATATCTATGCCCTGAACATGGGAGCAGCCAATTATATAAGGCAATTAATAACAAAAGCAAAGAAACACGTTGACAACAATACAATAATAGTGGGGGACTTTAACACCCCCCTGACTGAAATGGACAGATCATCTAAGCAAAAGACCAACAAGGAAATAAGGACTTTAAATGACAAACTGGACCAAATGGACTTCACAGACATATTCAGAACATTCCATCCCAAAGCAATGGAATACACATTCTTCTCTAGTGCCCATGGAACATTCTCCAGAATTGATCACATCCTAGGTCACAAATCAGGTCTCAACTGGTACCAAAAGACTGGCATTATTCCCTGCATATTTTCAGACCACAATGCTTTGAAACCAGAACTCAATCACAAGAGGAAAGTCGGAAAGAACTCAAATACATGGAGGCTAAAGAGCAACCTACTAAAGAATGAATGGGTCAACCAGGAAATTAAAGAAGAATTTAAAAAATTTGTGGAAACCAATGAAAATGAAAACACAACTGTTCAAAATCTTTGGGATACAGCAAAGGCAGTCCTGAGAGGAAAGTATATAGCAATACAACCTTTCTCAAGAAACAAGAAAGGTTTCAAATACACACCCTAACCCTACACCTAAAGGAGCTAGACAAAAACAGCAAATAAAGCCTAAACCCAGCAGGAGAAGAGAAATAATAAAGATCAGAGCAGAAATCAATGAAATAGAAACCAAAAGAACAGTAGAACAGATCGACGAAACTAGGAGCTGGTTCTTTGAAAGAATTAACAAGATTGATAAATCCCTGGCCAGACTTATCAAAAAGAAAAGAGAAATGACCCAAATCAACAAAATCATGAATGAAAGAAGAGAGATCACAATCAACACCAAAGAAATACACACAATTATAAGAACATATTATGAGCACTCTATGCCAGCAAATTAGATAACCTGGAAGAAATGGGTGCATTCCTAGAGATGTATCAACTACCAAAACTGAACCAGGAAGAAATAGAAAACCTGAACAGACCTATATCCACTAAGGAAATTGAAGCAGTCATCAAAAATCTCCCAACAAACAAAAGCCC
Organism: Callorhinus ursinus; assembly: GCF_003265705.2. Lineage (NCBI taxonomy): Eukaryota > Metazoa > Chordata > Mammalia > Carnivora > Otariidae > Callorhinus > Callorhinus ursinus. The sequence continues at coordinate 97,750,743 of NW_027397064.1, forward strand.
AGGGGCAGATGGCTTCCCAGGGGAATTCTACCAAACATTCAAAGAAGAATTAATACCTATTCTTCTGAAACTGTTCCAAAAAATAGAAATGGAAGGAAAACTTCCAAATACATTTTATGAGGCCAGCATTACCTTGATCCCAAAACCAGACAAAGACCCCATCAAAAAGGAGAATTACAGACCAATATCCTTGATGAACATGGATGCAAAAATTCTCACCAAAATACTAGCCAATAGGATCCAACAGTACATTAAAAGGATTATTCACCACGACCAAGTGGGATTTATCCCTGGGCTGCAAGGTTGGTTCAACATCCGCAAATCAATCAATGTGATACAATACATTAATAAAAGAAAGAACAAGAACCATATGATCCTCTCAATAGATGCAGAAAAAGCATTTGACAAAGTACAGCATCCTTTCTTGATCAAAACTCTTCAGAGTATAGGGATAGAGGGTACATACCTCAATATCATAAAAGCCATCTATGAAAAACCTACAGTGAATATCATTCTCAATGGGGAAAAACTAAGAGCTTTACCCCTAAGGTCAGGAACGCGGCAGGGATGTCCACTACCACCACTGTTATTCAACATAGTAATAGAAGTCCTAGCCACAGCAGTCAGACAACAAAAAGAATTCAAAGGCACCCAAATCGGCAAGGAGGAAGTCAAACTCTCACTCTTTGCAGATGATATGATACTGTATGTGGAAAACCCAAAAGACTCCACCCCAAAAGTGCTAGAACTCATACACGAATTCAGTAAAGTGGCGGGATATAAAATCAATACACAGAAATCAGTGGCATTCCTATACACCAACAACAAGACAGAAGAGAGAAAAATTAAGGAGTCAATCCCATTTACAATTGCACCCAAAACCATAAGATACCTAGGAATAAATTTAACCAAAGAGGCAAAGGATCTGTACTCAGAAAACTATAAAATATTCATGAAAGAAATTGAGGAAGACATGAAGAAATGGAAAAACGTTCCATGCTCATGGATCGGAAGAACAAACACTGTGAAGATGTCAATGCTACCTAGAGCAATCTACACATTCAGTGCAATCCCCATCAAAATACCATCCACTTTTTTCAAAGAAATGGAACAAATAATCTTAAAATTTGTATGGAACAAGAAGAGACCCCAAGTAGCCAGAGGAATGTTGAAAAAGAAAAGCAAAGCTGGCGGCATCACAATTCCGGACTTCCAGCTCTATTACAAAGGTATCATCATCAAGACAGTATGGTACTGGCACAAAAACAGACACATAGATCAATGGAACAGAATCGAGAGCCCAGAAATGGACCCTCAACTCTATGGTCAACTAATCTTTGACAAAGCAGGAAAGGATGTCCAATGGAAAAAAAGACAGTCTCTTCAACAAATGGTGTTGGGAAAATTGGACAGCCACATGCAGAAGAATGAAACTGGACCATTTCCTTACACCACACACAAAAATAGACTCCAAATGGTTGAAAGACCTAAACGTGAGACAGGAGTCCATCCAAATCCTAAAGGAGAACACAGGCAGCAACCTCTTCGACCTCAGCCGCAGCAACTTCTTCCTAGAGACGTCGCCAAAGGCAAGGGAAGCAAGGGCAAAATGAACTATTGGGATTTCATCAAGATAAAAAGCTTTTGCACAGCAAAGGAAACAGTCCACAAAACCAAAAGACAACCGACAGAGTGGGAGAAATATTTGCAAATGACATATCAGATAAAGGGCTAGTATCCAAAATCTATAAAGAACTTATCAAACTCAACACCCAAAGAACAAATAATCCAATCAAGAAATGGGCAGAAGACATGAACAGACATTTTTCCAGAGAAGACATCCAAATGGCCAACAGGCACATGAAAAAGTGCTCAACATCGCTCGGCATCAGGGAAATCCAAATCAAAACCTCAATGAGATACCACCTCACACCCGTCAGAATGGCTAAAATTAACAAGTCAGGGAACGACAGATGTTGGCGGGGATGTGGAGAAAGGGGAACCCTCCTACACTGTTGGTGGGAATGCAAGCTGGTGCAGCCACTCTGGAAAACAGTATGGAGGTTCCTCAAACAGTTGAAAATAGAGCTACCATACGATCCAGCCATTGCACTACTGGGTATTTACCCCAAAGATACAAATGTAGGGATCCGAAGGGGTGCGTGCACCCCAACGTTTATAGCAGGAATGTCCATAATAGCCAAACTGTGGAAAGAGCCAAGATGTCCATCAACAGATAAATGGATAAAGTAGATACACATACACAATGGAATATTATGCGGCCATCAAAAGGAATAAGATCTTGCCATTTGCAATGACGTGGATATAAGTGGACGGTGTTATGCTGAGTGAAATAAGTCAATCAGAGAAAGACATGTATCATATGACCTCACTGATATGAGGAATTCTTAATCTCAGGAAACAAACTGAGGGTTGCTAGAGTGGTGGGGGGGTGGGAGGGATGGGGTGGCTGGTTGATAGACAGTGGGGAGGGTATGTGCTATGGTGAGCGCTGTGAATTGTGCAAGACTGTTGAGTCACAGACCTGTACCTCTGAAACAAATAATACATTATATGTTAAAAAAAAAAAAGAAAAGAAGAAGATAGCAGGAGGGGAAGAATGAAGGGGAGTAAGTCGGAGGGGGAGATGAACCATGAGAGACGATGGACTCCAAGAAACAAACTGAGGGTTTTAGAGGGGAGAGGGGTGGGGGGATGGGTTAACCTGGTGATGGGTATTAAAGAGGGCACATTCTGCGTGGAGCACTGGGTGTTATGCACAAACAATGAATCATGGAACACTACATCAAAAACTAATGATGTATGATGATTAACCTAACAATTAAAAAATTTAAAGGAAGAAAAAATTGTTTTATCCATACCCATTGATACTTGAAGGACATCTAAATCCTTCAGGAGAGAAGTACTGCCTTGTGCAGCCTCAGAATCTCTCCTGGTACCTAGAACAATGTTGCCAATCAACAAATATGAGTTAAATTTTAAGAAAGTGATGTAATAGATAAAATTAACCAAAGAGATGATCAATTCTAGAATGCATATTTTTGTAAGTATTCAGGTTCAAATCCTGATATGACTCCTGCTAGACATGTCATGTTTTTCCCTTGCAAAGGTTCTAAATAAGTATGTGTTCTTAACCAATCATAGTTTATCTTCCACCTAAAAGAAAGAGGTTGATTTTTCTGTAAAGTATATTGTCTCTTTTAGGGAGAAGAGATAAAATAACACAGAACATACCCACAAGAGAGAGGGTTCTCTTGCCATGACACTTAGGTCATTTCCCATCAAAGACCAAGACTGGTGCTCAGCTCCCAGCTACTGTACTTTGGAGGCTATATTCAAAGGAACCTGTATTGCTCAAAAGGAATAAGAAATTTGAGAGCAAGGGTTGAAGTCAGGGGGAAAATGAGGAAAGAAAGCACAGCACACAAAAATCTGACCTTTCTATTAATTCCATATTGAAGAGAAATCTAAGGCAATGTAATACTAAAGAAAACAAATACCTGGCTTACTCAGAAGACAAGCAAAGAGCTACAAAAATTAAAGGAGGGTAGTCTAGCAGGAGCCATTCAATCAATTACAGATTTCAACACGGCATATTGAGGAAATAAAGTCTCTGGCACAGTCTCCTTTGGAGGCAAAAAGAGAGAACAAAATATTTATTAACTATTGATGGTGTACCAGGTATTACATTGAGACTCTCATATGCATTCTATTTCTTAATGTTCATGACAACCTTATAAAGTAAATAGCATTACTACTCCCTTTTTCCAGATGAAAAGACTGAGGTATAAAAAGAATGATTAACTTTCCCAAAGTCACATAGCTACCATTTGTTGGCAAAGTTAAGACTTAAACTCAGTCCTGCCTGACAAAGGTCCTCACTTTCTGTCTGCCTCATTTTTTTCACTTTTTTCCTACCTTTTCCATGCCTCTTTTTTCCAAGACCAATGTGACTAGTACAATCGGGTGGCTAGAAATGAGAATGAATGGTGTAACCTGTAGATATTCATGGCTTCGAAAGGCACTGCATTGCTCTGGAGGAAAAAGATCAGACAACTTCCTGCTGAGTCACGGGCATGTCCATCATCCCAGAGCCCGAGCAGATTTTCCCACGCTGCAGGACTGATAGTGGCCTTCTTGCTCTGATGGACCTGCACAATTTAAACTGTGAAATCTTAGAGATTTTGATGGTCCTATATTTTTTATATTTTAAGTACAAAACCATTTCTTCAAGGTAACTCTTACAAGGAAAATGACAGTACAAGCATAGGACTTGAGTTTGAAGGTCCTAGAACCAGGTGTCCAGTTCCACCACCTACTAGTTATATGACCTTAAGCAAGTTACTCTTCCTCTCTCTGCCCTACTTTCATCATCTGCAGATTGTGGACAAACACACCACTTAAATGTAGAGTTTTGAAAAATAAAGTTAACTTATTGAGTTAATACCTATAAAGTAGGCAGAGCAGAGCTTTACACATAGGAAGTATCCATGTTTGAAGAATGTTGGCTAGATCTAGAATCCTCAATAATGACAAATCCTGGGTGGACTTTAGAGAACCCCCTGAGATACCAGAAAGCCTAAGCATTGTGTCAACCCTCTCATTTACAGATAACGTCACTGCGGTTAAGAGGGTAAAAGTTACTTAGCCAGGGGCACAGTGCTAAATCCTAACCAACTGTAATATGAGCATAGCTCTCCTTCATGCCAAGAATTTACCTCCCCACTTCATCTCTTTATCCCTATACAATCATTATTTCTTTCATATTACATTTGTAAACAAACAGTTTATATAAATATGCATTTTTTAAAAGATTTTATTTATTTATGAGAGAGAGTGAGCAGGAGGGAGAGAAAGAGAAAATCTGAAGCAGACTCCACACTGAACGCAGAGCCCCATGCAGGGCTTAATCCCACGACCCTGAGATCATGACCTGAGCCGAAACCCAGAGTCGGACACTTAACTAACTGCACCACCAGGCACTGCATTTGCATTTTGATACATACACCATATGCAGAATGCTTATATTTTATTTGTTAATTCCATGTTAAAATAAAGAAATCCAATTTATAAAAGCAGAATTCCAATAAGCAAGAAAAGCCCAGAAAGTTATTGTAACAGACACCCTTGGAACCAACCTGACTCCTTGCTCCTATCAGGTAATTTATCCTCATTTATTCTATATATTGAACTCTGGAACCTTTATCATTTTCCCGCAATGGTCTGATATAACACAGAAACAGATTAATAAAACCCTCTCTTCATCTTTATGCATCTAAACTGAGAGTCAAGGAACATAGTCCATGATACTGTAATAGCATTGCATGGTGACAGACGGTAGCCACACTTGTCGTGAGCGTAACTTAATATATACACTTACCTCTACTCATTATGTTGTACACTTGAAAGCAATGTAACATTGTGTGTCAACCATCCTCAAATAAAATTTTTAAAAATAACCAATTAATTAATTAAATAAACTAAGAGTTCAGAGCTTCTTGAAATACTCTGTAAAAAAGATCCAGGCAATTTATTTTTATTTTTTTCCTTAAATTTTTTTATTGTTATTTTTTTTTAATTTTTTTATTGTTTTGTTAATCACCATACATTACATCATTCGTTTTGGATGTAGTGTTCCATGATTCATTATTTGTGCATAACACCCAGTGCTCCATGCAGAACACGCCCTCCTTAATACCCATCACCAGGCTAACCCATTCCCCCCATCCCCTCCCCTCTAGAACCCTCAGGTTGTTTCTCAGAGTCCATAGTCTCTCATGTAGAACCAGGCAATTTTACAGAGAAATCTTTATCAAGCCATAAGAGAATAGAATGAGGTCTCTTGTTTTTAAAAAAACTATTGTAGAAAGTATGGAAATAAAAGATAGCAGAATGACTTAAAAGTGAAATAAGAAAAAAGTGTTAAGTAATCACATGTGTATATGTTCATCACTTATAATCTTAGATTTTATTATATATATATTCAGGTATTCTTTTATAGCCTTCGAAAATATTTTCTATGGTCTTTACAAATGGCCTACATAAATGTGTAAGATTTATTCTAAAGAACTATGAATTTTTGTTGCTATTTTTGAAAGAAACTGTTAAGGATTAAAACCCTAAAGTAAAATGCTATTAAATATAATTCACCATAGTAAAAGCAAAATTCATGTTTCAACATCAGAAAATCTATTAGTACCACATTAAGAGAGTAAAAGGGGAAAATCATACAATTTTCTCAGTAGAGGAAAAGGTATTTGCTATAATGCAGCAGTTGCTGTCGGTAAAACTGTAAGCAAATTAAGAATGGAAAAGAAATTCTTCAACCATTCAAACCATTACCATTAATCCAGGAAAAAATTAAAGATGCCCTCTCTTCCCACTTAGAATCAGCATTGCACCAGTGGCCATGGCCAATGCCATGAGTCAATAGAAAGGAAAAGGAAGGCATAAGAATTTAAAAAGAAAAACAAAAGTGTCAATATTCACAAGTTTGTGATTATTGCTGTAACAAATCCAAAAAGGATCTACAGATAAACTATTGACATTAATAGCAATTAGTAAGATTGCTAGATGCACAAACCAATTGTATCCTTATATACCAATTGTAATCATACAGAATCAATTATATGTAATAGACAATAACCACATATTGAAAACAATATTAAACAATAACATTGAGTTACAGAATGGTCATATATAATGTTTTATCATTTTAAAAGGTTTAAAACCATGTATGTTATTTAGGAGTAAATACATAAGTGGATAAAAGTATAAAAGTTTCATGAATACGATAACCAACAAATTGTTCAAGGATGACCTCTGGGAAATAAAGATGGACAGAGAATGGGAGTAGGGAGGGGAACATGGGGGCCAACTGCTTCTGTAAAATGTCCTTTGAAAAAAAATAAAGCAAATGTGACAAAATGCTGATATTCCGTAAAGCTGGGGGTAAAGCTGATTTCATTTTATTTGTCTCTATGCTCCTCACATATCTGTAATATTTCAAAATGCTTTTACTGCCAAAAAAGAAAAAAGAAGGTATTGCTAGAAGGGAAAATGTGTGTTAACAAAATTTTAAATGGCATTGACCTCTCACCATAGGTGGTCATATTGCAAGCTCCTGCTAGAATGAGGACTCTTCGTCTTTCTCTGCCTGGGCAATAACAATCTGCAGCTTTAGAAAGTGGCATAAAAGTACGGGGTGTCCCCACCTTTGCCAGTAACTCATCTTCCAAAGCCGCTGGAGAAACCTGCAGACCAGCACATCTGCCACCACCAGTAAGATCGGTTGTGCCCCTGGAATCCCTTTCCCCTCTGGTCGTGAATTATTACTTCTCCTTTTTCCCTAGAGGAAAACGACAGATCAATAGATACATTGCTAGATGGAGATAAATGACTTCTTGCTTAGAAAACAAATGACTTCCGCTAAATGTTCTTTGCTTCTCTAGTTTTGCATTGTTGTCATTCCTCCTGTCCCCAGAACTTATCTGTGTCATTAAACACTGTGAGTTTGTGAATATTTGGAGAAGATGGAGTACTCGTCTTTTATCTCCCATTGTTTAATAGAAATACTGCAAACAAATCCATTTTGTCTTTATGGTGATCTATCATGGAGACACAGAGTTACTTCCCCACAGTCTTTCCTGTGTCACCTCTTATACACAAAATGCCTCTGCCCTTTGGGTATGAGATAGCCCAAACAAAGCCCCCTGAGACAAACCAGGATGTGACATGTGGCATTATCCTCAAAAGAGCTCAGGAAACACCCACTGGATCAAACAAGTTAGACAAGCAGGATCAAGGGCACACTTCTGAGGAACTTCAGGCTGAAAATACAAAAAAGTTTAAGTCCCTAATGGCAAGCCTTACATTAGAATGACCAAGGATTGATCAATTGATATATTTCTCTTGCCATTCACATTGTAACGGTTTGTGAATTTGCCTCACAACGTTCTTCACATCGGCCCAGGATTGCTGGACAAAGTCATTGAGTGAACGTGACCACCAGTTGACCTGTGAGATGAACCCCAGCAACCAGAGGCTCCTCTTCCCAGTCCTTGAAATCCACTTGACTTCCCCACTCTCAGAAGGTGCCCAAGAACATAGCCTTGAGATAGTGGTGTGGTGCTGAGACCATCTAGACTGAACACATGACTGAACCCAGCTCAGTCCTATACATAAACTTCTATGATTTGGTGGATGAGTGTAAAGATCTGCTCATCTCACAGTCACCAAAGAGAAGCCTCATATGTAAGTTCCCTTGTTTATTAAACCTACCACCTTCCAATCTGGAGTGCCCTGCTTCTTTCTTCAGTGTCTCCTTGCACTCTGCTTTCAGAAGCCAGTTTCAGATTACACCCAGGAAACAGTGGAGGAGGTTGCACACCAACCAACACTGAGACCTCCTCAGTCAAGTGGAAAAAAATTCATGTCATCACCTTAGAGGTCCTTACCCCTGGCTCATATAAAGACCCAGTGGGCTTAGGTGGAATGGGAAAGCGTCTAGTTCTTAGGCCTTGGCTGTTGACCTCATCATTGCTCCTTCTGCCACTTGGGGATCCTGCTCCGCCCATACTGATCCATCATCTGTCAGGTCTTGTTGCTCTTGGCTGGCTCAGAGATGGCCTCACCATGGTCTTTGTGTGTACTTTAGACTAGGCCATCCAGAGATCCATGGTGCTCTGTCATATACATGTACCATGACAAGCATCCCATTTTCTGTCAAAAATCCTAAAATCCCAGCTCCAGGAAATGTCTTCTCTCTTTTCCATATTGAGCACACTTAACACTTGATTGTCTTCCTTCCTCATCATGGTCTCCACTGCCTAAATGAAGTGAGGGGTGATAAAGATGGATGGCTATTATGAGCGCTTGCCAAATTCTGGTGTTGGTCCTGAAGCACATAAGCACGTGAAATGGTTAGAAGCACGACATAAATGTTGGGCATCTGTATGTCTCAAGTACCTCCTCAGTAAAATGGGATGCTTGGATTAAAGCAATGATTTATAAATTGTCATCCTTGGAACACTAGTGTTTCCTGGAGTGCCTTGTACCCACTTCAGGAGTCAAGGCATGGCCAAGTCTTACTTCCCAGGTTCTCCCTTTGAACCAGAGAAGTTTTGTTTCATTTACATAATTTTTATAAATTTCATTTGATAAGAGGGGTACATTTTCTTTATTTGTTTAACAGATGGGGCAGCTTTGTAGACAAGTCTAGATTAACTGATCTCCATGAATCCTGAATGTCAGGAGTTGTATATTGTTAAAATCCTCTGGGCGGTATAAATCTGTAAATCTGTGTGGGATTCTTGATTCCTGTTCTTTCACACACCTCCAGGTTTCCATGCCAGTCCTGACTATAGGCATAATATTTTCAGCTCTAGCATTTTCTCTTTACAGACACTGCCAAATTTGTTTGAATAGAAATTAGGTGTTACAGAAGATTATCCAATGCACTAAGGTAGTGAACTGAGGTGGGAAAAAAGTATGAATGGAATCCCGTTTTCACTTACAATGCAATCAGATGCCAAACACTGTGGGAAGTAAATGTAAAAACATAAGGAGTTGTGACATCACATTTAACTCCATACAACATCCATCCCATCAAGTAAAGTCATGACAGCAACTGTTTGCTAAAGATCTACTGTAGCCAAACATAATCATCTCAGTCTGTTAAATTTGATCTGCTTTTTTCTGACTCTTTACTAGGTCCCTGTTTTCTAGGAAACTCTAATGAAGAAGAAAAAAATTTCCATCAATAGCAACAGTGACAGACAAGTATCTGTGGTCTCTGGCTTCTGTCCAACTTCCCCAGTTTCTGTTGCCTCATTCCCTGACAGAGAGAGCCTCCTTTCTGAGAGTTCTCATTCTACCATTCATCATGGATGTTGGAATTTGATTTTGATAGATTTTCAATAAGCAGTGGTTTATAGATTGCCCCATTGTAAAGCCCTTTGGGGGATTTCCTAATAAAGGTGGTACGGCAAAATTTTCGACCATGCCAGAAGATCAGTCACCACATTTTGCTATCGGCTCTGTGCCACTAGAGAGCCCTGAAAAGATTAAGAAGCATCTGGAAATGAAGGCCTAAGGATGTTGCATATTACAGATCTGGACTTCAGAAAGTAAGAACGTAAGAATGTTCTTTTTCCTATTGTGCTAATAATGTTATCTAGTTTAATGTATATCCGGTTCACATGCCTCTGGAAGGAAAGCAGCTCTCGGCTCTGTGGATCCAAAGCAGACGTGCTCTGTGAACTGGGTAATGAGGAAGACCAGTCAATTTCAAACTGCTCTCACTGCTGTCTCAAGGCCATTTCCTTTTTCTGTACTTAGAAGACACAGCAACTTGGTGGAACCTAAGAAAGATAAGCGTGGTTATGTGGGAATCTTAAGATCCGTCATAATGAGATCTCACTCCTCTTCTTGAAGGAAATCATACCCAAACTCATTTAATTGCAACCAGCGGATTATTTCAGAACATGATGAGAGAAATATTAGTTAAAAGGTGTTGGGTATTGTTTTCGACTTTGTTTTTCACTTTATCATTATCCCCTGTAAATTCAATTGCTAATCAGTATCCAAAGTTTCATTGTGTCTGGAAGAGGTATTTGTTTGAATATCCAAATATCCAAATATCCAAAACGTCTTATCTGTTAGAATTATATCCATCTCCATATAAGAGAAGCTTGAAAACAGCTTAAGCAAATAGGAGTTTCTATTTCTGAAGTGACAAGCAGTTGAGAGGTAAGTGGTATACACAGGTGCAGTGACTTTACAATGTCACCAGGAACTCTATCTTTCTTTTTCACAATCTTTAGTACGCCTCTCATCTTAAAGTGACAATATGGCTAAACTGCATATGTGTTCCAGGAAGGAAGTTGGAGATAAGTACAAAAGGGGAAATGTGTGTGATAGCTAAGTCATCCTTTTTTCTCTCAAGAAAATAATAGCTCCTCTGGAATCTCTACTAAGTCATTCCGTTTTAGATGCTAGAACTGAAAAATAGGGTCATCCTTATCTGCAAGGGAGTCTGCGGAAGTAAGTTTTTGGTTTTAAATTGAACACTTTGCCATCCCCAACAATATCAGGGAATTTTTGTTAATGAATACAAGTTCAAATGGAGGGTAAGAAAGTAACAGTGTCTAACACAATCTACCTCTCAGGTTCAATAGGCTCCCTCACGAAGGAGACAAGCCCAAAGTGTCACCCAGTTTCTTAATCCTATTCAAAGTCCAGATCTCTGGGCATTGTATAATCTCTCTGCCTAAATAGGATGAGATTTCTCTGGGTTTCTTGATCTTTTAAGACTAAAAGACAAGTTATCCCTCCCATATACTCAACATATGGTGGAAAAGGAACCAGATTACAATAACAAGTATTCTCACTGGGAAACAGTGATGTGGGAAACCAGCATGTTTCTTAGATAAGAATAGTGAGGACTTTAGGATGTACTTAGTCAATCTGATGGGACTCCATTCTGCTATCTAGGCAAATCTCCCTCACTCACCATATATCACTGTTCTGATTCTGACCTGTGGGCAGGATATCTCTAGTGTGTTAAATTCCAAGGCAACATCTAAAATGGGAATTAGAATAAACGCCTCTCTTAGAAGCTTCAGGGGTTTTGTGAGTTTCTTCTTGTGGTTAAGTTTAGAGGTCCAGGTATAGCCACAAGAGTTGAACATATAGAAGCAAGCCTGAATTTTTTAGATTCTATCTGAAACTTAGTAAATGTCACGCTATGTACAGGTGAAATCTAGCCTAAACTTTCTCTTTTAACCTGAAGACTCATATCTTTTATCAATTGACTTTTGAACTCTGTTTATCATAACCCTTAACCCTTAATGTAGTGACCATTTGAGGCAATCCAAAATAATCTCTCTTCAGAACACCAGTCCTTGTCTGTCTGCTTACCTCTTAGTAGAAAATACTTAATGAAGGGTGTTTGAGAAAGTCTAGAGGCCACAATCTAATCCTCTGCTAAGGCCCACTATCTCACAGAAGTGTTGATAATGGTTTATGTTTGATGCACAAGAGTAAATTTTTTCAACATCACAAGGCTTCATATTATGGGACCCAGCCAATTTATCTTGCAAGCCATAATAGGCAGAAAACATCTTCTTTAGCAAAGCTATATATTCTTCATTATCTATTTGCAGACCAACTAGCTCTCGCCTGTATTCATTCCACTCTTATAAAATTTTGCTAACATGGAAAAGAAGTAACCAGCATATGCCAATCATCTCAATTTTTTTCCTCAATATCCTTCAAGGCCATATCTTTGGTCAATATGTGGTCTACATCCCATATACTACAGGTGACAACTTGGCCAAAGGTTTTTCTGCCAATAACAAAGATCACCAGCTTGTAATATCTGGGTGCTCACCGCCATACCCTCCCTCCTTCACTCAGCCAATTGTACATTCTATATTCTGTAACTGTTGGACCCCCCCATCTAATATCAAAATCTATATTAGTTAAAATCGCATATAGCTACATATGACATAACAGAAACTTGACGACAATTATTTAACCAAATTGTCTCTCGTGAGACAAGAAAGCAGCATGGCACATTCATGATGCCATCAGAAGAATCAGGCTTCCTGTAGCTCTGCTTAGCCATCTTCAGCTACGGGCTTGTGTCCTTCTAATCAAAAGTTTGCTGTTCTACAAAACTGAGTCATAAGGGAGTTAGGCAGGTATTTTTAATTTGAGAGATTATTACCTTCCAAGCAATGTCGAGGATCTCTTAGTAAGAAAGAAAGGAGAATGGATATTTATTAGACATGTAGCACTGTTTGTCACCATTTCTGAACCCCAAGCTAGCATAACACACTTGGTAAAGTGGGTGGAGAGAATTTGTCTGGGGAAATACAGCCAAGTCCTGTGGGGGCATTTGAGTTCAAGTGAAGTGTGGTGGAAAGAGATTGTCTGATCCTTTTTATTACATACTATGGTGGAAAAAATATGGAATCATGATGATGACATCCAGTTTTCCCTGAGTATATTGATGAAGTAATATACTTCATTACCAGAGTAATACTGTGTAACACAACTCCATGGCCTTAAACAACCTTCATTTGTTTTCATCCTATTATCTGGGCATCGTTTGCGTCTTGGATGATGTAGGTTGAGTTCAGCCTGTCTTGGCTCCACACTGTAAAGCCCATGTTGGTTCCACGTGCCTGTCATCCTTCCTGGGACCACCCATACCTGTTCTTTCCAACAAAAAAGCAGAAAAACAAAAGGCCATGTCCATCCATGTAAGCATATTTCAAAACTCTACCAGTATCACCTCGGCTAAAGCCCTATTGACTAAAACAAGTCACATAGCTAAGCCCAAACTCACTTTGCTTCCTCAGGTAGGAACACCAAAGACACATAGCAAAACATGTAGATACAGAGTAGGAGAAAGAATTGAGGCTAGTAATCAAATCTATCATAAGCTGGTTCAATGACAATATCTAACACAACATGCATTTCCCATTTAAGGCAGGGGACAATTGTTACACATTCTATTATAGAAATATGTAAAAATATAAAAGCATAATTTCTGCACAAAAAAGATTTCTTTGTAAGGCTGCATGATTTTTTTTTTTTTTTTTTTTTTTTTTTTTACTTTTTGTAAGAGAAGATGGTAATAGCTGGTTAATTTTATGTGCTTCCTACAAGAAAGGAAAATTACTTCATGGTTTATATCAGGGAACTTCAGACTAATAAAGAAATCTAATTGAAGGGTTTTACTTATTTGTACACTTTTGGGAAATTGTGGTTTACATTTTTAAAGATAAACTTAGGGATAAAACAGGTATTTATCTCATAAGACGTTACTGCTGGAAGTATCACACAGCCTATTTTATTCCAAAACCCAACCAAATCTAGGAATTATTTTTTTTCCACATTCCTTATAGGTGAGCAGTCAATCTACACTATACTTCAGTGGTGGGACGGTCACCTCTTCAAAGATAGCTCATTCCATTTTCCACAGCTGGCAAAGTTAGAGTCTTATTCCCCCTGCCCTTACTTCTAGAAACCTAGAAAGAATTTTGTCAAATCTATTTCAGAACTTTATTAGTTTTCTAGGGCTATCATAGCAAATGACCACAAACTGGATAGCTTAAAATTTATTATCTCACAGTTCTGGAAGATAGAAGTCTGAAATCAATGTATTGGCAAGACCATGCTCCGTCTGAAGGCTCTTGAGAAGAAGGCTTCCTTGCCTCTTCCTAGCTCCTGGTGGCCTGGCAATCCTTGGCATTCCTTGGTTTACAGCTATATCACTCCAATCTCTGCCTCTGTCTTTACATGGTCTTTTTCCCCCTATATATTTCTCTCTGTATCCTCTTCTTTTCTTATAAGGACACCAGTCATTAGAACCTACCTTAATCTAGTATGATCTTGTCTTAATTTAATTATGTCTGGAAAGAGTCTATTTCCAAATAAAGTCACATTCTGAGGTTCCAGGTGTTTGTGATTTTTTGGGGGGCAGGGGGGACATTACTTAACCACTAAAAAGACCATTTCAAATATTATGTTCCTGCCTTGGTCTTCTCATCTTTAGCCTAACACCCAATACCTCCAAATCTCCTTAAATTATATTGTTCCCAGACCTTCACCGTCTAGGTCAACTTCCTTCAGTATTCCATAAATGAACATTGTGAACTGTAAATAGGTAATTTTATTTATTTTGAGCATAACTACTAAAAAGAACTTTAGGAAAAGGATTATTTGTAAAGTTTCACACCCAAGAAACCGTAAGTGATTTTTTTCAGCTAATATCTGCGCCCAGATCCTGTACATGGTGATCCAAGATGGGAAAGATATTACATCAGAAATCATCTCCACTGTCCTGATGCTGACTTTTATACTCCATTGGGTGCTTTTTAGATTGTATTTTACTACCTATGTCAAAGACCAATACTGGTCAAGACTTATTACCCACCAATGAGCTGTAAAGAGACTGCTGAAAAGGGCATTGGAGGCCAGTGAAAATATAGATCACACTCCACTAGGGCAAAAATGCCCCTGGCCCAGGACTTTATTAGTATTAGAGTTTCATTACTGCCCTTTCAGCTCTGCTTCAGAGCATCCCATTGCAACTCAGGCTTTGGAGTGTCAAAGACTGTAAAAAGATGGGAATATTGAAAATATGTCTGATCCTACCCTACACCACCACAGCAGGGACCACATCTCAATTAATTCCATCTGAAGTTTTTGTAAGTGGGCACAGGGCCTTGTTCTAAACATTGTGGGAGAATTAATCAATCACAATATTTATTTAGCTTCTACCATCTATTCAACAAGCCATTGTTCCTGAGTTGGCAGTCTAATGGTAGATGAAAAAGACTGTGAGAAGGTAAATGAGGTGGAATAAATGCAGCTTAGTAGATGAATGCTCAGCCTCTGGAGACATACAGACTTGGACTCATAATCCCGGATCGGCTACGTACTAATTAAACTTGGTCAATTTACTAATCTCTCTAAGCCTCAAATTCATCTGGAAAATGAGAATAATAATAAATCTATGTATTTTATAATGTTGTTATGAGGACTAAATGAAAAAATACAAGGCACCTGGGTGTCTCAGTTGTTTAGATAACCAACTCTTGATTTGGGCTCAGGTCATGATCTTGGGTTCATGAGATCAAGAGCTCCATTGAGCTCTCCACCGAGGATGGTGCCTACTTGAGATTCTGTCTCTCCTTCTCCCTCTGCCCCTCCCCCAACACCTACCCTTTATCCCCCCACTCTCTCTCTCAATAAACAAACAAACAAATGTATGCAGTGTATTTAGCAGAATCTCTGACATTTAGTAAATATTAGTTGTCTTTGTTGTAACAATAACAATGCAAAACAAAGGAAAACAATTCTGAAAAGGGAAAATAAATCTAGAAAACACACACTATCTGATTGCAACACTTACTATGATGCTACATTAACCAAGGCAATGTGGTATTGAGAAAAGATAATACAATGGGCCAGGGACAAAAATAATTTGATTTTAAAGTAATGGGCAAAATATTTGAACATATACTTCACTGAAAAGAAAAAGAGAGAGAGAGACATATGGATGGCAAATAAACACATATAAAGATAACCAGTGTGATTGATAATTAGGTAAATGCATATTAAAGCCACAAGAATTCCTAAAATTCAAAAAACTGAAAATGCAGAGGGTTGGCAAGAATGTAGAACAATTCTTAACACTCATACACGACTGGTGAAAATATAACATGGCACAGCCACCTTGGGGAAAAGGTTGGGAATTTCTTACAGAGCTAAACATATTCTACCATATGACCCACATTCTACTCCTAGGCATTTCCCAAGAAAATTGGAAGTATATGTCTATACAAAGAACTGCACATGAACGTTTAGTGTTGCTTTATTCATAAATCACCCAAAACTGGAAACAACCCAAATGTCCATCTGATATAGTTTCTGGTGTGTGTTGGGGTCCAGAGCTGATGGCCAAGAAAGAATTCTTGAGACATCTTTGGTGCAAAAAGGTGATTTTATTAAAGCATGGGGAAAGGACCTGTGGGCAGAAAGAGCTGCTGCCCTGGGGTTGTAAGGACTGGCTGATTATGTACTTGGGAGTTTGGGGAGGTAAAGAAAAAGGGAGGTGTCCAAAAGGACTTTCATATGCTAGAGAAGACTCTCAGGATACTGGTGGCCTTGCTATTGTCAAGGTAAGATTGTTTTTCCTTCTAGCAAGGCATTAACATTAAGACAGTTGGGAGCTTCCTGGAGGAATGTTATAGTCTTCCCATCTCAGGTCCTCGTCAATGGGCTGCAGGTCATAAAGAAATGTTATTTTGTTTACTTTCCCTTCTACCTCTGTTTCCCACATCACTTATGGAGGGGAGGGTGAGGTTAGGGCTCCAGGAAATTGAATTATGGGTCTCTGAAAGTTAGGTTATTGATAAGAATGTTTTTTTGTTTTTTTTTTTTGGTATGTCACTAAGACATTGGTAAACTGATGGAGACTCCTGCCCTGCAGGAGTGTGATCTCTATCAGATAACCATGTGGCTTTTTTCCTTCCCTTAGTTTTAGGACAGCTAGGAGTGCCTGAGGAATGTCACACACGTCCCACCAGGGAGTGGGGGGGAGGGGTTGCGGGATGTCAGCTTGCGCTTCGACTTCAGCTTGCCTTCTGTTCCCTCATCACATCAACTTGTGGTAGATAAAGAATTGTGGTATATCCATAATGGATTAATACTCGGTAATAAAAAGAAACACACTATTAATATGTGTAACCACAGGGTGAATCTCAGAAGCATTGTGCTAAGTGAAAGAAGCCACACACAGAATACTATCTGATCCATACCATGTGATTTCATTGTATGAAATTCTAGAAAAAGAAAATGTATAGGCCCAGAAAGTAGATCAGCGGTTGCAATGCAAATCTGCCAGTGGGCTACAGTTGTGGGGAGGGAATGACTGCAAAGGGATATGGCCGGTATTCGGGGGGATAATAGAAATGTGTCACACCTTGACTGTGATGTTTGTTACATCACTACACACATTTGTCAAATCTCAAATTCTACCTTTGAAAGCAGTAAATGGTGTTGTTTGTAAAGTATACTTCATTCATTACAATAATACAAAAGACATTATAAGGCAATGTTTGATTTATCATCAAAAGATAGAGAACTAAGGAATCACATAGTGATCAGAATGTGAAATACATCTTGTCCAATGAACTAATTTTAAAGAGGACAAAAAGTCCAGAAAGTAGAACTGATTACTACTTGGTTACACACAAATTGACTTTGCTAACCTAGGAGGGCTTTTAAACCTAATCCAGTTGTAACAGAATTGCAGTGCCAACCCCCACAAACTAAATAAAGTGCACAGTCTTCCTATCACTCCCCAACTTTAGGGAAATGTTTTAGGCAAGCAACTGGAAAAGAAATATAGAGGAGACACGTAGGCAAGGAAGTGGCAAGAGGAATTTCTACTTAGCCTTGGAAAGACCTCCTGTACACAGTGATCTTAGGAGCTGCTGGGCAAGGGGACAACCTGTTGACTTGGGAAGTCAAGGATCCCCATCCAAGGATCCCGCTTGGATGGATGGGGGAAACCAGCAGAATGGATACTTCATACAAAAATAAAGACACTTAAAAGGGAAGCAGGGTGGGAGTAGAAAAACACAGATGGCATCAGAGTGTGACTCTGAACACAAAAGTGTGGACCTAGGTCCTGTTCTGAATCAACAGGGAGATGTTATTCTCAATTTAGTCTCCACATTCTCTCCTTCAGGAGATCTAAATCTGTCATTTGACTGGTCCAGGGATCCACCTGATGGCTCTTGATTAGAAAAATGAGAAAAATTGTTTGAGACCTGAGAGTATACTTATTGAACCCATTCAGAGTGGGGTGGCTGGGAGAGAAAGTGGATATAAATGACTGGATTCTAGACCTGGTTCTGCCAGCTTAATCTGTGTGCATTTCTGAACCTCATCCTAATTTCTTCAATGGTCAAAAAAAGAAAAAAAGATAATTCTGGGGTAAGGGGGTGTTAAAAAGAAAAATAAACCCAAAATGTGGTTGGTTGTCCCCCATGACAGCAAATCGAGACTTAATTACAGTTTCAACCTCTCTCAGGTATGTGACCTTTTAAAAGTCAATCTGAAATTTCCTAAGAAGTGAGGTCACTTGCATGATTTAAAAAAAAACCTGTTTTTCTCTTCCCCTCAAAAAGAAGATGTCCTAGCTTACAATCCTTTTCTTTTGCCAACGAAAACCTTCCATTTTATACAACTAAGAACATCTCTCTACTTGGTCGATGAGATGCTGCCCAATTCATTAATTGCTTAATAAAGACAATTAGATCTTCAAATTTACTCAGTTGAATTTTGTTGTTGTCTTTAACAAGGGTGATACTAGAGACATATATAATAATTTACTGGTTGGGTGAGAGAATCTGATATAAATAGTAAATTGGATGATGATGATGAGCTTTGTCTCTCTACCTAAATACTTATAATCTATTCTCTTTGAGAAGAATTAGTGATATTCTAGAGAGTTCATATTTGAATTGAACTCTAGTTTAGTTCAAATAAGGAATGATTCTACCAAAGGCTACCATAGGCTACCAAAAATTAATGTGTATGTCCAGGTAACTCCCCAGTGAGCACTGAGACTAAAAGGTAATGAATATGCAGAAGGAGGAAGTAAGGTCTTAACTAACTCAAGATGAGTAGGAGACGGTGGCTTAATCTATACATATACATACATACAGTGTCCAAGGGGGTAATCTCAATTGAGTATATAAGGTTAAAGACAATGAAATGTCATACTCATAGTAGAAAAAGATCAAAGAAATCAGATATAAGCTCTGTGGGGCCTTTGGTGTAACGCTGATATATAGCATAGACAAAATCGAATTGCTCACTTCCCAAATGGCAACTGTCCTGTCAAAGGAAATAAAAAAGATGGAATGAACATTCATAGGAGAATAGAATTTCAAGATGGTGAAGAAGAGTCCTTTTCTTTTTTTTTTTATTTTTTTTATTGTTATGTTAATCACCATATATTACATCATTAGTTTTTGATGCAGTGTTCCATGATTCATTGTTTGTTCATAACACCCAGTGCTCCATGCAAAACGTGCCCTCCTCAATACCCATCACCAGGCTAACCCATCCCCCCAACCCCCTACCCTCTAGAACCCTCAGTTTGTTTTTCAGAGTCCATCATCTCTCATGGTTCATCTCCCCCTCTGACATACTCCCCTTTTCTTCCTCTCCTGTTATCTTCTTCTTTTCCTTTTTTCTTAAAATATGTTGCGTTATTTGTTTCAGAAGTACAGATCTGTGATTCAACAGTCTTGCACAATTCACAGCGCTCACCGTAGCACATACCCTCCCCAATGTCTATCACCCAGCCACCCCATCCCTCCCACTTCCAACCACTCCAGTAACACTCAGTTTGTTTCCTGAGATTAAGAATTCCTCATATCAGTGAGGTCATGTGATACATGTCTTTCTCTGATTGACTTATTTCACTCAGCATAACACCCTCCAGTTCCATCCACGTC
>NW_027397064.1:97780814-97824174 GCF_003265705.2 Callorhinus ursinus
TCTCCTGTTGAGTTCGTAGGTGTTCAGAATGGTTTGATCCCTATTCAGCTGAATTCCTGAGACCAGACGAAATCTAGGTCTCCTACTCCTCCGCCATCTTGCTCCGCCCCAGAAGAGTCCTTTTCATCTGGAAGGCACAGTCCTTTAACTGTGGGGAAGGCACCATTCTCAACATTGCTGCTGAAGTGGAGAATAGAATCTCAGGCCAGAAGGAATGCTGAACGCAGGAAAATTGTGTTCCACTAGTCCACTGGAGGAAGCTACGTGAATGAGTTATTAAAAATGAATTATTTTTATTTATTTACTTATTTTTAAGTAGACTCCATGCCCAGCACAGAGCCCAACACAGGGCTCGAACTCATGACCCTGAGATCAAGACATGAGCGGAGATCAACAGTCAGATGTTCAACTGACTGAGCCACCCAGAGGCCCCATAAAATGTATTTTTTAAAAAGAGGCAGAGAAGGACTCAAGAAAAACACATTTCTGTATTGAAGACAAGCTTGGTAATTATCTCTCTAATTTGAATAATAATAACTAAAAATAATAATTTTCATAAGAACAAGTGGGAAACTTCCCCACAGTAACCAATCTTAGGAAATGACCTTTAAACCAGCACAGTTTTCCATAAAATCCACCAGGGTAACACCAATCTAAAACTTCAGTTGGTAACAGAAGCACATAATGACAAATACAAATAAAAGAGTAACATGGGGATCATCGTGGATCCTGGACAAAAGAGAATCAAGGAACACAATCTTCCCAGCACTCTCCAGATAAGATTTTCTAACAGACCAACAATGCGGTCTCTTAGGTACAAGTGCTGTGGTAATATTGTGCAAATGTCAGATAAAATACTCTTTTTCCATTATTTTTCTGGCTTAATGACAGTGTATTTGTCAATCGTATTTTTCTTTAGAAATCTGGAGTGTTTTGGGAGCCTGGGTGGCTCGGTTGGTTAAGCGACTGCTTTCGGCCCAGGTCATGATCCTGGAGTCCCGGGATCGAGTCCCACATCAGGCTCCCTGCTCGGCGGGGAGTCTGCTTCTCCCTCTGACCCTCTTCCCTCTCGTGCTCTCTATCTCTCATTCTCTTTCTCTCAAATAAATAAATAAAATCTTTAAAAAAAAAAAAAAAAAGAAATCTGGAGTGTTTTGATTGGTCAGTCAATATCTTGTGATTTTGATCAATCTGGGTCAATTCCTTGACCTGCTATAACCCGAAGAATTAAAAAACGGTTTTATTTTGTGTACAATATGCTGACAGACCCTGAAGCCTAGATGATTTAACAAGGGTAAAAAATGCCGCATGAGCTAGCATAAAATACCTCCTAGTTTTTCTAATACTTTACCATTTACCTCAACTTATTCATATTATTCCAAAACTATTCACTATCTGTCTTCGACTCCTTTGATTATGAATAATAAAAACTGAGTTGAATAAATAAGCAAAACAAACACCAACAATCAAACAAGTGAGGACAAGTGAGGTGTGTATCATCCACTTCTTCCTTGTATAAACTGGCTTTGTCTCCCTCTCTATGCACACAGTAGAATATGGCAGCCCCCTCACTCCCGGGTTTGTAGCGCCTCAGCTCAAACTCAGGAAAATGAAAAACTAAAATCTCTCATCCACATTCCCCAAATCTGAAAGTTGAGAACTTGATTGTCTTGCTTGAGATACAGCATCTACCCCTGGGTCCAACAACTATGGCTAAAGAGGGGTCTGCAGAAGACTGACAGGGCAGCCGTGAGAGGATAGAGGGACATACCTTGTCCCTGTGGTTATAGCTCTCAAGGAAAATGTCTTCACGGCTTTGGGAGTTTAGCAAAATATCCGGTACATCAGTGCTTCACAAGCTATATTCTGTTTATGAATCACCTGGAAGCCTTGTTCTGATTTGGATTCGATTATTCATGTGGGACCTGAAAGTTTGCATTTTTTAGCAAGCTCCTAAGTGATGTTGATATTGCTCATCTGCAGATTACACTTGCCATTCAAACAAAACGCCTTCTTGTTGAACACACCTCCATGATTATTATCCTGGGGCAGCCATAAGGGTGCACCACTCAGATCCCCACACAAAATCAGCCTGCCACGAGGAGTCCAGCTAGCTGACAGCCTCTCACTGTGGGTGCCTTCAGGATTTGCCTCAGCTTACAAACTGAGACCACATCCTCCCTGGGCAGCTCCTAAACAACCTGAGAGCATAGTCATATTACAAGGACTTGTCATTTCTGGCCAGCAGGGATCCCTGTGCCAGAGAACGGAGCTTGGATGATGAAGTGTATAGAGGTCAGCCTCCTGAGGCAAGGAGCAGGGCAGAGAAGATAAGAAATTGGTTGGGAGTTGGAACTGAGAATAATCAGTGCAGCAGGGTAATTGCTGAATTTCAGGTATGAACAAGGCACAGCAGTATCGGAAGTATGGGAAGAATGGTTGTGGAGAAGGGTGACCTTCCTAAAGAAAAGAAGAATCAAAACATGAGCTTGCTGTCTGTCTAAAAATTTGAGGATTGTCTCAGGGAAGCTAGTTTTAAGTCTTCTGTCCTGCTTAGAGGACAAGATAAGGTTTCTCACGGGAAGCATATTGCATTTCGACAAAGGGGAAATTTTTTACAGGGGAACTACCCTACCATTAGATGATTTATGGGAAAGTGAGTTTTCTGTTGCTGAAAGTATCTAAACAGGGACTGTTGGGTTGGGGACTTGCCCGGCGGCATGATCGGATTAATTGTAGTTGGCCAGCACCCGAGACCGGACAGGCCCTAGGGAGTGGTCAGTCTAGGGGGTAAGGTCCAAGGTCCTGACAGCGGGAGGAGTTTGGTGAGTCATTGTTTCCCAGGTCTGGCTAGGCTGTGTGCCAGGCATCCTGGCAGGTGCTGGTGGCAAAAACTCTCTCCTTGACCAAACCTTAGCCAGGCTTCTTGAAGTCCTCTTCTCAAGCTGGCCTCGATCTTTGCACTTCTGTGTCTGTCTGTGCAGCATCCAATTTCAGCAAAAATTCTACTCAGTCAGTTTATAACAAGAATCCCCACCCTGGATACCTGATCTTCCCATCCTGTGCTCAGCAAGAACCCTGTCACATCAGGTTAGACAGAATTCCCCCTTACTCCTAACGTTTCTGTCTTAGTAATTTTCCATCCATGGAGCCCCACCCTGCCCCTTGGCTACAAATCCCCTTCTGTCCACGCCATATGTAGAATCAAACCCAGCTCTTTCATTCCCCTATTGCAATAGTTCCTGAATAAAATCTGGTTTTATCACTTTATCTATGGTCCAGCTTTGTTTTTTTCTTTAGCACCAGAGAGACATCATGGTTAGTAAAATCCACCAACCTTCAAGAAGAAGACAGATATAAATCAAAAAATTATAACACAAATGCATACTTACAAACCAAGATAAAAACTCTGATGGAAAGGGAGATGTTTTTGAGTGATCTAGGCTAAAGGAGATCAGAGACGGTTCCCCTGAATGTGTGATACCTGAGCTAAGATCTCAAGCGTGGGAAGGAGCTGACAAAGGGTGTGTGTGTGTGTGTGTGTGTGTGTGTGTGTGTGTGTGTGTGTGTTGGAGTCAAAGAGGTGTATCCTCCTGAGTCTTGGAAAGAAGAATACAGGATATTCAAAAGGGGTAACTGAGGAGAATTTAGCGAGGAGAGTATTCACAGAGGTGTGGACTGGGCGAACAACTAGGCGTGTGTGAGCACGCAGGAATCAGCAGCAGGGGCAGCCTGAGGGGCCAAGATGGAGGTTGGTACTGGAACCCCAGGACAGAGGCAGATGTGGGATAAGACTTGCCTCATGGGAACTGTTGCCATAGGTAGTGAAACACATCCACTCAAACCCTGAGAGAATCCCAGTGAAATAATCAGAGGCCAGCATCCCAGAACACAGAGCAGGGTTGAGAGAGATGGAGAGTATATCTAGAGGGGCAAGTAGAGTTTAATCAGCACGAAGCAAAGAGGGGTGCTGAATGAGAATGGAGGGTAGGTTAGCCTTAGACCATGTTAAAGCATCTGGATTTTATCAAGAACAATGGAAACCTGAAGAATGTCAGGGCCAACCAGCCACTGAGGGAAGTGTCTGGGATCAGGTCTCAGCCAGAATCAGGAACCCTGCTACGGAAACAGCTATTTGGTCAAGACTTCAGTCCTTGGATTCCTGTCATGGAGGTTAGACTACAATGAATTGTTAAGGCATTTTTACCTCTGATTCATATAGAGGCTGCCTGGAAATGCTTTGTTGAATGCTAAAGCCCTATCCGAGTCGAGTGGGAGGAGGGCTGCAGTTTACCAGTGATGTGAAATACCATTAGTCTGTTCTGGAAGGAGGTGAGTAGATCACATCCTTGGACATGTTCAAAGTGGGAAAGACCTTATTCATTAGTAATCGCAGATTTCAAGGTTTTCTTTTTTCATATGAATGGCCTACCAATTTTAGAATTAAATTGTTTATAGAAATTCTGAGTCTTCTAACAACTTGATAGGATAAGACGCTTGTGCTGAAAACTTCAGTGATTAAGAAGGCTCTTCAAAAACCAAAAATACTTACTGAAGAGATAAAAGTTAAAAACTTGGAGAAAAAAAATCCCTCTGTATTTACTAAGATTTAAAGACAGCGTTCTGACATAAAATTCCTTCTAGTTTGCTTTTTTTCCCTATCATATTAATGAGAAAAGAAAAAAGATTTTGTTTAGCAAGTAATAATCAACTCTGAAAATTACAAAAGAAGTAGAAGTTTTCTATGTGACTCACTGGCCGATTATACCCAGCAAGGGAGGCAGAGAATATGGCGTCCTCGGGTTTGCTTTGCACAGGAAGACCCTGTGTGATTTGGGGCAAGGAAATAAGGTATTTATGGTTTTCTTTGAGTGTGAAGAATTAACAAATTAATCTTTATTTTAATCCATCTATTGTTATGACTAATGTAATTAGCATTTATTGAGCATTTACTGGATACTGGTCACTCTGCCAAGCATTTTTATGAATTATTTTATTGAATCCTCAAACCTGGTGATATGCTGGTAAACCAGCTCTTTAAAATTGAACTAACTTTAATTTAAAAGTAGCCCTGATTTGTAATGTTTGCCAATTTTCATATTTTAAGCACTCCCATGAACAATTTAGTAAACAGCTCAAAAAACTCCTGACTATTGAACAACTGTCTGTCATGAATTAGTGCAAGCTTTCTCTGGCACAACACTGCTTATGAAACCCTATTCGTTCAAATACTATGCGATTAAACTGCTGTTACAAAGAAACTAAAGTGCAGTGGCCTGAATGAGAGAAGTTTATTTCTCTTTCGCATAACAGTCTGGGATGACTTGAGGTCTCTGTTTCTCAAAATTCCCTCTCACTGAGGCTGGAGGGGCACCTCTACTATCCTGAACCACAGGATGTCCTAGCAATAGTCTTTGAAGAGAACAAAAGGGAGATGGAGGAGGAAGATCAGGGCAGTCACCCCCAAGATGATTAGAGCTGCCCAGATCCCTCCCCTCACATCCCTATCTTAGTCACTTGACCATACCTAGCTGCAAGAGAAGCTGGAAAATGTTGCTGATGGCAGCCACTTGCCCAGCTAACACCAGGTGTGCTCTGTAAGACCAGACTGGACTTGGGGCGCCTGGGTGGCTGAGTCAGTTAAGTGCCTTCGGTTCAGGTCATGATCCCAGGGTCCTGGGATTGAGTCTCACATTGGGCTCCTTGCTCAGCAGGGAACCTGCTTCTCCCATGCCTTCTGCCCCTCCCCACTGCTCATTCTCTCTCTCTCTCTCAAATAAATAAATAAAATCTTAAAAAAAAAAAAAGGAAAGACTGGACTTTGGTGAGGGTCAGTCATCTTTGCTACACACCCTACTCAGAATGCCCATGACACAATGGAGTCCTGGTGCAGAGTTCCAGCCACCATCTGACTCCTAACTCACCATACCAACTATCTGACTTCAAGATGCATTTTTTTAGTATCCTTGCCTGTAAAATAGAGGCAATAATAGTATTTACCACATGGATTTTTTTTTTGGTAAGGAGTACACAAGTTAGTAACATTGAAATCTTGGAATGGTTCATGGTATACTCTATGCATTCAATTTAAGATAGTTATTAATATTCTTGCTTAGTAGACGTGGGAACTGAGGCATATGAGCATCACAGAATTGGCAAAGATGATAATTTGAGTTTTCTCGCTCCCTCCTAATTCTAGAAGTTTTTGACAAATCATATTGCCTGCTTCGCTTCCCTAAGCCAGTTGTATCTCAGGCTAACCAAAAGGATTTTCAAAATAAGAATCAAAGTTGGATAAAGCAGAGGCCAGGGGAGGTATATTCTTATTTGCAATGCTGAATACTTCTCAGGGTAAAATTTAAATAACAGTTGGAACTCATGGAAATGAAATACTTTGTTATGTGGTTTCAGCTAAATTCTATGTCAAATGATCCAATCATAAAAATTTATACCAATCCACAGTGGCAATCTTAACACTATATAGGTAGGGGTGGTAGGCAGATCGATACATCTCTATGAAAGGCGACTCAAACACAGTATTCTAAATTACTGGTTATTATTTGAATTCTAGGATTTTGTTTTCTTCAATGAGTATAAATGACTCCGAGTTAGTTATACACACATATTAAAAGTAATTTTAAAAACTAGGGGCCAATTTTTTTTAATTCAAAGAATGGCATGTGTGTCCTTTATAGTGAATTCCCCATAGACTGGTCTTTGAGATCAGTTTCTTTTTTTTTTTTAATGTTTTATTTATTTATTCATGAGAGTCAGAGAGAGAGAGAGGCAGAGGGAGAAGCAGGCTCACACAGAGCAGGGAGCCCGATGCAGGACTCGATCCCAGGACCCTGGGATCATGACCTGAGCCGAAGGCAGACGCTTAACCATCTGAGCCACCCAGGCACCCGAGATCAGTTTCTTTAGATTCCATTCATTTTCCTCATGTGGCAGGTTACCCCTACCTGCCACAATTCTGGAACTTTGTCAATCAAAATTCAATTTCACTGGCAAAAAACACTCTAATTTTTTCCTGACACATTCTATATTTGTTCCCTAGATTCAATTGCTCCTTTGGGCAGTATTAATGATTCCCTCAGCGGTCCTGACGGAAACAAAGAGAAGAAATAAAGAGACGTCTGGGATTTCTCTGAAACATTGTCCCCATACTCTGTCATCATGGGATCAAGAACCAAACTAGTAGAATTGTCTAGTGCCCTGAATAAATGAAGATCACTCTACACCTCTCTGCATGCATGATTTTTGTTTGTCATGCTGGAGTTCTTCGGGTAACCATGAGGTAGTGCTGAGAAATGAGGGCAAACAGGAAGGTGTTTTGCCCCAAAGTGTTGTGAAGTAGCACAACTCTAAGAGGAACCTAAACTGTGGAAGGAGGAGAATCACAACCAGAGACGATTCTTATCTGGATGGTTGTATGATCTAAAATGGTTGTGTGGTCTAAAAATGATAAATTGAGTCTTAAAGTCAAAATCCAAAGGGGAAAGTAAATCTTAGCATGTGTGAGAGGAACAGATCAGAACTCATTTATTCAGGCTGTCAACAGAGAGAGAGCAGAGATCCACTTTTATTTGGTGCCTGGATTGTGGCACAGGGGTGCTGGTGGCTGCAGGGTAGGGAAAGAAGAAATCCTGTTTCCAAGGACCAAGCCCATTCCTTAAATCTGGGTCTGAGAAGCAGACATTTTTTCCCACTCTGGATCAGATGTTGGATCAGTTTCACTTTCTCCCACATTACCAGTATCTCTGCCTTCACATTTCTGCCCAGCTGTCTCAAGTTCTCCCTACCCCTCTCTGCTTTCCATGCTATGGCAAACTTTACCTGTCCACTCACCTACCCTGTCAGTTCTTGAGGTCTGTTTTTCAAGATATTGATACCAGACACCAAGATATTGATCATTTTGACACCAGTCAATTCTCAAGCAAACAAGTCAAATGCAAGATCTGCCCAGGGTTCCTATTTTTCATGAGCGCCCACTTGCATTCTCAACAGTGTAGCCACGCTGTGGCACTAAGAATTAGGGCACATGTCACTGTGTCACATGTGCTATTGGT
Source organism: Callorhinus ursinus (assembly GCF_003265705.2). NCBI lineage: Eukaryota > Metazoa > Chordata > Mammalia > Carnivora > Otariidae > Callorhinus > Callorhinus ursinus. The sequence continues at coordinate 97,788,884 of NW_027397064.1, forward strand.
GACCAACACCTTTTGGTATATTCTTTGTCACTTTTCTTTGTATTCGTAATGCACATGAGTCATACCGTATCTGTAATTTTTATATTTTTTTTCTTGAGCACAGTCTTTATTATTTTTAGCAGAAAGGAAAACAGCACACACATTTCCATGCCTCTATTCTTCAGCTTCAACAATGATCAACCTTCTGCTGTTCTGTGAACTGTTGAATGTGTATCTCATTTTTCATATCTTGAGATTGTAAACATGTTGTGAGGAATGATGCTCAAAAGATAGTCTGTATTCAGATCTCATCTCTTTGGCACAGATACCCAGAAGCAGAATTCCTGAGTGTAGCTTATCCCATCCCCCATTTCTAGATACTCCAAATATCAGTGGGTTAAACAAGGGTCCTTCTGCTCTGTTTACACTCGTGCTCTGCCTTCTAAGAACACGCCTAACTCTTGGAGTTGCTTTATGAATGAGGAATGACCCAACATGGGCTCCAAAGCTCACAGTTATGGTCTGCTTTCCACTGCAGGCAATTCTTTGGAGGCCACCTTATGAATGTCACAGGGGTTTGCCATGACTGTAGGGAGACATGAAGAGCGTGGATCAGAGTCATAATCAAAGTTGCAGATCAGTTCTTGGAGCATTTTAACCCAAGAACGGCTTAGACACAGCCCTTCTTGACAACATGACAAATGATCATCTGAAATCAAACACGACACTACCTGCAGGACCTGGCGCTGACAGATGGAGCTGTGTTTAAATAGCTTCATGTTGCCAGTTGCAATAAAGGGAAAGTACACAAAAGCCTGAGTCTAATGGGAAATAAAATGTGCTCAGAATTTGAAAGGGAGGCAGGTAAGCGTAGTGATGACGAGAACCGTCCGATCATCCATCAGCACACAGGGCAATGTCTCCTCGGAGGTCGGCAGGAGTAGTCATAGCTGTGGCCAGTGGCCAACTCAGCGCGGGTGGGTAATGTAAAGTTTGGGAATGCTAAGGGCTTTCATTTAGCTTAGATGGGGTGCGAGGGAAACCTGCCAGATTTTTGATCCGTGTTGGGCTGGTGGGCATGCAACAGCTGCTTTTGTTATCTGAGAATGAGGCATCCTGGAGCTGTGGGACTGCTCTAGGCTTAATGATTTGGGGGTTTTGTTAAATAAAGGCACTTAGATGACATTCTAGTGGAGGATGAGGCCTCAGAAGGCTCCAGAAAGAAAAACAACCTTTACCTTGAATTTTGGATTTGGCTCCCATGAGGCTGCAGTCATGTATCAAGTTGAAAGAACCCACAGAATACTTTGTGGGGTCGGGGGGGAAGCCTCTTATCTTCGACCCGATTTGAAGTGGTTCCAGCACCATCTGCAGAAAATGTTGTTTGGTCTCTGATCCTATATAGCAAAGAGCTCCCCTATTTGTGACCTTTTTAACCCTCATTTGTTTTAGGAACTGGCCATAGCTACTCCACGGCACACAGGGCCACTCAGAACTCTTGGCAGGGATATCCTGAGGGCTTCACTGCTTTGGAGCTGGCTTCATCCTAAGGTCCTTCAGTCATAGTGTAGACTCATCCTATAGGATGGTCACCATCTTCAAAATCCATTGGTGCATTGAGTCCATCAGCATTTCTTGGTAAATACCTTGCCAAGCTCTGTGGGGATCATTAAGGTTGTAAAGAGAAATGAGACCGTCACCAAACTTAGGGAGTTCATAGGAGGTGCAGGAGATAGACTTTAAATACATCATTATAAAATAACCTTAACTAGACCAAGTGGTATAACAGCCAGAGGGGTTTATGAGGGTACACCTACTTGGGATTGTTGATGAGAGCTTCCCAGGTGTCCTGGGGTGAGTCACTCACTGGTCTTTAAGAGAGAGGAAATCAATTACTAGCTACTATTTATGGAATACTCAAAATCTGCCAGGTATTAAACCCGGAAGTTTATTATTTTAAGTAAGTTAATTTGACTACTGTGTGCATCAGATATCATCAGTCTCAATGTACAGATAAGAAAAAGGAGAGCAGGTCATGAGCTGAAGGACACACAGCCAGGAGTCAGAACACAGCTATGAATTTAGTTTTTTCTGACTTCAAAGCTCATGCTTCGCGCTCAGCACCACACTGGTTTTGGACAAGGGAAAGTGACAGAGGTGTGTACCCAGACAGAGAGGTAGAGTGACTGCCACCAACTTTTCCCAGGTGTTCCTTCATCTCTTTCCTCCAGGCCCGACTCAGCATCCTGAAATTTTTCTCAGCTTTCTCAATCCCTCAGTGACGGCATACTAACTGTGTATTCCCCTCCTCCGCTCCTTCAAAACATGCATTCCCTGGAAGAGACCCCAAGACAAACCTCAAAAGTGCAAATTCCATGAGAACAAAACAAGTGAAGACAAAAACAAATTCTTCCAAAAACATGGCTATACGGTCTCCATTTTCTTCTGGAGTCTAGAAGGCTAAGCCCAAGGTCAGGGCATCCTGGTACCAAACCATGATCTGTACAGATTTTGGAGAACTGTCTGCTGGTCTTATTTAACTAAAAAGACACCTGGACCATGACTGAAGAATAAGATGAGTTTTGACATTTGCAACCTGCGGCAAGTACACTAAGTGCAACATCAGCTTCCCAATGAGCCAGAAACTAAGAAGACAGACACTTTGAGTCAATGCCAAGTTGCCCACCCCATGACCATGGCTTTTGACTACTTATTGATCAGCTAAGGTGAGCCTCTCTGTTTATCTCTGAGCATTTCTTATGTGCCTTCTTTTGTGTTGAAGGAATGAGTTATTGATCACATTTTGCCCACGTGTGGCCATTTTGTGTGGCAATACTCTACAATGCCTCATCAGTTACCTTGCAGTTGACCTTGAGACCCAAATGGGTAATACTGGTCCTTGTGACTGGAAGTGAGACAGCTTTCTCACCGGTCACAGGTTCTTATTAGATACCTCAGTTTTCACACGTTTGATAGTCCAAACCTAGTCCAGCTGACGATTAAAGCACAGGATTTTATTTTTAACTGGCATTAAATAGTTCAGTGTCCCTGTGAATCTCCTAAGGTGCTCCCGTGAAGATTCTGACTTCTGGGTCTGAGGTAGGTCAAGATTTGGCATTTCTAACAAGCTCCCAGAAATACTGCTGATTCTTTGACCACACTGAGTAGCGAAGCTAAAACCCGTGTTCCGGGTACTTACCGGAGAGTGATTTCTAACACATGGCTACTCAACCGCTTTTGTGGTTGTAGAGAAATGAATGAATTATATATACTTTGGTACATCCCAGTAACACTGATCTCAGCTGAGCTTTTGAGAGGTTTTCTAAACCACTAAACAATACTCCAGTGTATGTTAATATAATTTCTCATATAACCCTCACACCAGCACTAAGGAATAGCCATAGTTATTATATTTTGTAGACATGAAACTGAAGTTCAAGTGGGTTAAGAACTTTCCCCCAGTCACTTAGCTCTTAAACAACAGAGCCAAACTTCGACCCAAAGTTACCATAATATATTCTGCGTTTTACTTCTGATTCCACGTTATTTTCTTACCCTTAGTTCCCTTTTCCATTATTTTTCTTAGTTACTTTAAACATATTTTTTAAAGTTTTTATTTATTTATTTATTTGAGAGAGAGAGAGAGAGGGAGAGCAGGGGGAGCAGCAGAGGGAGAAGCAGGCTCCCCACTGAGCAGGGAGCCCGACGTGGGACTCGATTCCAGGACCCTGAAATTATGACCTGAGCCAAAGGCAGACACTTAACCACCTGAGCCACCTAGGTGCCCCACTTTACACATGTTTTTATTACTCTATTACCTGACTCTTTTTACTATCGAAAACACTTTGCTTCTTTTTTGTGTTAAGCTGGTGTATTATAGAAATAATTTGAGTACAAAAAATTTGAACACAGAGCAAATCAGAATAAAGAGAACACAAAAGTTCTACTTCCAGTTCCAAAGATAATTCTTCTGAAAATGTTGGTAATTCTCCTTCCAAGCGTTTTCCTCCTATGCTTATGCTTATCTTTTTCTTTGAAATAATGGTATATGATTCCATGTATATGTTTTATAATTGCCATTTCTTCATCTAACCAGGTAATTCAATCATCTGCCCATACTAATAGACATACTTACAGAATGTTATTATCCATAAGTACAGGGCACTTGTCTAAATGAGCAAGAACTAATTTATTTGCCCTATCTCTCATTCTTGAGTATTTGCATTGCTTTATTGTTTTGTTTTTGTGGTTTTTTTTAATTCGATTGCACCACAGCCAATAACACCCTATATATTTGTGTTGCTGCACACTTTTTAACTGATTTATTTTTTTATTTTTAATAACTGAAGTAATATGTAAAAAAATTCTTGGGCGGTGCCTGGGTGGTTCAGTCGGTTAAGCGTCTGCCCTCGGCTCAGGTCATGATCTCAGTGTCCTGGGATGGAGTCCCGTGTCGGGCTCCTTGCTCAGTGGGGAGTCTGCTCAAGATTCTCTCTCTCTCCCTCTGCTTCCCCCAGCCCTGCTCATGCTCACACTCTGTCTTGCACACTCACTCTCTCTCTCAAATAAATAAAAAAGATCTTTAAAAAAATTCTTCTTGTAAAATCTTTAACTAAGGCAGATAAAGGGAAATCTCTTTGGTTCCCAGCTGAATCCCGTTTCTTTCCCTAGAGTCCTCAGTTGGGCATTTTTCCTTCAAGAGTTTTTCACTTTGATACATTCATGTATATAGTGAATGGCTCTAGGACTTGTTTTTATAGGACTATGAGCATCCTATATGCCTCTTAAGATTATGTTTCATAGGGCTGATTTCCTAAAAGAGATGCTTGGTCCAAGGTTGGAGCAGCATTTTTTTTCTTTTTTCCCACCTGTCATCACTGCTCACAGTCTTTTGTTCATCTCTGTCAGGTTGACAAGTAGCAAACAGTATTCAGTGGTACTTTAATATTAATTGTAATTCTGTAAATATATATAAGTACAGTTTTTCTTAACCCTTTTAAAACATTGATTCTATCTTGAAAGTTCTCTTTGTTCACACTTTCCCTACAATCCATGCCCCCCTTCCACTACCCTTCAGGAGAGATCAAATTTAAGAGTTTGTATGCATTGTTTTAGGTTTTTTCCTAAGCATATACACATACAGTTAAGAGTACACACATCCAGAATATATACTGCTCTGTTTGTGTGTGTGTATGTGTGTGCCTTCTTTAAATAATTGATATAATCGACAAATTGGCTTTGGAAATGAACACTATTTCTTAGAGAACAATCACTGTTAATATATTGACTCCTACCCACTGGATGACATTGGCAACTCCCTCCTCCCATGCAGCTGTGACAGCTAGCCAAAACTGTCTCCATACACTGCCAAATGTCCCCTCCCTGGATTGGAACCAATATTGTAAATGTACCTCATCCCTTTTCCCTACTGCATTACACTCCAAATCATTTAGCATTCTTTTCCGTTGCAATGTTGCAATGAGCATCGTTGTACAAGAGAACAATTCTCTTGAGAGGTAACATGGCACAAGGGAAAGAACGCAGCTTCTGGAGCCAGACTACTTGGGTTCACATCCTCGATTATAAATTTGTAAAAAGGAGATACTAATAGAAATTAATGAGAACTAAAAACATTCAAGCATGCAAAGCACTTAGAACAGTGGAAACAAGTTATCGGTAAATGATACCTACTATTACATGCCTTCATATGCATGAGTGCAAATGTTTCTAAAGGTTAGAGACTGAGCAAAAATCATGGCTAGGTTGTATAAGAGATCCATGTTTTTGATCTGAAGAGATGTTGCCAAATCTCCTCCCAAAGAAGAATACCAACTTATACCATGATAAATAATATATTATGGAGTTAGTTCCTCATGCACTCACTAGCACTCACTATTTTATATCATACTCAAATAATTTTTTAATCTGATGGAGGACAAATACTATATCATTTTAATTATAAGTTGCATATTCCTAAAAACTAATGATGTAATATATGGTGATTAACATAACATAAATAATAAAAAAAGAAAAAATTGCATATTCCTAATTACTAGTGAGTTTAAGCAAGGTTTCATATATTTATTGGCCATTTATATTTCCTTTTCTCTAAACTGCCTATTAATACCTTTTGCCATTTTTCTATTTTTTATATATCTTTTTCTTATTGGTATGTAGTAGCTCTTCAACCATTTCACTTAATAACCCTTTGCTACATATGATGTAAATATTTTTCTCAACCTGACATTTACTTTTTAACTGTTTATGGTGACTATTGGAATACAGGGATTTTAAATTTCAATGCAGCCAAACTGATTGATCTTTTCACTTTGGCTTGTGCTATATGGGTCCTGTTTGTAAGAAGGTGGGTTATGAACAAACTGCCAAATGATTGGAAATTATATATTTTACCAGTCCCGACAAATTTAGAAGCCAAAAGCAGTAAGAAAAGAGGATAAAAGAAGACACACTAATATCATAAAGGAAGTGAGATGATATTGATCAATCACCAACACACACTAGGTTTTTCGTATATATTAAGTCAATTTTACTGACAACTGACTGACACTTCGGAGAAGACAGAAAATCTAAAATAAAAATGCCATCATTGTAGGCTCATAGTTACTGGGAACGTTCAGTGTAGCCAGGTTTTATAATAACTGCTCCACTGTGGAACCGTTGACTCACAGGATTTGGCCATAAACCCTGCCTTATATTCAAATATTCTGTTTGAGAATGGAATTTCCTTGAAGTATATTTACACTATATGTGACTGAAAGGAACATTGGTGCTTCTGTTATTTTACAAATGGAACATTTCAGAAATTTTTCATCTCAATGACATTAAATTCCTGAATCCGAGTGACATGACATTAAAGTTTTTGTACCCACGGTGCCTGGGTGGCTCAGTCGGGTAAGTGTCCGACTCTATCTCAGCTCAGGTCTTGATCTCACAGTCGTGAGATCAAGCCCTGCATTGGGCTCCATGCTGGGTGTGGAGCCTACTTAAAAAAAAAATTTAAAAAATGAAGTTTTTGTATCCACTTTACCCTATGTAGCTGTGGTGAACACCATCTCCCCCTTTTTTTTATTATGTTATGTTAATCACCATACATTACATCATTAGTTTTTGATGTAGTGTTCCATGATTCATTGTTTGTGCATAACACCCAGTGCTCCATGCAGAACGTGCCCTCTTTAATACCCACCACCGGGCTAACCCATCCCCCTACCCCCCTCCCCTCTAGAACCCTCAGTTTGTTTCTCCGAGTCCATAGCCTCTCATGCTTCATCTTCCCCTCTGATTTCCCCCCCTTCATTTTTCCCTTCCTGCTATCTTCTTCTTTTTTTAAAAGAAATATAATGTATTATTTGTTTCAGAGGTACCCGTCTGTGATTCAATAGTCTTACACAATTCACAACACTCACCATAGCACATACCCTTTTTTCAATCTAGAATTGGGATGGTAGGAAAGCAAAGAGAATGAAGGAAAGTGACTTCCATGAGCAAAATAATGAACTGCATTTAGGTCAAATGCTGGTCAGTCTCACCCTTTTGACTTTTTAACATTTCACCATAAGGCTGGGTCTGAAAGGAAACGTCTCTTCAACTCATTTGGGCAAGACCTGATTGTATCCGCCATCCGTCTCAATCCTACCTTCACTGAAGGGAAAGCTGTTTGTACCACCAGACTTTAGTCAGGTTAGAGGCAGAAAGGGAGAAGCAATGGGACACTGTGAGGAGGGCTGGGGAGAGGAAGACCAAGAGGCCATGAAAAAGGGAGAGAAATCCCACAGGACACCTCCTTTATGCCTCTTTCTGAGGTGGGCTCAGTATGGATGGATAGAAGACAGAAGGAGGGAAGCAATGGACCCTTTCCACCATTCCCAGGATTTGGTGCACAACTGTCTAATGATGAGACCCTTCTGGTGATGGACTTCCTGCCTAGCCTGGGGTGTAATATCTTGTAAAATACTTCCAGATGTAATGAGGTATCTGCAGAGACTGCAGGAGAAATAGCAGCTGAATGCATAAGCAACCCTGTTGATGGGAGGCACAGCTTGTAGTAAATGAAGGGAAGCGATATCCTTACCACACAGCAGGTATGTTCCAGAAAAGCCCTTCATTTCAAGTCTGCATCTGGCCTGGTCTCTGGAACTGACAGGCGGGCATAGGTCTTAGGGCAGAGCAACCAGACGGAGGGAGGTAGCAAACCAAATCTTTGAGCAGTGCTAAACTTTATGCATTGGAAACCACTCTGCAACTGAGGAAAGATTTGAACTTCAGATAAATGACCTCTAAAAAAAAAAAAAGAAAGAAAAGGGATAACATCAAAAGATGTGTGTGACTTTTATGTAACTCCTGTATTCCTGTAAAGTTGGATGTAAAGGAAATACATTTTTAAAAAAAAATTAAAGTATGTTTGCTGGGTTTTTAATGTAAACTTTTTATTGACATACACATGTTCAGAGAAATATACAGATTACTAGGCTTTGCCTTGATGAATCTCTCAAACTAAGCCTGGCCATGTAAATGGAACCCAGTCATGGCCAGTTCTAGGGAGCCACCCTCCCGCCTTCTCTGCGCACTACCCACCTACCCCAAGGAAAACCCACCGCTGTCTTAACATCTAATAACCAGAGACCAGTTTTCCTGTTTGGAATGTGATAGAAAAATGGAAGCATATAATATGTACTCCTTGTTGTGTGGCTCTGTCACTCAGCAGGATGTGAAATTCATCCATTTCATGTACAGATGTAGATTGTTCGCTCTCTTTACGTTATAGTACTTCACCATAGCAAAGCATCATGATCCCACTCCACTAATTTCTATTCCACTCTTCCATTATATCCCTTCTGCTATTGATGGGAATTAGAGTAGTTTCCAGCTGGAGACTGTTAAGAGTGATGTTGCAATGAACGTACTAGCACAAACCTTCTTATGGGTGCATTTTTCCAGAGTACTTACCTAGGATTAAGATTTATAGATTATATATATGAAATACACACACACACACTCAGTTTTATTAGATACTGCCTGTTTTCAAAAACGCCATGTTTTAGATAGAAGTATTTCTAGAAGAATTTTGATTCATTTCACTCATTTTAGTCTTTTTAATATTAAAATAAGATACAAAACCAAGATCTTATACAAATAAGACCCAAAAAAGGGTTTGGTTTTTTTTTTTTTTTTTTTAGACATTATATATTTTTTTTTTTTTGTTTTTTTGTGGTAGTTACATAACTACACATTTGTCCAAAGTTGTGGAAATATATAACAAAAAAGTGTGATTTTTTTTTTTCTTTATGTACCATAAGTTTGTTGATTACCCAGTTGAGGGACTTTTGGTTATTTCTAGTTTCTGGCAGTCATGTTATTAGTTTTATATTGCCATAAACCTTCACGTCAGGTTAATACCTGTGGACATATGCTTTTATTTCTGTAGGTTACACACCTACAATAGGATGTCTAGGTCATATAGGACACGTATGTACCACTTTATAAGTAACTGACCAACTTTTCCACAGTGGCTTTTCCATTTTGTATTCCCATCAGCAATGCATGAGATTCCTCTTATTGAGTATGCTGCCACCAGTTGGCATTACTGGGCCTTGTTTTCTTTGTTTTTGCTAAGAGGTGTGTAGTGGCAGCTCCCTGAGGTTTTAATTTGCATTTCCAAGTGACTAATAATATTGGCATCTTTTCATGTGTTTATTTCCTGTCCATATACCTTCTTTGATGAAGTGTCTTCTCCGATCTTTGGTCCATTTTTTTATTGGGTTGTTTGCTTTCTTGTCGTTGAGTTTTGAGTTATCAGATGTATGACTTTTTTTAAAGATTTTATTTATTTATTTGATAGAGAGAGAGCACAAGCAGGGGGAGTAACAGGCAGAGAGAGAAGCAGGCTCCCTGCTGAGCAGGGATCCCGATGAGGGGCTCCATCCCAGGACTCTGGGATCGTGACCTGAGCTGAAGGTAGATGCTTAACTGACTGAGCCATCCAGGCGCCTCTATCAGATGTGTGATTTGCAGATATTTTCTTCCAGTCTGTGACTTGCCTTTCGACTCTTTTCACAGATGTCTTTTGCAAACTGAAACCATCTCATTTTGACGAAGTCATATCTATCAGTTTCACACCTATGGATTATACTTTTGATGTTTCTAAGAACTCTGCTTAACCTAAGGTGACAAAGGTTTTTCTCTTACATTTTATTTTAAAAAAAGGTATAGTTTTATATCTTATACTTAGTTCTACAATCCATTTTGAATTAATGTTTGCATGCAGTGTAAATTATAGGCTGAGATTCTTTTTTTTAATATGTGGATGTCCAATCGTTCTAGCACTGTTTGTTAAAAAAAAAAAAACTATCCTTTCTGCATTGGATTTCCTTTGCACTATTGTCAAAAATCAGTTGGTCATATTTCTGTGTATCTGTTTCTAGACTATTCTGTTCCATTTATCTATCTATATATTCTTTCTCCAATATTGCACCATCTTGATTATTACAGCTTTATTGTAAGTCTTAAAATCAGGTAATGTAAGTCCTCCAATTTTATTCTTTTTTTCCCAAATCATCTTGGCTGTACTAGGCTCTTTCCCTTTTCCAATAAATTTTAAAACCAGTTTATTGGTATCTACAAAAAATTCTGACAGGATTTGAATTGCATTGGATCTGTAGATCAATTTGTGAGAAGTGAAATCTTAAATCTTGCGTCTTCCAAACCATGAACACAGTATACCTCTCTGATTACTTATGTCTTAATTGATGACTTTCATCAGTCTTTTGTAATTTTCAGGATAGAGATCTTGCACAAATATCATTAGACTTATCCCTAAGTATTTTATTTTCTTTTGTGATATCTTAAATGGTACTTTTTAAAGGGTCTTCCAGATGATTTTATTAATTCATTGACTTCTCCAGTTTGGAATAAACTTCGGAGGTTACTGTGTTTAGTTAGCCTTGGATGTTTGGGTTCACATATGCTTTGATCTGTTGGAACATTCTCAAAAATTGGAACTGGAAAATTCTGGAAAAAAAATTTAACAGAGATATTCCCTGTAGTCTTTACCCACTTTCCCTTAATAATTTCGTCTTACATAATTATAGTACAATATCCCAAACCAGGAAACTGATATGGTACAGTAAGTGTTTATAGTTCTACGTTATTTTATAGTAGGTAGATTCATGTAACCACCACTGCAATTAAGAGACAGAATTATTCCATCACCACAAAGAACCACCTTGTGCTACTCCTTCATAGGCATGCACATCCCTCTCCCTCCCAACATCCCTAACCCTTGGCTACCACCAATTTTCTCCGTGTCTGTAATTTAGTTATTTTAAGAATGTCACATAAATAGAATCACATAGTATGTGACCTTGTGATACTAGCTTTTTAAAATCAGCATATTGCTCTTGAGATCCATCAGGTTTGTTGCTTTTATCCTTAGTTAATTTCTTTTCATTGCTGAGTAGAATCCCACGGTATGGATGCACCATTGTTTATTTAACCACTAACTTATTCAGGGACATTTTGGTTGTTTCCAGTTCTTGGCTATTAAAAGTTACTATTATAAAAGTAATTGTGTACCGGTATTTGTGTGGATATAAGTGTTCATTGCTCCGGGATAAATGCTCAGGAGTGTGATTGCTGGGTCATATGATAAGTGTATGCCTAGTTTTGTAAGAAACTGCCAAACTTAATGGCAATGCCATTTTATATTCTGCCAGCAATATATGAGAGATTCTCTTTTTCCATGTCCTTGCCAGAATTTGGTAGCATCGCTAATTTTAAAAATTGTAGTCAACATACAATATTAGTTTCAGGTGCACGTCATAGTGAATCAACATTTATATACATTATGAAATGGCCATGATAACTCCAATTATCATCTTTCACCATACAATGTTACTACAAGTTATTGATTATATTTCCTATGCTGTACTTCATGTCCCCATGATGAATTTATTCTATAACTGGAAGATTGTGCCTCTTAACCCCTTCACCTATTTTGCCCAGCCTCCTCCTTCTCCCCTCTGGCAACCACCAGTTTGTTCTCTGTATTTATGTGTTTCAGTTTTATTTGTTCATTGCTTTGTCAGTTAGAGTCCACATATAAGTGAAGTTACATGGTATCTGTCTTTCTCCGTCTTACTTTTATACTTAGCCTAATACCCTCTAGGTACACCTATATTGCCACAAATGGCCAGATTTCATGCTTTTTATGGCTGAATATATTCCATTCCTATATATATATTTCAAATTTTTTGAGAAAGCTTCATAATGTTTTCCAAAGTATTTGCACCGATTTACATTCCAACCAACAGTGCACAGGAGTTCCAGTTCTCCACAACCTCACCAACACTTGTTACCTCTTGGCTTCTTGATAATAGCCATTCCAACAGGTGTGAAGTGATACCTCATTTTGGTTTGGTTTGCATTTCCCTGATGATTAGTGATGTTGAGCACCTTTTCATGTTCTTGTTGGCCATCTGTATGTCTTTGGGAAAATGTCTATTTAGGTTCTCTGCTCAGTTTTTAAACAGATTGTTTATTTTTTTAAAGATTTTATTTATTTATTTGACAGAGAAAGACACAGCGAGAGAGGGAACACAAGCAGGGGGAGTGGGAGAGGGAGAAGCAGGCTTCCTGCGGAGCAGGGAGCCCGATGTGGGACTCGATCCCAGGACCTGGAATCATGACCTGAGCCGAAGGCAGACGCTTAACGACTGAGCCACCCAGGTGCCCCAAGATTGTTTATTTTTTTAGTGTTGAGCTATATGAGTTCTTTATGTATCTTGGATGTTAACCCTTTATCAGATATATTACTTGCAAATATCTTCTCCCATTCCATAGGTTGACTTTTTGTTTTGTTGGTGGTTTCCTTCTCTGTGCAGAAGCTTTTAAGTATAATGTAGTCCTAACTATTTATTTTTGCTTTTGTTGACCTAGTCTGAGGAGACAGCTCCCCCCACCCTGCCAACTCTGTTTTCTTTTAGGATTTCTATTATTTCAGGTGTTACATTTATTTTTTTTAAAGATGTTATTTATTTACAGGAGAGAGAGAGAGCATGACCAGCAGGGTGGGTAGAGGGAGAAGCAGATTTCCCACTGAGCAGAGACCCCTGATGGGGATCTTGATCCCAGGACCCCGAGATCATGACCTGAGCCAAAGGCAGACGCTTAACCAACTGAGCCACCAAGGAGCTCCTCAGGTCTTACAGTTAGATCTTTAATCCATTTCCAGGCTGTTTGTTTTTGTTTTTTGGTTTTTGGTTTGTTTGGGTTTTTGTTTTGTTTTGTTTTGTTTCTTACAGTGTGAGAAAGTGGTCTAGTTTCATTCTTTTGCATGTGGCCTTCCAGTTTTCCCAACACTTAAATGGCACAATTTTTTTTACTTTTGATTTTTCAGTTATTCATTGCTAGTTTATAGAATTCCAACTGATTGTTGTATATTTTCTGTATATCGTGAAGCTTTGCTAAACTTATTTATTTGTTATAGCAGAAAAATATACAATGAAGAGGACAAAGGGGTCAAAGTTTAGGGAGAGATCTTACTTAGAACTAGAAGAAAAAGAGCAGCCTTGAGAGAGACAGAAAAAGAATTGAGATGCAAGAGGGATAATCAGAAGAAAGCAGTACATTTACTACTTCTCTAATTCAAGCAGCCTTAAACCAAACTCTTGAAAAGCTCAAATCTATTACCCAGTGCATTACTGGATTATGCATTTATTTCCCTTCAATTTTGCTTAAATCTTTATTTTAGCTCCTGTATTCATTGCTCTGTCTTCAAAATTTTTAGGTGTCTTTTTTTTTTAATCTAAATTCAATTAGCCAACATATAGTACATCATTAGTTTCAGATGTAGTGTCCAATAATTCATCAGTTGTATATAACACCCAGTGCTCATCACAACACGTGCCCTCCTTAATGCCCATTGTTAGGTATCTTTTGAAATCAACGGACAAGCTTAAACACTGACTCATCAAACAATCCCATGTCATCTTTGAACCTGATCTATCTCTAACATGTTTCCTAGAATTTTTGTGGCACTGGAACAAGCCAGAGTTCTTTTATTTAACAAACACTCATTCATCATTTATTATGTGCAAACCATGATTCAGAAGACTGTGGCCAGGGGAGATACAGAGCAGGATGACATTCAAAATATTTAACAATTTGTACAACATTTGACCTATCTGAAAGAACAAAGCCATAGCCTAGACTGGACCCTGGAGACACCGCTGTGCCAGGCACGAATCTTTCAGTTATTTGAATGAGGGAACATGAGGTGTCCTGGGGGAAGGAATGAGAAAAAAATCTGGGGAAAGGGCATTCTCTGTGGAGGACACGGGATAGTGACTATTTACCAAATGCCATAGACATGTTTCAGTATTTTGAGAACTTGTGTGTCGCTATCCCCAGTGGTCCCAAGAATGAGAGAGTTTATTGCACTTACTAATCAGGAATACAATACACAAAGTAATGATTACAACATCATGTGGAATATAATGATTTCCTTGAGAGGGCACAGGGGAAGTTTTATGGAAATTCTGAGAAGTGAAGATCTCTTCTTTTGGAGAGGAGGATAAGGACATGACAAATGACAAAAATAAGACAGTGTCTATGCCCTTGAGTCTAGGGAAGACATCTAGGCATTGGGGAGTACAGTGTCTCACAAGCAGTGGCACACCCTTATCAAGAGATTTGGGGCAAAAGTGAGTTTTATTGAATCATAGAAACAGCAACGTGGAGACGGGGCATGATTGACTAGGGATGTGTTTCTGACCTTATTTAGAAAGATTAAGAAACAAGGGTTGGCTTAGGGTTTGAGAACTGCCTGACTGGCTATTCCGTGATTCTGGTCATATAAAACATTTACAGGAACAGGAAAGTTCTGTTTGCTGACATGGCACCCTGGGCAGGAGCAGCTCCATTTTGTGCCTAGAAATTTTTGTCAACAGGCATTGGAGTTAAGCCCCAAAGACAAGTGTATTTAGGTGTTAAAGCAGAAGCAGTGAAGGTGAAGGGCACAAATTAAGCAAGGGTAGGGAGGTAAAAGTGCATTGTCTTTGCCAGTAACAGAAAGGGTCAGAAAAAGAGCAATAACGTAAGATGGCACCTAAAACCATATGGACCAAACTGTGGGAGCACAGATTGATTCTCTTGACATTACAGTATATGACAGGATTTTTGAGCTGAAAAGGGACTTAGAGATCCCACAAGCCTCTGTACAACCCTTTTGTTGTACAGACAGAGAAACGAAGAAGAAGCGAAGCAAAGAGTTCAAGGTTACACTGTGCTCCACCATTTGTAGGCATCAGAAACACAGGATTCTCACTTCAGAGTTTTCTCCCCCAGGTCTCTTTGCCTCCCTCTCCTCAAAGCTTTTAAAATGCAAAATAGGGGCGCCTGGGTGTCTCAGTTGGCTAAGTGTCTGATTCTTGATCTCAGCTCAGGTCTTGATATCAGGGTCACGAGTTCAAGCCCCGCATTGGGCTTTATGCTGGGTGTGGACCCTTCTTAAAAATCATTCAGTAAATCAATAAAATGCAAAACAAATAAATGTAAGCACAGCTGCTGATGGAGGTCTTTCAGTTTTTCCCCTACTTCCCATCCTACCCAGGGGGCTGGTATCCTGCTTTACTGCCTAGGAGTTATGTTCAAGAAGATTAAGATTACACTCTTCAAGTCTCTGCTTTCTCTTCAGGTGTTTTTTTTAAAAAAGTGAGCACTATTAAGTGGATGCTCTGGTCTCTGCCCCTCTCAGCCAGCCAAGCCAGAATCAGCTCTTTTCCTTCTACGAGGCAACAATAGCACAGATCAGCTGCCTGTTAAAAGACTCTGATGCAAAACACATTATATAAGCTCTTTCTTCTCTCCTCATCTTGTCAGACACAAAGCTATCATCTTTAAGGGTTTTCTCCTTTTCCCTTGCTCTCACTCCTACATTAGACTTGCTTGTTATTAAGCTGCTTTCTCTTCCAAGATATTATTGGGATTCATTTTTTTCATTCCTTTCATCTCTTCTATAAATCAAGAGGAAAACATAAAAAGACTGTCCTTAGAACAAATAAGAAAGCTCACAATTTTGAACTCACCCACTGTTCCATCTCTTCCTGAAGATTTTGTGCTTAATGGACAGTAATCATATTCCAAGACCCAAGACCAGAACTGAAAGTTTTGCCCTAGCTTTCTCTAATATAGGTTTACGATTCTATCTTGCTAACAGTTAACTCTTCTGGACACAAGCTTTTCACCTATTTATCACCCTTCACAACATGGTTTTATTTCTTAAATATTATTTCCCATTAGCATTATGAATTTTAGTTAGACTGTAATATTTGAATAGTTGCTGCTGGCATTTATTACTTCCTGTGAGTACACAGTAGACCATACTAAATGCTAACCACGCATCAGCAGTTAGCGGCCACAATCAATCCTCGAGGTAGACATCTCTATTACCCTCTTATGTAGATGGGGAAACTGAAACTTAGAGGTATTAAATTATTTACCCGCTAAGACCTATTTAATTAGGTCTTCCCGCTAATAATTGGTAGAACCAGAACTTAACTCCAGACAACTTGGGTCTCAAACTTTTGTACATGACCACAATATTATTCAGCCCTGTTCCAAGTTGTATTTTATCCAACCCCATCTCAAGCAATTAATTACATTAGTTCCTCTAAAGATTCACTCTATAAATTTGATGCAAATCAGCCTAGTGATTTCAAAGTAAGGGTGCACTCTTTATTTTAAAAAAAGCAAAGAGACAAACAAAAACAATGAAAAACTACGACTAGAATAACACACTAATAATTTTTTGTTGATAAACATGATCATAAGAAAACAGTACTTCATTTTCCAGAAGATCAGTTTTCTTGTCAGTTCAGCAAACTAAGACCTCACCTCAAGCAAAAGGGGCTCCTGAAAAGCCCTTTGCTGTGACAAATACCATATGCCCACTTCTCTGCAATTTAAACAAACAAACTAGGGATGAAAGAACTTACTAAATCATTTTCAACTTTTATCATACAGTGGTTATACCTGGTTATATGGCATTTTTAACAGAGTATTAAAAAATACTGAATTAGAAAATATGTAAAGGAGAATATACAAGAAGCAAATACATAGAAAACAAAGCAAAACAAAACAAAACAAAAAACCTATAAGGTACAGTATGATGATGTGGATGAGAGAGAAAACCTAAGTCAAAGGAAATAGCAAAGATGTAGTGCCCTAGAGCAATCTGCTGAAAATCCTAATGGCCGCTGAAGACATCCTATGTCACTTCAACAGGACAGCACATAACTTCGATAACGAAGAACTCAAATCATTCCTGAGAAGGCTAAATATAACTCTTAGCATCTTCATTAGTTTGACTTGAGAAGATAAAATGCATATTATTTTATTTTTAAATTTACCTTTCTCTTCATTTCTTCAGTATTATTTATCTCCTTTTTCACAACTTCCAATTTACCTTCACACTTTCCATGAGTGTTTATTATTTCTTCTACATTTTTCTGGAACCCCACTCCATCACATTCCGATGAGCTGTGTTGTCCGAAAATGATCCTTATGCCCCAGGATCTGTGTTGTGCTCCTGGGCCCCTGACACCCTTCTACTCTCTTTGCTGTTCACAATTCCATCTCCTTTCTAGTCTCATCGAGGAAGAGTTTGTGGTTTCACTTGTCCTTTTTGCATTTGCGTGATTTAAAAAAGGAGAAACGCGGAAGTTGGACTTGCTGTCATTCATTATCTTCAAGCTGCAAGAGGCACTCATGATTTTCCGAAGACCTGGCGTTGAAAACAGTCACATCGAAACTTGAACGTTTTTTTTAACTGGCTTCTTTTTAATCTGCCCAATATGATTTGCTTTTTTTTTCTTTCTCCAGTCTATTAATTGTTTTCCTCCCAGTGAAATTTCTATTCATGCCATTGAATTCCTGCTTGTGATCATCTCGAATAGAGTTGAGCTTTTTAACTGAATAAACCAACCATCTATATAACATGTTCTAAGTACAAAGTCCTTTTAATTAGGGTGTCTTGAATAACCCTGGGAAGTGGTTGGGTCCATTTACATCTGCCTCCCTGGGTTCTTCATGCACAAATCTTCCCATTCTTTTTCTACCCCATTTCACCGCTATTTGCCTGTCATTCCATTTCTTCCATGCATCTTCTTTCACTTTTCAGATAGATCTTCATCGACATCTGCTCTGGGGTCAACTATGTGGAACTGTAATTTCCCTAAGCCTTGCCACCTTCTGGGTACATCTGTGGGAGTGCTAATATTAATACCTAATTTTTCTGGCTCATTTCCCCAAACTGCTGATGTATGAACCCTAGCTCCTGAAAATTCCCTCTTAAGAATTTTTAGACTCTCCAGAGGCGTGTGTGACATATGCTGCCCTCTCTTGAATTCTGTGCCCCTCGGCTGGCCACAGCCACCTCCTCCTGCTCCTCAGCTGGCTCTGTGTCTCTGCCCCTACTGTTTATGCGGCAGCAGTTCCCCGAAAATGGCTGCCACCGCTCCACTGGACACAACAGGCACTGTCACTGCATCGCATTCCTTCTCTGGGTGCCAAGTCTCTCTCGCCGATCCCCGGGGCTTGGCACTTCTCAGCTGCTAGCACCTCCCTGGACATCCCAGAAGTCAAATCTGCTCTATGGCATGTGGCCAGGTGACAGAGAAAGACTTCCTACTCTTTGTTCTGGATTCAGGTAAAGGTGACCCGGGGGAGGGCTGTTCCGCCCTAGATTCCTTTGCTCAGCCGCCATAACAAAGTCCCATAGACTGGGTGGTTTAAACAACAGAAATTCACTTTCTCACAGTTTTGGAGGCTCGAAGTCCAAGATGAAGGTGTCAGCAGAGTTGGTTCCTCCTGAGGCCTCTCTGGCTTGCAGATGGCCTCCTTCTCACTGCGTCCTCGTGTGGTCTTCCATTTGTCCACATATGTCCCTGGTGTCTCTCCCCATATCCTCATGTCCTCTCCTTCAGGACACCAATCAGACTGGATGAGGGCCCACCCTAGATGCCTCACTTCACTTAACCATCTCTTTAAAGGCCCTGTCTCCAAATCACATCTGAAGGGACTGGGGTTAGGGTTTCAACTTATAAACCCTAGAGGGACCTAATTTAGTTTATAACAGGTACTTGTGCAATTCAGATCATAGAGAAGGTGTTTCTTTCACTTTCTCTCCCTCTCTATGGTACAGACTTGTATCCTGAAAACTCACATGTGGTGATCCCCTCCACAGGCCACTGAGAATTTCTCTACATCTCTGAGAGCTAGGCCGATGTTACTCCTGTGTCGGCAGGAGCTTCTTTTTCCCAGACACTCCACAGACCCCGTGCCAAAAGTTGCACCTGGTGCCAAATGAGTTCAACACACATACAGAACCCCCAACAGTGAAGACCATCCAGACTTAAAATGAATCACTGCTAAACATGTTACACAGCTGATGTTCAGCGTGCTGTTGAAAACTGGGCTCTGCAGCCAGACCTGCTGAGTCCCTCATCCTAATTGCATAACTCCTTAGCTGTGTAACCTTGGGCAATGCACTTCACTTCTCTGTGCTTTAGTTCCCTTAACTCCAACATGGATTTCACAACAGTACATACCTCAAAGTACTGTTGTAAGGATTAAATTTATTATTACAAAATAAAGAAAGTGTTTAGAACAGAACAGACTATATAGAAATTTTCAGTAAATTCTAGCTCTTATTTATTGTCATTATAGTACCACGGGAGGTGGGGTGTGAAGACAGACTTACCCTGTAATACCTCTGTAATAGGTACTCGGTCAATACTGTGGAATGAATAAATGATTAGTGTAACATTTATTTTCCACATTTTAATGCTCATTTAATTCTCATAGAAGTTGTTTCATTTTGTCTACCAAAAAAGGTAATATTGTCTACCCCATTTTATAGATGAGAAGACTGATGACCAGAGATTTCACCAATTTGACACAAGTATTGTACAAATAATGTGCAGAGCAGCGAAGATTTGAAACTCTTCCCTCCCTTGCCCTCTCTCCTCGTCTCATTACCTTGCCTTGTAAATAGTGCTGTCAACCCCAAACTCCCTATCCTGCCCACATCCCACTCCAAAACAAAAGCAAACCATCTGCATCTCCTGTGAGTAAACATGTTCTTATCTGGTTGTCTTTCACTGTCATTTAATTCATTGTGTTCAGCCATGATTTGGAAAGTGACTGAGGCCAGTTTGGCTGGAACACCTTAAACAAGTCTGTGAGCAAACAAATGCAAATCTCCCAGTGTAGATAGAAGGATCCAGTTACCCTTTGGGTCAGGGAAGGCAGGACACTGCACCTGTGCCAGAACCATCACATTATACCAGGTGTTAGTGTATATTTCCTGGAAATAGGCAGATAGTAAATATTTTTGGATTTGCAGACCATACCCCAATCTCTGTTGTGACCACTCAGCTCTGCTATTGTAGCACAAAAGCAGCCATAGACAATACATAAATAAAAGGGCATGACAGTATTCCAATAGAAGTTATTTAAAATGTATTTTAGGGGTCCCTGGGTGACCCAGTTGGTTAAGTGACCAATTCTTGATTTCATCTCAGGTCATGATCTCAGGGTCCTGGGATTGAGCCCCACATTGGGTTCCATGCCCAGTGGGGAGTGTGCTTGAGGATTCTCTCCCTGTCTCTGCCCCTCCCCCCACCACGGTTCATGTGCATGCTCTCTCTCTCTCTCTAATAAATAAATAAATCTTAAAAAAAATAAAATGATGCACACCATTGCCAACCCCTGCTTTATATGTGTTTCTGAGTTTAATCACCACAATCCTACAAATCTAATATGTTCATTCCTGTTTGAAGGTGTGGAAACGGACTCAATATGAACTGAGCACAGGGTCAACAAGCTTGGGAGTAGAAGATGCATGAGAACATCAGTCCTTGGGCCCTTTGTTTTTTTTGGGGGGGGGGGGCCCTTTGTTTTGCTTCAACATGCCTCATGCCTGAGATTTCTACTCTGTTCCCTCTTCACATCAGCCTGCATATTTGCATAGCTGCTTATGTTACATTCAAATACCTTTGATAGACAGCATGATCTGACTGTCACTGTCATATTGCCTCCTAGCAGCTAATGGCCATGATGTTATTATTGACTGTCATTTGTCAGGCTCACAAGCTCAGAACTTAAGAATCTGTTTATATCTTTCTAGCTACCCTAGGTGAAAACAGGTACAGATGCACAAGATAGGGTGATTTTCCCTTCTCACTTTTTAGTTACTAGTTAAGAACATCAGTTTTGGAGGGAGAGAGTCCTTGTTTGATTTGCCATAAACCAGAGATGATGATACCACTCACTTGCTTTGCAGGCTTGTCATGAAGAGTCAAAAAAAGATGGTATCGACGACTGCTACACTTCAGCCAGAGGCTGCACTGCCACCCTGGGGAACTTCACTAAGGCTACTTTTGATGCCATCTCCAAGACTTACAGCTATCTCACCCCTGACCTCTGGAAGGAGACGGTGTTCACCAAGTCTCCATATCAGGAATTCACTGACCATCTTGTGAAGACCCACACCAGAGTCTCCGTGTAGAGGACCCAGGCTCCAGCTGTGGCCACCACCTAGTTTTATACAAGAAAAATAAAGTGAACTAAAGCTTGTTAAAAAAAAAAAAAAAGATGTTGGTCAAACATTTACTATAGCGTTTGGAACACAGAGAATGTTCACTAATATTGCAATTATTACTTATTTGTCTTTCTTTTCCCTCTTCTTTCATATTCTCCCCCATACGCAGTGCTAGGCTGGTACTCACCATTCTCCCTTTGGGAAGTTAGCTCAGCTCATGGTTTCTCAACCTTGACAGTATTGACATTCGTGGCCAGATAATTCTTTGTTGTGGAAGCTGTCCCATGCATTTTTGGATATTTAGCAGCAACTCTGACCTCTTCCCATTAGATGACAGTAACATCCCCTCAGTTGTGATGTCAAATATGTCTTTGGACATGCTAAATTTCTCCTAGAGGACAAAAGTACCCCCACTTGAGAACATTAGGCCTAGCACCCAGTGAGCCCCATTCTCCAGTCTCTGTTCCTTCCCAACCCAGCAGTCAGAGATGGGCTACCTGAGCTCTGCTCCAATGCCCACCGACTACATCAGGAGAGAGAAACCAACCCAAGCCAAACCAATCAAATTTTACCCCTTGAGAGTATGCAGTTAAAAGGAGAGCCAGCCATTGTGCTTCAGCAACACTCTTGACTCAAGGAGATGAATACTCAGCGGGGACAGGACAGTGTCTCAGGCTCTGCTCCTGAAACAGAGAAAGCCAGTGTGCAGAAACAGAGCATGATGATCAGACAAGCAGAGCGGAGCAATGTGGTGGAGCCCTATGTGGGGTTTCTGGCCATTTCCACTTTTAGGTTTCAGGTTTTGGAGAGACTTGATGATCCTTCTGTCCTAGGGTTTGGTTAACTATTCCTGATTCTTTCCAAAACATTCTGAACCTGCTTCTCTTTCTTTTTGCCTTGAACTCAATTGTGTAGCTTTTTTTTTTTTCTTGCCAACAAAAGAGTCTTAACTAAGACCCTGTTAAGAAGGTTGTTGGGTTTATCGAGGGACAGTAAATAGCACCACATTCCCTCCCTCCTCTGCAGTCAGGATCCAGTCAGGAAAAAGGAAACAGTCTAACAATTTCAAGCAGAGAGATTTCGTGCAATAGATAGGTTACAGAGGTGATGGGAGAAATGAAAACCCCAGGGCATGATGAAAGAAACCAGAAATCAATAATACTGAGAAACCACTTCCCTGTTGTGCATTAAGTGAACGATCTCAATTCTTTCCCCCTCCTTGCCTCTACGTGCTTGCTAAAGCCTCATCCATCGTTTGGGATTGGCTACCTTTGCCCAAGGACACATGGGTGGAAGTTAAAATTTGCCAGTGTTGAGCCTAGATCATTAGAAACCTCATTAGACTTCCAGTTTCAGATCTGACATGTAAAGGGCTTGGAAATAGTTTACAAGAAAAAGCTGAACAAACTGAAAATCAGTGATTTTTCTTGGACCAATCAGAAAACTGATGTTTCAGGGAAAACTGCCACCCGCAAATTTAGAGAGATAGATATGTATGCAGAGAGCCACAGCTTATTTGGAGTAGAAGCTACTGGAACTATAAACTGATAAGGCCACTTAAATGGCCACCTTGAGGAATTGCTGGAGGCTGAGGTGGACTAGCTTGAGAGTGAGAAACTCCTAGGGGGCCATGGTTTTGGGAGGCCCTCACATTTTTGTGGGCTTTATCTCCTAAAACCTCACCAGGTTCTCATGATGAAGATCTGAGAAAGACCCCCTCACAGCTCAGGCAGTTGCAAAGGAAGAATAATCATTGAGAAGTGTGCCCAGAGCATTTCTCCATAGCAAGGGCCTCCTCCCCAAGAAAAAAGACTTTGCCAGAGCCCTATCCCAGCTGGAGGAAAGACATCTTTCACCCTCCATTCCTTTCCAGTCTTCCTGTCTCATCTAAAGGGGGAAAGGAGGTGGATAATCAATAGGGATCAAGGAAACAGATTGAGAATACTGCAGCCAAGAAAAGGAAAAGGAAGAAGTGGGAATTAACTATAAAAAACACTTGCAAAGGTCACAGCTCCAATGATTGGAATTTAATATGAATATTATAGAATGTTCTCCCTTCCCCACCTTTTACAATGCCAACAGGACTCCAGTATAACAGAGTGAATTACAGCTGAAAGAGATGCAATACACAGAATGTCTCTGAGGGAAACTGAAAATCAAAAGGAAAGACAAAATCAAGTTCACTAGAGGGATTTGAAGCCACTGACACCCACAGCAAATGTTAAACCCAGCTCAACTCTTAGCCATATTAATACAAATCTCCACACTAAAGATTTATTTGCTCAGTTCCTGATATCTGGTACAGCATGTCTGGCTTTCAAGGAAAAAAATGATAAGGTATGCCATAAGGCAAGGAAAATAAAACAGTTTGACAATTCAAAGCAATCATCAGAACCAAATTTAGATATGACATAGATATTGGAATTATCAGACAGGAAATTTTAAATAGCTTAATATGATAAATATGCTAAGAGGTCTCAAGGAAAAAGAGACAGGGTGCAAGAAGAGATGGGTAATATAAGCAGAGAGGTGGAAACTCTAAGAAAGAATCAAAAGAAAATATTAGACGTCAAAAACACTGTAACAAAAATGAAAAAAGCTTCAATGGGCTCATCAGTAACTCAATATACTCAAAGAAAGAATCAGTGAGGTTGGAGACAGGTTAATATAAGATTACCAAACTGAAATGCATAGAGAAAAATACTTAGGCACGTCAGATTCAAACTGCCAAAACCAAAGACGGAGAAAATTTTGAAAAAAAGCAAGGATAATGGAAAATGGTAAGAAATATAATAAGTTCTCATCAAAAACCATCAAAACAAGAAGAGTAGGAAGTGAAATATCTAAAGGGTTGAAGAAAGAAAAAACAATTACTGACCAAAAATTTTATATCCAACAAAATTATCCTTCACATGTGAAGGAGAAATAAAAACTTTCTCAAACAGGGGTGCCTGGGTCGCTCAGTTGGTTAAGCATCTGACTCTTGATTTCTGCTCAGGTCATGATCTCAAGGTCCTGGGATCAAGCCTGAGTCAGGCTCCATGCTCAGGGGGGAGTCTGTTTCTCCCTCAGCCACTCCCCCTGTGCTTGCTCTCTCTCTCCCTCTCAAATAAATAAGTAAATCTTAAAAAAAAACTTCTCAAGCAAAGAAATGAGGGAATTCAACAGCAGCAAACCTTCCCAACAAGAAATGCTAGAAGTTCTTGAAAAGGAAGGAAATGATGTAAATCAGATCTATATTAAAAAGGGAAAAGCATCAGAGAAGGGAACTGCATGTAAATGAAAGTGAAATAAAATTCTTTATTTTTCTTATTCTTGGTCTAAAACATAACTGTTTAAAGCAATAATAGAAACAATGTATTGAGTAATAACAGCAGATCGAAAGTGGAATTACTAACAACAATGTCATGAGGGACAGGAGAGAATGATCAGTTATAAATATCTGCACTACCAGTGAAGTAGTAGTGTATTACTTGCAGAGGAACTTAGATTAGCTTAAAATGTATTTTGTAAACTCTATACCAACCATTAATTAAAGAAAAAAAACCACAAAGATAGTTGGCATGATAAGAATGCTAAGAGAGGAAATAAGTAGAATCACATAAAATGTTCAATTATACCACAGAAGACAAAAAAAAAGGGGGGGGAAATGAATAAGAGAAAAAGTAGTGAATAGTACAGTTACAACATGGTAAATATTAATCCAGCTCTATCAGCAATCACTTTAAAAATAAATAGTCTAGGGCGCCTGGGTGGCTCAGTCATTAAGCGTCTGCCTTCAGCTCAGTCATGATCCCAGGGTCCTGGGATCGAGCCCCACATCGGGCTCCTTGCTCTGCGGGAAGCCTGCTTTCCCTCTCTCACTCCCCCTGCTTGTGTTCCCTCTCTCGCTGTGTCTCTCTCTCTGTCAAATAAATAAATAAAATCTTTAAAATAAATAAATAAATAAATAGTCTAAACACACCAATTAAGAGCCAGAGATTTCCCAGTGGATAAAAGACGAGACCATTAGGTCCTTGTTTCTCCCCTTGCTGCCTGAAAGTGACTCCCAACGCAGCTGAGTGATCACTTCACAATGTCAATCAGCTCATGTCTGTCCTCTGCTCAAGCTTTGTAAGAATATCCCATTTGGCTCAGAACAAAAGTTAAAATCATTGTGCTTCATTGTCTTTCCAACATCATTTTTACGCATGGCTAATTTCCTCCCTTCTTTCAAATTTTTGTTCAAATGCTACTTTCTCCTAATTCTACCTTAACCATTCTGTTCAAAAGTGCAATGCTTTTGAACAGAATGGTTTCCTTATCACTCCCTCCCACACACTCTGTATTCCCCTTATATGCTCTATTTTCCCCTGATAGTGTGATTTTTTAAATACCACAAAGTTTGCTTGTTTATTCCATTGGTTGTTTATTATCAGCTATCCGTAGTGCAATATAAACTCCATTAGGCAAGAATTTGTGTCTTCTTTGTTTGCTGATCCTCTAGCTTGGCATCTAGTTCAATAAATATTTGTTAAATAAATGGAGTTTCTCACAGTATCTATAGACACTTTCCAATGTTTAAGGCTTACAATCTGACATACACTGTGTTCTTAACATGTACCCTATATCACAGACCAGGATTCAGCAAACTACAGCTCTGGGGCCAAATTTGGCCTTCTGCTTGTTTTTGTAAATAAAGTCTTATTGAAACACCCATCCCATTTGTTTCCTTAGTGTATATGACTGTGTTCAAGCTAACGAGGTAGAGTTACACCAAAAATCCTGTAGTCTCCCAAAATTAAAATATTTACTATCTGGCACTTTACACAATAATTTGCTACCCCCTGATATAGACCACTGTATATATACGTATATCACATTTTCTTTATCCGTTCATCCATCAATGGACATTTAGGTCATTTCATATTTGGCTATTGTAAATAATGCTACATAGAGCATAGATGTGCATATGTGTTTTCAAATTCGTGTTTTTGTTTCTTCAGATGAATATCCAGAAGTGGAATTGTTGAATTATATGGTAGTTCTGTTTCTAATTTTGGCACGGGGGACCATTAGGCTTCCTTCTGTTAGAATACATTGCATATGCGGAAGAACAAAGCTATAGAGTGAGAAGTTCAGTCTCAGGGAGGTGTGTAAATGAACAGACTACACAAATGAGAACAGAGGCTAGTTGTTCAGAGCTTGTGGTAACAAGGGAGTCAGCCAACACCTTGAGTTTGGAAGACACCCAAAGCCCGGCAGAGGAAGGGGAAAGCTTTATGGTGAAAAAGTCAGGGGAGGCCTTGGTATGCCCTGAGGGCAGGCTATTGGCCACTGGGAAGCTGGAGGCTGGCTAACTAAGACAGGCCTCTTATTTGATGGTTTGGGGAACAGATTTGATTTCCCATGGTCGGCCCTGAGTTGGAAGCCTTAGCAAAAAATAAGCAAGATGGCAGCCATTGGTGTGGCCCTGACTGTCCCAGACCACCACTGGGGGTGCTGTGGTTTGGCTTTCTGGATGGGGAGCAGCAGAGGTTATGAATAAGACCCATTGTCTATTTGCATATTCAGTCTCTCAGATAAAAAAGAAAAATACTTTTTAGAAATTCTCTGAGTAAATGTGTAAAAGAAAAAGGAAATGGTCGAAGGAGGAAAGATGAAGAAAAAAATGACTAAGGTTAAGGAAAGTGATGGTCACATCTCTGATTAGATAGTTGACATTATTTCGGTGGAGAAGAGAGTAGAACAAAAATCTAAAGTATCTAAGTCACCAGTTTGCATCTTTCTTGTCCCTCAAATAAAGAACTGAAGGTTGGTGGTTATGTCCGTTCATTTGGTTTTTACTTTCACAAACTGAAATGAGACTTCTACTAAGTTGGTCCTGCTCCTTCAAGCTGGCATTTTGATTAAAAGACCAACTGTCTTCACACATGCTGTAAAATATTCAGGAGGCTGAGGGAACCCATAAGTGAATACAAAAGCACAATTAGATTGATAAGAACTACCTCCCAGTGATGTGTTATATCACTTCCTGGAGGACTCAGCTTCCTGAAAGCTTGGTGACATTTCATTATCCACCCTGCAAGGTAAGGTTATAACTCAGCTATTCTGATTCCCACTAACTGAAACTTTAGTACACAAAATATTTCAACTTAAGCTTACCACCCCTCCACTTTTAGAAAGGAGAATATAAATTGCCTTTCCATTTCTGATTTTCAAATAGAATAGGTTTTGCTGGGTCTGTACCATTTTTTGCTTGCAGCTCAACTGTCAATAATAAATAATGTATGTAAGATATAATTATAGAAATTTACACAAAGGCAGGGTTGAAAGTGGACTAATTTTTATGGTTTCCTACCCATTAAATGGTCTAATTTTTAGCAATTTTCTGCTCATGAGAAACCCGTTTTAAAAATCAACTTGTCTTTGAAGCAGAACACGCACAGTGTTTTTTTTTTCACTTATAACAGCACTGAGTTTCTAAATGTTGATTGGTATTTCATGAGAAATCTGGCCTTTTTTATCCCTCACCTGCTGATGAAAGCAAATCTATTGCAAATTACACAAGTGAAATTTCTTATTATCCTTTGTTATCTAAGTGCTAGAAATACAGAGTTCTTCATAGCACATGTGAAAATCATGGATACTATATAAATGGATGTTTGTTGAGTAGTCATGGCCCACAAGGGTTTGAATATTTATCAGGATCCATCAGGGTTCAGCCCTTCGTTTGATTATGATTTTCAATCGCTGTTGTTCTAGGTCTCTAGCTAGCACCAGCTAGCTGTTCCTTAACCTTATCTCCTTAGGCAGTAAAACAACAATAATATCATTTCCTCATTTGTTGGCACAGGGCAAATGCAGCCCTGGTCTCCAAGTCAGAAGGCCAGTGTTTTGGAATTGTCAGACATGCAGTTGTTGGCAATCTCTGACCTTTCTGGACTGCAGTTTGCTCAACCTGCTAAATGAGCAATCTGCATTAGATAACCTCAGAGGACTTTTTAAGGGCAACATTCCATAACTGTAAAAAAAAAAAATGTGATTAAATGGCTAACAGCTGACCTTCCCCAAATTTTATGGTTTTTAAAGAGCTGAGGTGCCAAGCTGATGGTTTATGTGGCCTTTGGAAAAAACACAGTTAAGTATTGTTCATTGTATATTTTACCAAGATGTCTTCACATGGTTGTTCCAAAAGCATCCACGCTTTCTGCAAAATAAGTAAATGGACAAGTAAAATAAATAAATGATGGCAAGACAAGATGCAAAAGGAAGAGAAAATAAATGGAAAAAAAGAAGAAAGATTAACATTTATCTGTAGGATATTCCCATGTATGCAGCTGATAGAAAATATCACAATCACAGCATGGTGGGATGAGAATGGGGTCAAAGGAATTATCAGCTTTTTTCCCAATAAATCATTTATTTATTTATCCATCGTTCACATTTCTGTTTCTTCAACAATTTTTTGGCATACTATGTGACAGGCACCCTTCTTGACACGCAGGGCAAATAACACAGGCAAGGCCTCTGTGTGCATGGGGCTTACATGAGAGTGGGAAGTGACAACGAACAGGTGAACAAAGATTGAATGATAAATGATAAGGGGCACCTGAGTGGCTCAGTTGGTTAAGCATCTGCCTCCAGCTCAGGTCATGATCTCAGGGTCCTGGGATCAAGCCCCAACTGGGGCTCCCTGCCCAGCAGAGAGTCTGCTTCTCCCTCTCCTTCTGCCTCTCCCCCTGTTTGTGTGCTCTCTCTTGCTTGCTCGCTCTATCTCTCAAATAAATAAATAAAATCTTTAAAAAAAAGAATGATAAATGATAAAATGTTCAGGGAGTGATAGTGCTACACACAATAAACATGAATGTGATAAAGCAAGGGGTAGGGAGTGCGAGGTATGAAGCCACTACAGATCAGGTGGTTAGGGAAAGAGAGAATCACTGAAAGAACAGGAGGGAGAGAGTTCCAGGCAAAGTCAGCCACAAGTGCCAAGACTCGGACAAAGGAGAGCGCTTGAGCTTTCCAAGGAAATGCAAGACTATGGTGCCTGGATTTGAGTGGACAGAAAAGAATGATTTGAAGCGGGCTGAGGGAAAGAGCCAGATCAGATAGGGCCTTGGAGGCAGTGACAAAATATTTGGGTATTTTTGTTTGGTTTTGTTTCGTTTTGTTTTCTAAAGCTCATTCTAGTCTCTATGACCCACATATACCGTACCCTTTGTGGCATTTAAGAAAGTTAACAGGATCACAGATATAATTAGAAGTTGTCTCAGCAGAGATTAATAGTAATAATACTAATAATAACCTTTATTGAGTGCTTACAATATGCCAGGCATTGTACAGAGAGCTTTCCCGTACTAACTCAGGTACCTCTTATACAGCCCCTAAGAAATTATCACCAGACCCCCTTACAGGTAAGAAAGCTGATTTGTCCAAATCTACCTACCTGGAAATGGAAGATCAAGACAGGAGTCCAGATTTCTAATTCCAAAGCCCAATTAGATTCATTTAAAATGTGATGGGAACAATAGAGTCAGGAAGGGGGGGTGGTTGGCTAGAATGAAAGCTCTGGGAAGGAACGGATCTTTGTTGTGATGAAGCCAGCAGGACATAGAGGACCTTTCATATAGCTGGCTCAAAAAAATATATTGATTGCTTAAATTTAAAATTTGCCATTCCACAGGTTTCAACACACCTAGAAAGGAGGCAAGAAGAATGGATGTCTCCTTGCATTTTTTTCTAAGTGTTCCCATTTATTTTTCTCTCCAGAAATTGTTCCAAATTCTTCTAAACACTGGTGTATTTAAACCTTTGGTTCCTCTGACCCCCATAATGATCATCTCTGCCCCAACCCTTCCATTTTCCTGCCCCTTCTCAATGCCTCCTTCCTCTAGCTCCTGTTAATTTACTCACTTCCTGATTAAGGCAACTGCAGGTACACTCTCAGTGGAATCTATGTTCTGCTTCATTGCATCAGGATCTGATTATGAGAAGAATGCCCACTTGGCCCACTTGGCCTGGCATTAACCATCGCCCCTCACTGTGGTTGGGCTTTGACACAAACATCTACGGAGCTGGTGCTTCTGCCCATTATGCCAGGGGTGAATAAGAGCAGGATCATGTCACTAGGAGAGGACTAGGAAGCATGGAATCTAAGACATTAAAGAGGAAAAGAATAAAGCCTAAGGGGTTTTCAGAGGCCAGGTAACACATAGGATCGATTTACAGAGCAGCACAATCAAGAAAGAATTCCAAGAATGAGTGACCACCTAGTAACATCCTCTTTGGGTAGCCATCCTCCTAGAAGTCATGGAGCAGGGTAGGTGGTCAAAGGGAAAGTTAAGAGTCCCTCTGTCAGAAGTTCCCTGATGACTCTTTGTGCCATATGAACTTATCTGCCAGAACTTTGGCAGAATAGCTGGAGCAAGGCTGGGGAAAGGCAAATGGCTTCATAGAAATCTCCCTTTGATATGGTCTCACTGATATGTGAAATTTAAGAAACAAAACAGAGGAGCATAGGAGAAGGGCGGGAAAAATAAAACAAGACGAAATCAGAGAAGGAGACGAACCATAAGAGACTGAATCATAGGAAACAAATCAAGGGTTGCTAGAGTGGAGGGGGGTGGGTGATAGACATTAAAGAGGGCAAATGATGTAATGAGCATTGGGTATTGTATAAGACTGATGAATCAGTGAACTCTACCTCTGAAACCAATAATACACTATATGCTGATTAATTGAATTTAAATTAAAAAAAAAGAAATCTCAGAGAGCCTGGCTAACTCAGTCCTTGAACATCAGCCTTCCACTCAGGTTGTGATCCTGGGGTCCTGGGATCGAGCCAGGTGACAGGCTCCCTTCTCTGCCAGCTTCTCCCTCTCCCACTCCCCCTGCTTGTGTTCCTTCTCTCACTGTCTCTCTCTCTGTCAAATATGTAAATAAAATCTTAAAAAAACAATAAAATAAAATAAAAATAATAAAAAAATTAAAAAATTAAAAAAAGAAATCTCTATTTTTTTCTATACTCATATCTCATTGATTTCATTTTATCTAGAATGCTGATTTGAGATTAGGTCAAGTGGATATATATGTTAACACTGAAGTTCTTTTCATCTAGGACAGATTAATTGATGATTGCTTTGTGATGCTATTATTAGCAAAACTAAATTTAATTTTTTCTTGGGATGACTGGGTGGCTCAGTCAGTTAAGCATCTGCCTTTGGCTCAGGTCATGATCCCAGGGTCCTGGGATCAAGTCCCGAATCAGGCTCCTTGCTTGGCAGAGAGCCTGCTTCTCCCTCTGCCTACTCTGCCTACAGCTCCCCCTGCTTGTGCTCTCTCTCTCTGACAAACAAATAAATAAAATCTTTAAAAATAAATAAATAAATAAATAAATAAATAAATAAATAAATAAATTTAATTTTTTCTTTTCATTTACCATTAGTATGATGTTCAGGATGATCCTTGACCAGGCCCCAGACTTCCCCTAGCTTCATGAGGCACTATACTCAGTCACCTGTGTTTTCAAAGCCTTGTATTTTGTTGTTTACTCATACTATTCCAAAGATTTCTTCATCCGGGGTCCGTGGAGCTAGGCATCCAAGGATCGACTTCATGGGAGCCCAGGAATTCTTGGTACCTTCATGTAAATTATATGCAAGTTTCCATGTGCATTTAGTTAGCTTCTTAAAGGGGCCTGTGACTCCCAAGAAGTTAAAAACCATTATGTTATTTCCTCAGCCTCCAGGGATTATTTTCCTATCACCATCTTTAGGTAACATTGTGTATTCTTAATTTTTAAGGACTAGCTAATGCCATCGCCTTCTCAGAGACACTGTATGTTTCCCAGGTCACAACCAAATCAATCTTTACTTTCAATTTCCATCGCCATTTGGTTGACCCTAGAACAAGAACACATCTCAATTTGCCTGTGGCAGGAGCAATAATTAAATGCCTGTCCAGCCTAAAGGATTGATAGATTCTTAGGACAGGAAGACTCATTCTAGATTTGTCTTTGTGTATTCTAGTTGAAGTAATACTTTCTAAATAGTAAATACACAAAATAAAAGTTTCTATTTTGAACCGAACAGGGCACTGTCCATTTTTACTTTGTGATCCTGGGGTCCTGGGATCAAGCCAGGCGACAGGCTCCCTTCTCTGCCTGCTTCTCCCTCTCCCACTCCCCCTGCTTGTGTTCCCTCTCTCACTGTCTCTCTCTCTCTGTCAAATAAATAAATAAAATCTTTAAAAAAAAAAAAAAAAGAACAGACACTGACCTGGCAACATGTTTTGCAGAACTTTTGAATGTTATTTTGGACC
Organism: Callorhinus ursinus; assembly: GCF_003265705.2. Taxonomy (NCBI): domain Eukaryota; kingdom Metazoa; phylum Chordata; class Mammalia; order Carnivora; family Otariidae; genus Callorhinus; species Callorhinus ursinus. The sequence continues at coordinate 97,821,783 of NW_027397064.1, forward strand.
CTGCTGTGATATCAGGCTCATGTCACATTTTAATTCCTCAGTGATTGTGTTCACTTGACTCTTTGCTGGACGTCAAGATGAGAATTGTGAATACTGACTCTTGTTGGCCCCTAAAAGCCCCTGGAATGTGGTGTTGCTGCTTGCTGCTTTCAGAATTTGATATTACACACACAAGCAAAGTTTGATAACCACATCTTCTTCTTTTTTTTGTGTGTGTGGCTAGTTTTACGATTTTTGTTTTGCTGCCATCCATGGACTATCTTGTCCTAAAGCCGAAGGACAGCACATTAGGATGAGAGATGCTTCCTCCAAATTTGGAAGAGTTGCAAAGCAATCATAATAATGAAATGGATTGTGGGTGTAATGTGCCTGTGTTTCCTCATTATGGCATATTTTGCTGTGATGTTCCTGTAATGAATGTATCACTTGTATGTATTAAAAATGATATAAGTGACCATTATAGAAATATTATCTCTCTCCCATGACAATATTGGGGACTGCTTTTTTTTTATTGTAAAGGGTACTATCATTTGTATGTTAAATTTTTAAGTGGATTCCTTTATTTCAATATATAAAGTAATAGAGGGAAGTTTAATAGAGCCCTTCTTTCATTTTCTTTTCTTTTTCTGGTGTTTCTCATTTGCTCTGATGTCTTTGAGTCTCCCAATTATAAAAAGATCATTTTCACATTTCAATGGGTCTGATTAGCCAGTGCTATAAAGAGCCTCTGAAAAGCTCAGACCCACCTGCGGAAAGAAAAACTTGATTTTGTCTTACACAGAGAACAAAGGAAAAAAAAATGTGAAATAGATCAGTGTCAGAGTATGGTCAGAGCTTCTTTATATCTACCCTTCTTTCTTAAATTCCTTCCACTGAGCTATGTGGTCAATAGCTGCCATTTGTATATTGGTTATGACCATTTGTTATGACCACTTTTAGCTCTTGAATTTTCTGGGGTGTCTATAGCTCCAAGGCATTTGGGGTATTTGCTTACCTTGAATCATTCTAAATATTGTTTGTACTAATAAAACAGTATCATCCCATTCATTCTTGCTGGACTTAATTGTGTATAGCACCTTCTTCTTTTTTCCTTTTTTTATCTTGGCTTCAATGCCAACTTAACTTTTCCTTCCCACACTATTTTTTTTCTCCAAGTTCTCGCTTCTAGTCAATTTCAAGCAGGTTTTATTTGCTTTATAATTGTCTCATGTGTACACCATAGCTTACAAGATATGTTACTTTGGGCAAATCACATAATTGTTCTCAGCTTCTGTTTCCTGCTGTGGAAAGTGGAAGTAATTCCATTAATTTTGATAGGTTCTATAAGAAGGCATCTCTTCTTTGGGTCCCATTCCTACCTTGGTCTCTGGAGAAATGAAATTCAGTCTTTTCTCTCTTCTTTCACCTTTTCTCATGATCCAAAGTGCTCGATCTTCTATTTAGCTCTCCATCTCCTTTCTGTCATTACCAACGGAGGGTCTGTTTCTATAGCTGAAAAATTCAGCTGCATTGTGTCATGCTTCACCCTTGGGTAGGGTTAGCATGTTGAAAGTGACTACTTAGTCATGTTGTCTCCTCCTAAACCAGGATTGCAAAGGTGAAGTGGGGGCTGCACCTCCATTTTTTACTGCCAAGCCACAGGCCCAGCTGGAGAAGGTTAGTGCATGAAAAGGGTTGTTATGTGCACTTTCATGTGAGTTTGCAAGGTATGCCGGTTCCACTCAGAGCTGGGTGGGAAAGTCAGAGTCTATTCTGCAGACCCAGTACTTGCTGTAGATGGGCCCCCAACAGTAGGTGAAAGAGCAAGGAGAAGAGACTTTCACCTTGTCCTCATTTCCCTGCCATGCCCTCCATCCAGCTACAGCAGAAGCCTTGCTCTTTAGGAACGGCTTGGCCCAACAATAAAACTAATACTTGGGTTCCACTTGATCTCCTAGGGTCAATTTCTCCACTATGTTGAATCCCAAAGGTGGATATAAGTGTGTTTATATAGTTTACACTCATGATCCCCCATATTCAGTCAAACCTCAACAAATTATTTTGACAAGAGATAACACATATAAGAACATTTAGCATCCCTTACACTTCTGTGTATTCTTTCACTTTGGACAGGATTTCCATTTGTTTTCCTTTTATGTTTTCCTTTACATGTCCTTTTGGGACATGTAAAGTAAATAGTGACATGTTGGGCATATAGAAAGTTCAATGAAATTCGCTTTTACTGACTGATTTAAAGATGGCTTTTAGGTGCTAATAAGACTCAAGACGTTTGTCTTCCATAGCAATGTAAGGAGATACTCTCTGTTTTGCTCTTCTTTTTTTCCTTTCTTTGCTTTTCTTTCTTTCTTTCTTTCTTTCTTTCTTTCTTTCTTTCTTTCTTTCTTTCTTTCTT
>NW_027397064.1:97824184-97824684 GCF_003265705.2 Callorhinus ursinus
CTTTCTTTCTTTCTTTCTTTCTTTCTTTCTTTCTTTCTTTCTTTCTTCCTTTCTTTCTTTCTTTGCTTTGACTTTTTACTTCATCTAATTTACCTTTATAAATCCTCTTATTAAAAACATTTTGCAAGGGGCACCTGGGTGGCTCAGTTGGTTAAGCATCTGCCTTTGGCTCAGGTCATGATCCAAGCATCCTGGGATTGAGCCCTACATTGAGATCCCTACTCAGTGGGGAGTCTGCTTCTCCCTCTGCCCCTCTCCACAACCACCACCCCCAGCTCATTTTCTCTCTCACAAATAAATAAAATCTTAAAAAGAATTTGCAAACATATTGCTTACATTAATTTGCATCTGCCATCCAATATGATTTAACCTTGATTCATATTTCCCATTATATTAAATACATGTTTTTATAGATGGTCCATGACTAAATGTATATCATTTCTTTGCCATTATCCAGAATTTAAAAAAATATATCAATATGTGAATAGGTGGGTCCTTTT
>NW_027397064.1:97829684-98007230 GCF_003265705.2 Callorhinus ursinus
TTCTAGAGGGGAGGAGGGTAGGGGGATGAGTTAGCCTGGTGATAGGTATTAAGGAGGGCACATTCTGCATGGAGCACTGGGTGTTTTGAACAAACAATGAATCATGGAACAGTACACCAAAACAAATGATGTAATATATGGTGATTAACATAACAATAAAAAAATTTTTAAAAAATCCTAAAGGAGAACACAGGCAGCAACCTCTTCGACCTCAGCCGCAGCAACTTCTTCCTAGAAACTTTGCCAAGGGCAAGGGAAGCAAGGGCAAAAATGAACTATTGGGATTTCCTCAAGATAAAAAGCTTTTGCACAGCAAAAGAAACAGTCCACAAAACCAAAAGACAACTGACAGAATGGGAGGAAATATTTGCAAATGACATATCAGATAACTGGCTAGTATCCAAAATCTATAAAGAACTTATCAAACTCAACACCCAAAGAACAAATAATCCAATCAAGAAATGGGCAGGAGACATGAACAGACATTTTTCCAAAGACATCCAAATGGCCAACAGACACATGAAAAAGTGCTCAACATCGCTCGGCATCAGGGAAATCCAAATCAAAAACCTCAATGAGATACCACCTCACACCCGTCAGAATGGCTAAAATTAACAAGTCAGGGAATGACAGATGTTGGTGGGGATGTGGAGAAAGGGGAACCCTCCTACACTGTGGGTGGGAATGCAAGCTGGTGCAACCACTCTGGAAAGCAGCATGGAGGTTCCTCAAACAGTTGAAAATAGAGCTACCATACGATCCAGCCATTGCACCACTGGGTATTTACCCCAAAGATACAAATGTAGAGATCCGAAGGGGTGCGTGCACCCCAATGTTTATAGCAGCAATGTCCACAATAGCCAAACTGTGGAAAGAGCCAAGATGTCCATCGACAGTTGAATGGATAAAGATGTGGTATATATACACAATGGAATATTATGCAGCCATCCAAAGAAATGAGATCTTGCCATTTGCAACAACGTGGATGGAACTGGAGGGTGTTATGCTCAGTGAAATAAGTCAATCAGAGAAAGACATGTATCATATGACCTCACTGATATGAGGAATTCTTAATCTCAGGAAACAAACTGAGGGTTGCTGGAGTGCTGGGGGGTGGGAGGGAGGGGGTGGCTGGGTGATAGACATTGGGGAGGGTATGTGCTATGGTGAGCACTGTGAATTGTGCAAGACTGTTGAATCACAGATCTGTACTTCTGAAACAAATAATGCAACATATGTTAAAAAAAGAAAAAGAAGAAGATAGCAGGAGGGGAAGAATGAAGGGGAGTAAGTCGGAGGGGGAGACGAACCATGAGAGATGTGGATTCTGCAAAACAAACTGAGGGTTCTAAAGGGGAGGAGCGTGGGGGGATGGGTTAGCCTGGTGATGGGTATTAAAGAGGGCACATTCTGCGTGGAGCACTGGGTGCTATGCACAAACAATGAATCATGGAACACTACATCAAGAACTAATGTAATGTATGGTGATTAACATAACAATAAAAAATTTGAAAAAAATTTTTAAAAAAGATACCTTTCTTCATATAGATATATGGATACAGATATAGATACACCTTCGTTGTTCACAAAAGTCTTAAAACATTTGAATTTAACTTTACCTTCTGTACTTCTTTTTTTTAATTTTTTTTAAGATTTTATTTATTTATTTGAGAGAGAGAGAATGAGAGCTAGAGAGCACATGAGAGGGGGGAGGGTCAGAGGGAGAAGCAGACTCCCCGCCGAGCAGGGAGCCTGATGTGGGACTCGATCCCGGGACTCCAGGATCATGACCTGAGCTGAAGGCAGTCGCTCAACCAACTGAGCCACCCAGGCACCCATACCTTCTGTACTTCTTTATGAGAAATTTCTATTTCAAAGATACTGCATCTTTTGTTTCTGGAATCCATCCTTCTGTTGGGACTAATTACTAATATTTGGATAGGACATTAAGCTTAATAAATATTTCCTAATATTTTCATGGGATTCTCCCCACTTATTTTTCCAGATGAGGAAATTGAGGCTCAGAAAAATAGGTATTGTTAATAGCATAGCAGGAGCTTGGATCTAGGTTTTCTGGATTTCCTTCACTTCACTTTTTTTTAAACTGAATCTTAGTTTTGGTCTGATCAGAATAAGTTGAAACTTTGTGCATAATTGGCTTATTTTTTTCCTTTCCAAAGAGTTTCAACGATTGATTGATTGATTTTTTTTTAAAGAGAGAGCACATGCGAACGGTGGGGAGGGGCAGAGGGAAAGGGAGAGAGAGAATCTTAAGCAGTCTCCACATCCAGCATGGAGCCTGGTGTCGAGCCCAATGCAGGCTGATCCCATGACCCCAAGATCTTGACTGAAATAAAGTTAGACGCTTAACTGACTCAGTCACCCAGGTGCCCCTAGCTTTCTTTTTAAATTGAAATAAATGTTAGTTTCTAGTCTTAAGGCACACACATGTCATATGTAGGTGTTTTTATATATATACATATATACACACATATATGCATATATATCTGCATCTGAAAAGGGAGGTTATTCCTATCTCTTTCTCTCTTTCTCTCTCTCTCTCTTTCAAAACCCAATCTCTAAATGCTCTACCCCAAACCAACCGATGAGGACATTACGCACAGTGTGTTGTTTCATGATTATGACCACTATGTAGACCACTAAGAATTTAAGAAGGAGACTGTAAAACCGCTACAGAGCTGGTGAGCCTATTCTAATTAGCTTCTCCCCTTGCTCAGATATTTATAACTGATCCTAGCTTGCACGCGTGTGTATGTATATGTTGTAAAGGTCACTGCATCTCCTTGGTGCTCCCCGGAAGAATAAAGTGAGCTTTCTGGTGGGCAAGATAAATAACCCAAGGCTTATTTTATCCAGCATATTGCAGAAGCTGGGTTAATTTTTAAGTGAACCACAGGTTTTATGTACTTAGTTTTGTCCCGTAGAGGAACTAGGGAGGTAACATTTAAGGCTCTGTGGTCCAAATACCTGTAATTATAGGGGTGACTCACCTATATTATTAAATGAAAATGAACTTAGAAACTGAATGCATTTGAAATAATTGTCTTTGCAAATACCTGGATGAAAGTGTTGCTTAAAGTACAGGCTGTCGCGAGAGAGGCCAGGCAAAAGGCCAAATTCATTAATGTTCAGTGGCTGCCAAATGTTAATTAATAAATAGCAAAATATCTTGATTTTACATAGAATCTTACTGAATACCATGTGCACTTGCATGGGGGCATTCCCAAAGAGCTGTGTTTTTCTATCATGTCTTTAGCAGTCAACTCACATTTGGTTTGTCAATCTGCATATTTGTTTAGAAATTTACAGTTCCTTAAGATGCCTGTTGATTTATTATTTCCCCTGAAATCAAGATTTCACTAGGATGGCTGTAAGAATTCATTGGTCTTGACCCCCAATTATTCATTTTCCTCTTCTGGGGCTCATTAGGAGAATATACCTTGAAAAGCAACATGTGTGATGTCAAACTCACATAAACTTTTCTCAGTGGGTCACTCATTTATTTATTCAGCAAAGAGTATTTGGGTCCCTCCTATGTGCTAGGTGTCCTGCAAAGTTCTGGTGATCCAGTGGTGAATGACCAAGAGATGATCTCTTCACCACTCGTGGAGCTTCCAGTTGAGAAAAACAAAAAACAAAAAACAAAAATATTAAAGACCAACAAAAAGAGAATGGAAAAATTGACGTATAGAGTGCTGTGGGGATATATAGTATATTTAGAAGTTGAGGCTGCAGTCTGAAGGGAACTCAATTTCTATACTGTTTGGTAGAAGGAAAAGATGGTGGAAACGTATAGGTGCAGAAATTTAGGAACCAAGAACCAGGCACCAAAGGAATCAGAGAAGCAGGAGAAAAAAAGAAAGTATAGGCAAAGAAAAAAAATAGGCAGATTGAAAAAGAAGCTGAGTGACCAAGAAGTAAATAAGGCATAACAAGGGTAAAGATGAAGTCAGTGCCAGGGAGGAGGAGGGGTGGGATGGGGCATACTGAACCCTTCTTTTTGTCTTCCTTCCCCTCTTCAGGGGAACTTCCTGATTTGTCTTCAAGAACCAATGTTCTCCTTCCCTTAGCCTGCATGATTTCAGGAGGATTGATCTCACATTCTGGAATTTGCAGGCCAAGTTTGGACTTAGAGTTCTAATGTGGGCAGGCAATCCCAAACCAGGCTGGTGAGAGTCATCCCAAGGATTTTTTTCTGGAACTAAGATAAACATTCTGGTCTTTCACTGGAGGGTTAAGCTGACAGAGCATAGGCTTGGAGTTGTTGGTGCCCCTCTTGATATTACCTGTGGGAGCTTGCTGAAGAATAAATCCAACCTAGAGGGAAATAGAGTTAACTTAAGACAGAGATTCCTGGAGAGATTATTTGAACACCTGGATCCAGCCATACCTGATCAATTCAGGGATATCTCCTTTTGGCTAGCTGTGAATTAGGCTTTTCTTATATTTAACACTAAGGATCCTGACTATATATGGTTTCAGGCAATTGTGGATTGAGGATAGTAGGGAAGGGTGATGAGAAAGACAGACCCATGCACTTAGAATTATTTTGTCTGTCAAGATGGCAAGTTTTTGAAGATGAATGTTCTCACTGGGCAATTCCCAAGCTGAGTCAGTTGGGTCCCACTTAACTTCCAGCTTGTGGATGACACTAAGGTACGCTGAAAAGGAAAACCCTGCTCTAAGTAAAGGGGTTGGTGGAAGAGAGTGTCTTGATCTTAGGTCAAAATTAGAGAGTCTGGCCTAAAACTAGGATCTTTTAAGACCAATGTTGTTGGTGAAGCAGGCTCTCTACCTCAGTTTAAGGCCATTCTTTCTGTTGGGATGACAAGTGGGAACCGGAAGCAATGAATATTGGATGACACCAGTGTCAGCAAGCATGACAGGCTATAGGACCGAGGGTTTCAGTGAACTTCACTAGCGATTTACTTATTTCTTACTACATCCCAATTTCTATGTCAGGCTTTCTTGATGGTATCATTTTTTTTAAACTGCATCTGAAAATTTACATATGGCAAAATAACTTATATAACATAAGACTTAAATAAACAGATTGTTTTCTATCTTTTCCAACTGTTTTGAGCATACCACTATTCAATCTTTTTTTTAAAAGCCAGTTTTATAGACACATTATTTCATATATAATATTATAGTTATTCTATCTGTCATTTACACATAAAAAACAATCATGAGGGTCGCCTGGGTGGTTCAGTCAGTTAAGCATCTGCCTTCATCTCAGGTCATGATCCTGGGGTCCTGGGATTGAGCGCCGCATTGGGCTCCCTGCTCTGTGGAAGACCTGCTTCTCGTTCGCCCTCTGCCTGCCTTTCCCCCTGCTTGCTCTCTCTCTGTCAAATACATAAAATCTTAAAAAAAAAAAATCATAGGGTGAGAGGTAGAGACCGCAAATTATTCTCACATGTCAATTTTAACCAGGTGTTTCTTGATAACTCTGTAAAACTGTATTGTTTACTTGATGTCAGGATATCCATTCAATGTTGATTTCAGAAACACTGCAATTTCACCTTAACTGCTCAAGGGTTTTGAGGGAATTAGAAACACAGTGTCTGCTACTGAAGCATTTACAGAGAAACTCTGTCTAGAAATCCAAGTATAATAATTAAAGACCAGTGCAAGTTCATGTGTCTTCAAATCTCCTTTGGTTGCAAGAAAAAGAAGTCTACAAGGCCCCACAAGTAAAAGAGAAATTCAGAGAAGAGATGTGGATGAAATCATAATAAAAATATCAGGAGTTGTACCTACTATTTTTGAGTGCTTAATATGAGTCATGCACTGTGCTAAACACTTCATTTATATTCTCATTTAATCTTAATAAGCAACTTATGGGGCATGTTCTATTAATATCCCCATTCTGTAAATAAGAAAACTGAGCTCTGTAACTACTAAAGAGCTCGTCTACCTTGGCACAGACAGGGAAAGGTGGAGCTGGGATGCAAACCTAGTTTGTTTGATGTCAAAGATTTATCTAAGGGCAGGATGGGTACACAGAGCCTGCGGAGACAGAAGTGGGCAGTGGACAACCAGGAACTGAAACTGTTTCTCCATCTCTCTCACATCAACTTCACTTCTCAGATTCCTTCAGCCTCGTAGAATATCTTTGATTGTCTCTTCAAAATATTTCCTCTCTCTTTGATCTCCCAATTTCTTTATCTTGCTCTTAGACAAGTGTGTGACTCAGCCATTACAAAGTCTAGAAGAGTTTTCTTCCGAACCTCCTACCACTGATTGACCTCGATGCTAGCCTCCCAGTACAACTTCCTGGGAAAGAAACCTGATTGTCCCTCCATGACTACTTAGGCCTGTCCCTTCACCATGCGCCGTGGGCAGGGACAGTTCTCCAGTGGTGACTGTATCCCAAACAAGCTACAACAATCTCCAAAGGGTGTGATCCAAAGCATAGGCTCCATAGAAAATCAGAGAAGGGAGAGAGCAGAGAAAGCTTCCTAGAGGACAATTAACCTGGACTGGTCCTTGGAAGCTGGGAAATTTGGCCTGGTAGAGATAGTGTTGGAAGATACCAGACAGGGAAACAACATGGATACTAGGCAGGAGGAAACGTATAGATGTTCTGAGTGAAGGGAGGAAGATAGTCTGCCTGTATCCAAAAGCTTTATGGAGCGGAGTACCAGAAAGCAGAAGAGCATAAGATTTTCTTCTTTCTTTCAAATTTGTCTCTCTAATATATACTTTCTTTTTGACTGGCAAGATTATGTTGTTTGATATCTTGGGCTTCAATAGAATTTCTTTCCTTGGAAGCATCATGTTGTGCCAGAAAGGGCAAGTGGCAGGAGAGCTGGTTTCTGGTTACTGCCTCTAAACAACCTTAGACCAGTCACTCCACATTCTATGGATAATTTCTTCTTCTCTCAAATCCTTGCCTACCTCACATTATAGGGTTTAAGATGAGTTTCTTGACCTCTGAAGCAGAGCAGTCCTATGTAATGACTTAAAGCATCATCCCACCAGTGTCTTTTCTTTATACTCTCTTCTTCAAAGATTGTATCAAAGCAAACGAGCCTAATCACGTCTGGCTTTGAATGATAAGCAAGATTTCCAGACTATTCCATATTTCGCATCTTCTTGCCAGTAGGATTGAATGTGGATATAAAATCTCAGCTTAATCACATTCTTTGTTTTAAATTTTTTTATTAACATATAATGTATTATTTGTTTTAGGGGCACAGATCTGTGATTCATCAGCCTTATACAATTCACAGCGCTCACCATAGTACATACGCTCCCAAATGTCCATCACCCAGCCACCCCATCCCTCCCACCCCCCTCCACTCCAACAACCCTCAGTTTGTTTCCTGAGATTAAGAGTCTCTTATGGTTTGATTTCTCTGGTTTCGTCTTGTTTTCTTTTTCCCCCTCTCTTCTCTGGTTTCGTCTTGTTTCATTTTTCCCCTCTCTTCCCCTATGATCCTCTGTCTTGTTTCTCAGATTCCTCATATCAGTGAGATCACATGATACTTGTCTTTCTCTGACTGACTTATTTCGCTTAGCATAATACCCTCTAAATGACAAGATTTCATTTTTGATGGCTACATAATATTCCATTGTATATATATACCACATCTTCTTTATCCATTCATTTGTTGATGGACATTGAGGCTCTTTCCATAGTTTGGCTATTGGCTTAACCACATTCTAGTGTTGAAGATCAGCTCAGAGTTGTCCCCTTCAAGAGCTGCCACCTCACCCCCTGCTGTCCATCCATTTGTAAACAGTTCTCCTCAATGTTATTGATTTTGATAAAAATGTGAAATAATATATCATTTTGGTGTAATTAATTTTGTTAACTAATTGATATACTTTGAAATGTAGAATAGCAATTTTTCTGAGGAAATTATTTTTATACCCACATCTTCTGTCTGATAACACAGAGTTACAGATGGCAAATGACTTAACAATACTAATTAGAATTTTAAGAGGCAGTGCCACTTTTCCTTTGAGTCTTTGAAATTTGAAATGTTTTGTAGATATATAGTTTTTCCTGTCTAGCACTGACAGTATAGTCATACATGTGATACATGTTATATAGATACATTAAGAAGTTATTAAAAAGTATACTAAAGTCTAGAATGACTGATTCAACTAGAATATTCAAATACCTGGAACTTTTCTATATTCTCAGTTAGAAAAAGAGGCAAACAATATTTTTTTCAATATTAAGAAGTTTCTGAAGAACTAAAAACATTCCACCTATATCGTCTGGTTATTCCAGTTTTCACTCCATTTCCTTCATTTTTTTCTCTTTGCTTAGGACTCTATAGCCAGCCCAAAATTAAGGAATGATGACCTTGGGCTGGATAAGATTATTTTATTAATTTCCTATTGTCATTGTAACATATTAACACAGTTTAGTGGCTTAACACAATGCAAATTTATTTATTATATTGCTATTCTAGAGGTCTTTAGAGGTCAAACATCAGAAATATGTTAAAGAGCACAGCTCTTTCATGTGTTCCTTCTGGAATCTCTAGAGGGAAATCTGTTCCCTTGCCTTTTCCAGCTTCTTCATTTTTTAGGTAGTAGCCCCCTTCCACCTTCAAACTCAGCAGCATAGTATCTGCAAATCTTTCCTCTCTGACCTCTGCATCCATCATCATATCTTCCCTCTGACTCTGACTTTCTTGTTTCCCTCTTATGAGGACCCTTGGATTAGATTGAGCCCACCCAGATAATTCAGAACAATCTCCCAATCTTAAGATTGTTCACTCAATCACATCAACATGGTCTCTTTTGCCACATCAGATAATAGTCACAGGTTCTGAGGATTAGGGTGTACATCAGTCTTCTGCCTGCCACAATTATCCATGAAGAATAATTCAAATATTATTATTTGAGTTGGCCAGGAGATTTGGCATTTGACACCCCACCATCAAAACACTTATAAAATAGACCAATAAAAGTCCAAGTGCAACACAAAACAGAATAGGTGGGGGGTTGGGGGGTCCACTCACTGTTCAGACATAAAGGAGCAGGCTCTTGGCAACAATGCATCAAAGGACTTCAGGGTTCTGTTGGGGTTAGATTAGGTGACATTTTGAGCCCATTCCAGTCTTTTTATTTCCATGACTTCTGCTGTTGAATAGATTCTTAACAGCAAATTGAATTTAAAATTTGTATTCTGGGGCACATGGGTGGCTCAGGTCATGATCCTGGAGTCCCGGGATCGAGTCCCACATGGGGCTCCCTGCTCAGCAGGGAGTCTGCTTCTCCCTCTGACCCTCCTCCCTCTCATGCTCTCTGTCTCTCATTCTCTCTCTTGCAAATAAATAAAATCTTAAAATAAAATAAAATTTGTATTCTGTCGACTTCTTAAAGGACTCGTGCCAGTGTATAGATTATAACACAGTGCAGATAGGACATATAAAGAGTGGTTATATTTCCAAACTAGCATATATCATGCCTCATGCCCCACATACTTTTTCTAGCCCATATGCAGCAGTTTTGTTTTTTCTGAAAATTATTGTTTAATTTCAAGAAAATAAAAAAAAATGGGAGTCCATTTGACAGAAGTGGGTCGTTCTAAGCCTCAGAACTGAGTATTTTGAAACTGTTGGGCTGTAAATGTGTCTTTAATCTTTTTTATTTTTATGTCAAAAAATGCTTTGGGGAACCTGGGGGAAAGGAGAAGACAAATTTAAGCAGAAATTTATTATCCAAATCCTTGAATAAGGGATGTCCAGTGGTATAATGTCTAATAACTTCAGCTGTATTTTTACAAACGACACAGAAATTTCCAGTAACAATGACTGAAACCCAAACAATACTCTGGTCAAAACTTGCTGACTGAATTTATCTTACCCTTCAGATTTCTCTTTCTGGAGGAACTTCCTTTTATAGAGTTCTTACGGCACTTTAAAATGTTCCAGGGATTATTCCTTTTTAAAGGATTTCTTTGGGCTATTTTTCATCCCTTTTCACTAATCCCTTAGGATCTCTCCAGGCAAATTCAAGTTATTAAGACCGTGGGGGAGAAATCCAAGTATTCAGTCATTTACAAGACTCTGACTTACCACTATGATTTCCAAGTAATTGGAAACATCCATCTACGTGGATATGATTCGTCATATCTGTTCAGAAGGAACCCTGGATGCCCTGCTGGAAATGAGATGCTGCAAAAGCAGTCTGGGCTTCCCCCAGCTTCCACGCCTGAAAGCATCCACAAGCCAACAACCTCACCAGGACTACGGAGAAACCACAGGGCCTGACGGGAAAGGATAACAGTTTGCCCTCCTGGAAGAGTCCAAAGATGCAATGACTTTTGTGCTGTCTACATTTTTAGCATTACTGTATATTACCGCTCTCTGACATTAAGATGATAATTGCTGAGAAAGTCTCCTATTGGGCTGTAAATTAGGGGCTGGCTTCCTCTGTCTGAGCTTTTTGTGCTTTATTCACATCAAAAGGCAATTACTTTTTGTGCACACTAATCCCACCAGTTTAATGGGGCATGTAAAATACGCCTTGTAATTTGCCCTTTATTAATCTTAAACTTGCTAAAAACAAGAGCCAGCTAACCATTTGGATTCTTAAAAACAACAGCCTGCCCTTCAATAATTTAACTTTTGTTTAATTCAGCCAAAGTCAGGAGGTTTGGAGAATTGCATTCTTAGCAGAAGTACGAGGTTATTCTCGGGGGCCCTTGAAAGCCCTAAAGGGAGCCAGGAAGGGCTGAATGGCACAGTGGTGCCTGAACCTTCTTCACTGGTGGATGGGGTGGGTTTGCCTTGTCTGCCATCCGCCAGCAGGGACAGGAGGCAAAGAGACATGTAGGCTTGAGAGATAGCCCAGCCTAGGTTTGGACAACAGCCCGGCCTCTTGTGCAGGACTGACGGCAAGACCTTGGCCAAGTTAGCTTTTCATCCTCGGTGTCTTCATCTGTAAAACAGAATAATGCATATTCAGACAGCAATGAGGCTAACAATGAATATAGGTAAACTAGTGACCATGTGATGTATTTTTCAATGGAAAGAGTAGTAGTCATCAGGTAGTAGTTGTGGGAATAGTATTCTTACTATAAGTAATGTTAGGTTAACTATCCTAGGAACCAGACAGCTTCAGTCTGGTCCAAAATATGTAAGGGGTGTGAACTAAAGTTGTTCGAGAGAATGAGAGTCGAAGCAGGAAAATAAAGTCTGAGCACCACAGGCAAAGAGTAGTAGCAAGTTCTTTTTTTTAAAAGATTTTATTTATTTATTTGAGAGAGAGAGAGAGTGGGGTGAAGGGCTGAGGGAGAAGCAGACCCCCCGCTGAGCAGGGAACCTGGTACGGGACTTGATCCCAGGACTCCAGGCTCATGACCTGAGACAAAAGCAGACACTCAACCAACTGAGCCACCGAGGGGCCCAGTAGCAAGTTCTAAACAAGAAAACAGAAACACCAGTCAGAAAGAACAGAGTGAGAGCTCATTGCAATGGTGTAATACTGAGCACGAAGTTTTCATCTAATGTCCTACCTCAATACATAATCAGACAATTTGGTGGAGCCAATCTGGTTTTGAAAGGATGCAGCGAGTACACAGGGATGAAGACGGACCAGATGGTAGCACAAGTATCTGCCTATTTGACTTTAGGTGATTTTTGTGCCAAACACATTACTACTAAGTATGATTTTGTCTGACAGAATGATTTGGTCATCAGAGATGGGATTAAACTTGGAACAACAATTTGAAAGAGGGCACAGTTTATGTCTGCAAATAACAACCTCCCCACAACCCCTAGGGCAGTCTCCCCAAAACCCCTAGGACCCTAACTTTCTTTCTCAAAACGTCACGAGTTGATGTGAATAGGGGAGGGTTTCTATAACAATGTCATGCTTGCTCCAAGCACGTAAGAAAGAGGTCGTATGAGGGAAATTTAGGAAAAACACAGTGGAAAAGAACCCTCAAGAAGGAGAGACAGATGAGACACCCAAGAGAAAACCATGGCATAAGACATTTCAGAGTTCAGGTGGAAGAGAGTGAACAGGAGATGTCTTTGTCAGTTGCAGGGAAGGTGTTAGGGTCAGGACTCCCTATAGATACAGTGGGTAAAAAGGTCAGATTTCTTTAAGTAGCAAGCAAAAATAAGCCAAATTCAAACTCACTTAGGCCAAAAGAAAGTGTATCAGCTCAGAGAACTAATGAACCCAAGGAATATCTCTAGGCATTGTTATGTATCAGGAGGCTTCAAGAAGGTATCATATGCACAGCTTCTGTTTGACCTTTTAACTCTTTCCTCACCCCCAGAACACTCATAGAATTCTTTCTACAGTCTGGAAAATGGGACTCTGTTAAGTCCCTTCAAAATTCATATGTTGAAGCCCCAACCCCAGTACCTCAGAATGTGACGGTATTTGGAAATAGGGTCTTAAAAGAGGTAATTATGTTAAAATGAGGTCATTAGGATGGGCCCCCAATCCAATACCACTGGTGTCCTTCTGAGAAGAGAAAATTCGGACACACATCTGTAGAGGGAAGACATGTGAGGACACAAGGAGAAGGCAGCCATCTCTAAGCCAAGGAGAGAGGCCTCAGAAAAAATCAACCCTGTTGACACCTTGATTAGGACTTCAGACCTAATCTGAAAATGAATTTCTGTTGTTTAAGCCACACAATCTGTGGTATCTGTTACAGCAACCCTAGTAGATTCCTACAGGCTCTCTAATGCTTGATTCTGAATTTCAGAATTCTCAGCATTTGGAAGGTGACTGTTACTGAGAGAACTTCTGCCTGGGCACCGAGACACAATGATAGAAGGAGAAAAGTTCATCGTGTGGCTAATATCCTGATATAGAGGTGGATTGGAGTAAATTCAGTTTACTATTTCTGAGGATAAGCCAAATTATAGATACTTTAATTTTGTAGGAAGTAATACAATTTAGAGGATGTCTGGAGTCTCAAGTCTTAATCTGAATATTAATTGCAAAGATGATATTCTTGTACAAGTCTGCTTAGTTGTTCTATTCTTTAATTAAAGACCACTGTATGTCTGATGTTTTCCTTCTGGTTATAGTCATTGTACTTGCACAAAAGGCATTTTATTTCCATTACTTCTTAATTAATTTTCCTTTATCAGCCTGAGAAGGAACAGCAGTGTTTGTCTGCAAAAATTGGTGGGGAGATATTTCTGTAAGTGTAAAACAAACCCCCAGCCACCACCCACCCTACCCATGGTATGATAGAGTACAATGTCTTTAGAAACCAAGACTGTCAGGCAGGAGACATTGGTCCATTCTCTGAAAATAGCCAACTTTTCCCACACCCTGCTCCCTACAAGGAGCTGAGACAGGGCCTCTGATTTGTTGGCTCTTTGGGTTCTAGAACATTCCCACTAAAGTCAACCTCCAGAGGACCACATAGCAATGTTTGGGCCCACCATGCCTGTGAATGTCCTTCTGAAAGCAGCTGACAGAAGCTTTCTATGTCCTCAACCTCTACCCCTTGCATTTTACCTGCTGCGGAGCATGGTTTACAGTAATAAATCTGTTCCCAGCAATAGAACTCGATCCTTATAATTCAATCATAGAGAGCCAACTTTCCAATGGGGGGAAAAATCATGTTTGTGAAATTATGCTGGCTTTTCTTTTTTCTCCCCCCTTCTTTATATATTCTTCCTTCATAGAGATAATATTGTATGCTTGCCAACCCATTTCTTTTTATTCCTGGGAACATAGAAGAATTATATTTCCCACCTTCCTTGCACCTAAGTGTGGGCTGTATAACCAATTTTGACCAGTAGAATGTGGGAGAAGTGCTGTACTCCTTTCCCAGGCTGACCTCACACAAAAGCCCCCCACATGTGACTCTCCTGCTTTGCTAGCCACGTGTGAGGATTGTAGTATCCCTGGATTGAATGAGTCTAGGTTCCTGAGATCTTATAGAAATTCCACCCAACCAGGGATCTCTGCATTGGAATTAGTGTGAATGAAAAAGTTTTACTCTACACTATTCAGATTTTTAGCATTGTTGGATCTCACAGCTAACTTTTTTTTTTAACTCTAAGTAATAAAAAAAAATTTTTTTTTATTTGTACAGGAACAGTGATGGCCCTCAAAGGTTGAGTATCTCTGAAGGAGCAAACACATTATAAAGATGATTTCAATTACACAGTAGCTTAAGAAATACTAAGTTGAATCAATCATGTAATCCCTCTAAATCCAATCCTTTTTTTACCCTGCCTCTTTAACATCCAAATCCAATCAGAAGTGTGGAAGGCTATTTCTGGTTAGTCTTATGCACTGGCCCAAACTGTGACTGAGAATGGCAGGTGCTGCAGGGGGACCACTGATCTGAGAGCTGAGAGATGGGCCTGGTGTCCCAGCTGTGCTACTGACCAGCTACAGGACCATAAATAGTTCTTTCCCTCTTTATATTATAAGCGTACCAAGACACCTGCCATAATAAGCATTTGAACCATATACCTGAGCTCTCCCACCCCCAGGTAACGTTTTGACATTTGAATTCTCAAGTTCAGAACTCAACACCTGGCAGACTATTAGTGCACAGATGTGTTTGATTGGACTGCATCATGTCTTAAAAACAAGGAAATTTCCTATGGAAACCCAAGGTTCAGCATCCATGACAACACTTGCTTTCTCAGAAGACAACAAAAAACTAGAACTAAGTATT
Organism: Callorhinus ursinus; assembly: GCF_003265705.2. Classification (NCBI taxonomy): domain Eukaryota; kingdom Metazoa; phylum Chordata; class Mammalia; order Carnivora; family Otariidae; genus Callorhinus; species Callorhinus ursinus. The sequence goes on from NW_027397064.1 coordinate 97,844,347, forward strand.
GCTAAGTATGCCCTGTTGATATAGCATGTGTGCTTCCCGTGTCACAGTCCCCACCACTCCCTACCTTCACGTACTGGCCTTGTGTGTCTACCTAGTCACCGTAGACATTGGAGTTCGCATCACGGTTAGAGTGACTTTAACCTTGCTTAAACCTGCCCAAACAGAAGGATGTGGATACTTAAACAGAGCTGACTTACAAACTTGGCAGAGCCAAGGCATGCTAGGAGATAAAAGCAGAAGCCAAACTTGAGATCAAGAATCAGGATCTGGGGGCTCCTGGCTGGTTCAGTTAGTAGAGCATGCCACTCTTGATTTTAGGGTTGTGAGTTTGAGCCCCACAATGGGTGTAGAGATTACTTAAAAATAAAATCTTAAAAAAAATTGGGGTCTGGAGCCAGGTCAGTCTAAGGAAAGATAAACTGAAATAAGATCATCGTGGTAATTCCTAGACGGGGTCACATAGTGCCTTTGCTACCTCCTTAATAGGTCAAGTATCTTAAACTCCCTCTCAAGTTCTTCATCCATAACAAAGGAGGTATTGTATATCTTTTGTAGTGCTCTTTTAAGAATTAATGAAATTGTCTGTGTAAAGCATAGGGTCTAGCACATAGTAAGTGCTCAGTAAATGGTGGGCATCACTATCCTTATTATAATTGGTGTGTAGTGATGGACTTGATTTTGAGGAGTTGTGGGATTAAAGTGGGGTCCTGGCCTTCATTACTGGTAGCTGGGGAGGACTCAGGGAAACTTCTAAGAAGGGAACAAAAAGTAATGTTGCCAGCTTCCACTTAAGCTCCTTTTTTTTTTCCTTCTTGAGAGAGAGAGAGAGAGCACAAGAATGGGGGGGTGGAAGTGGCAGAGGGAGAGGGAGAATCTTAAGCAGGATCCACCATGCCCAGCGTGGAGCCTGACACAGGGCTCAATCCCACAACCTTGAGATCATGACCTGAGCTGAAATCAAGAATCAGATGCTTAACTGACTGAGCCACCCAAGTGCCCCCGTCACCCACTTAAGCTCCTTCTTAACACTCATGTACAGGCAATCACCTGTATCACTCCATCCCTCAAAACAGCAGGTCAAATGGATATAACCACTCTTTATCCTTTGCATGGTATCTTTCAGACTATCCACCACTCTTCTAAGATGTTTTCTCTTTCAGATTTTATTTCAAATTGCTTTCACCCATATTATAAAATTGGGAGCAAGAAGCAAAATCATAACAAAGAGAATGTTCAAAGGAACTAATATTAATTAAGCACCCACTGTGTGCCAAGCACCACGCTCAGTGCTTTCCTTGCAAGAATCCTGCAGATTTGATATTGGAAATTCCATTTGACTGATAATGAACCTGAGATTGAAAGAAATTAAGTGATATTTTCTGGGGTTTTATTTTCATCAGAGCACTTATCAATATATGAAATACATTTTTCTATCCATTTGTGGGCTTGCTTTGCTGCCTATTTGCCTTACTCTAAGGCAAGTTCAACCTGAGATGGGATCCTGCTGTTTTCTTCAGTATTTCATGCCCACTGCCTAAAACAGTGCCTGGCATATAAACTGGCCATGAAAATATTTCTTGAATGCGTGACTCAATTATTTAATCAATGAGTGAGTGAACAAAAATTGCATAGCACTAACTTTGATCCTGGCATGTCTGTGCCTAAGTCCACACTCGATCTGCTTTGACCATGACGTTGGCTAATCAGAAGCTGCCTGTACCACATAACTAGGCTGCGTGAGGCGCACACACGATGTGCCATCAGCTCTTCCCACCTCCTTCCACTGGGTATGAAAAAAGTACCCTGTCTCCTCCAATCTTCCAAAAATGCTCCTTCTTGTGGGTTTGAAACGCTAGTGATATTAGGTGTGTGTATATTATTACCTTTTTGCTGGAAATTCTTGTCCATGAGCCATATGTGAGGTATCAAAGAGAAGATGCCTCTAATGCAGAGGCATCTACTGTTTTGGCAAAAAAAACTTCTTGTACACCTCCTCTGAGGGTGGGGGACACACGCAGGCATGGTTAGCCTGTCCTGGGCAGAGTCAGAACGTGAAGATTGCTATCCAGGTCTAGCCATGCCTGGGAATCTTCCTCAATAGCTTTTGGGTCTTTATTGGAACAAAAGAATTATCAAAGGTGCTTCGGCCACCCCCACCCCCCTGCTTCCATGTTACACTCAAAGAACTCCATGCATTAAAGCTAGTGGCGTTAGCCCCACTTTACAGATCACAGAATAAGGGCCCGACAACCAAAGTGACTTGTCCAAGGCCACAAAAAGTTATCAGCAAAGGTGGAGCTCAGGAACTTGAATTAAGCCGGTATCTTTTTAATAGGCCATGCAACCTCGGCCTCTTCATTTATTCCGTGCAGATTTATGAAAACTTAGTACGTTTTGGGTTCTCAAGTAAGTATAAGGGTGCAGAAGCAGGCAGCTCAATGTGGTGGACACAGCACAGATATTAGTACCATGGAGCCCTGAGACTCAATCCGTAGGCAGAAATTAAACCCAGGCAGCCTGACCCACAGCCCACACTCTTTCCACTATCCTCTAGGCCTCCTGCTTGGAAGGGTTGGCAAATATGAACCGTGTTATCATGGTTCCTCTGATTTCTCTCGATCTTTGAACACAGAACTTTTGGAAGCTTTGGTTTCTGCCTGAATTAGATGCACTTTGCTCTGTTTTGAACTAAGCCCAATTTCATAACGGGTGACAATGACCTCCCAGAGGAAAAATGACTCCCACAATCTAGCATATCCCCAAGCACTAATGCCAGCAATTCCCATGTTAAATTGGGCCACGGACTTTCCCCCAGTCCCTGACAGCAGGACAGATAGCCCCAGGGTGAACTTAATTACTTCTGCAGTTATGCGAACACAATTTTGCTGAAAATCCTCTTGGACCAATAAAACAAGGTCTGTCTTCATGCCAAAGGATCATAAAATCTTCTGGAAGAGGAGCAGCCTCCTTCTTATAAATAGAATCAGACTTTCATTGGTTGCAACAAGCTATTTACTTCTGAAGTAAAAAAGGTACAGTGAGGAATTATTAATAATTTTTGGAATAGGTACGGTTTAGGCAGCATATTTATCTTAAAAAGACATTGGAAGTAAACATTTTCATCCAGAGCGTGAAGTGACAGATAACAGCGGAAATGTATGGAAAGCCGGTTGAAAACGTATGGCTCTACCCTGGGTCTGTAAGAAAAGAGTGAGGGAAGAGAAGAGTTTGTAGCAGAGCCATACCTCAAAAAAACAATTCTGAGAGGTGTACCCTTAAAGAGGGAAAAAGACTTTTAAGGAGGGCCATATTTTGATATTCCAGAAGCACTTGATGGCACAAAATCACCTTCCTTCATGAACCTGCCTCTGTGAAGATGAAAGAGAAAAACAGGGGGAAGGGATCTTACTATAGCTCCTCATTTCAGCTCCCAAGGACAGAGTATTTATGGAATCAGTCGAGAGAGAGAGCTAGAACTGAAGTCTCTTTTCTTCCTGGACTTTGAGGAAAAAAAAAAAAGAGTGGTTATCAGGGACATTTTCCTGGATATGATACCTTTTTAGGTCATTATTTTACTTTGTTTTCATCTAAAATTTTGATTTATCTTAACAGTGTATTTATGGTTTGGGAGCCTGGTGAAGTGTTAGAGAGTGAGAATAGATTTTATGGCTTAGATGGAATGTCATAAATCACTAAATCTTATTTCTTTTCATTTAAAAATAGTATTCAATCATTATTTGTTAATAGTGAAGCACAGGATGCAGAATTGAAAGGGATCTCAGGAGTCATCTGCTCATGGTCTGTCCCACAGGCTCTTCTACTAGAGATGTTCCAGCTTGGCCCAGGCCCTTGGGGAGTCAGAGAGCTCTCTCTAGTCTAACTAAAAGGTCTTCTTTAAGTCACCTCACTTTGACAATCCAACTCTTGATTCTAGCTCTCCTTTCCAAGGTAATATTTAAAAATAAATTCAAGGTGATCATATCCTCTTCATCTTTACTTCCCTTGTGGGACATCTTAGCATCCTGGTTACCTCCTCTGGGCCCTGTCTGATTTCTCAACCTCCGTTTTAAAATGTCTCATCAAGCACTCGATACAGACCCCAATCCACCGATGTACATACAGTGGCCCAAACAATGCCTTGCCCAATTCTGCTGCATACATGTTCTAAACACATCAGGAGAACACAGAGGAAGTATATCCTTCCTTCATCTGGAGAACATTTTTCTGATAGTGTCCTGATATGTGATATCATTCTCTAATATTAGACTTCAGGTTATTGGACACCAACCCATACCTCTCACATCTTTCAATCCACATGTAGCCTTTTACGTTTCACATGTAACCCCAACTTAACTCTGAGTTATATAGCCTGGCTTCTAAATCCAGGATCCCTAGGGACCCTAATGAATGATTCTTTCCTGGTTGACCTTAAAAAAAGGAGCATTTTACATTTAACCCCTAAAACTATCTTGGTGTTGCCCTAACATTGCAGATAACCAGAATCTTTGAGCTGTTTTCCTTTATCTGACAACTTTCTCCTTTGGGTAAAAGATACAGACCCAATCACCTTGTCTTCTATGTTTCACACAGATCAGGAGTAAAGATTTTGAACAGGAGAAGACTAAGAACAGAGTCCTCTGTCTTACACGTAAAAATGCTCCTGCAGCTTCATGGCACTTTATTAATCAATAAGCTTTGGAAATTTGTTCTATCTCCATATCACATTGTAATAGGCTTTTTGGGTGTTTTCTCTTATGCCCATACAGTTGTTGTGAGAAGATCCATTTCCTGCCTGGTTGAATGTAGACTGGCACTCACTGTAGAATTCCACTGATCTGCCATCTTGTATATTTTCAAATGGGTAATGACATTAGTCAGGCTTGGCCATGAACGTGGTTTCTCAGGAAACCATGTGGTTGTCTAGAAATCAATGTTTTCTTTCCTAAACACTGAAGTGCAGCTTATTTTAGTCCGCTCAAGAATTTGAAGAAGAACCATGTCAATAGAAATGTTTGTCAACATTTCTTGAGTGCTCACTCATTGGTGGACACTAGTACACGTGCTTGGCTCACAGCAATCAACAAAAGAGAACTGCTGTCTTTCTTACAGTCAGGAAACCAAGGCACAGAGGTAAGGCTCTTGGCTAAGGCCACGCAGCTAAAAAGCGGTCGAACCAGGTTGCAAATCGGGACCAGCTGGTTCCAAAATGCATCCTCCTAGTCACTTCGCACTATTTTTCTTGGCCTCTTGGTGCCCTGCTGCCTCTGAATGCACTCATATTTCCTGTTCTCTGCTGGCCCTCTCCTTCCTTCCCATAGCTCTCTTCTAGTTCATGATTTCTCAGCAGCAACTTAAAATACACAGCAATCCTCTACCCTCTCTACCCTGTGATTTCACTGATAACAATATGAAAGCTTCATTATTAAATGCGTTGGATGCTCTCTTACCTTTTTCCCAATGATACGTTGGGTGACTGCTCAAGCTTTTGTGGTTTTAAAGCCCAGCTTCTTAAACACAGAAGCAGAAAGAAAGAATTGGATCTATCTGCCTGCTTTTTTTTTGGGGGGGGGGAGAGAGTGGGGGGGGGGGGGGGATAGTTGCAAGCAATGGGAGAGGGGCCAAGGGAGAATGAGTGAAAGAATCTTAAGCAAGCTTCACACCCAGAGCAGAACCAGATCCGGGGCTCAATCTCAAGACAGAGATCTTGACCTGAGCAGAAATCAAGAGTCTGTCTCTTAACTGACCAAGCCACCCAGGTGCCCCTGCTTTTTGTCATTCTTAATAAGACATCCTCCTCCCTAAGCAAGAGGCCAGTCCTTTTCTTTCTCTGACCAAAGCTTAAATGAAGCCCTTTTTGCCATCTTATCATTTTGCCTGAAGGCTCAGTGTTCTGGTTCTTACTATTGGGAGAGAATTTTGTTACATACTGCGCAGGTTACAATGCATTAGAATACAAAGAACTGACAAAAAATTGAGATTACAATTTTGGGGTGATTTAAAAGAATTCTGTAGCAAAGAACTAAGGAATACTAGGAAAGTAAAGGCTCTATTAACTGAAATATGCAGAGAGCGAGAACTGACATCCTTGTGGGGTACTTAATTACGTCTTGAAGAAGCAAATTTTGGGTCACAGTGGACTAGGGAAGTGAACATCAGTTAGTGGAAAACAATCAAGATGGCTTTCCTGATGGGGGTAATGCCTGCCCCGAGTGGTAATGAAACTGCACTAACTAGCTTCATGGGAAGATAAGTGTGGTAGAGGAGAATGGTGGAGGGAAGCCTTGGAGAGGTATGCCTTCTTTACTCCAGCCATTTAGCATCATCCACATCAACCTGTCATTTTGGAGGTGCAAAGAGAATATGTGACTTGCAGCAGATCACACAGCTGCTTATGGATGCATTTCTAGGACTAGAATTCAGGTCTCTTTCTTCCCAGTTTAGGATAAACTAGTCTGAAATTGATGTCAAAGATAACCTGTCTCTGGGCTAGATTTAGAAACCTAAAGGTCTCAGACAAACAAACAAAGATATTGTAAGAACAAAAAAAGTAAAAAGTGCAAAACACAAAACCGTAAAATAAAGGCAGAGAAGTCTGATAAAATCCTGAAGTTTTTGCTCATTTTTTTGCCCATGACAATGACTTTGATGCTTCTTTTGCAATATCAAAAACAATTTTTCACAAGGTGTTTTTATGCCTTTTGTTTCCCTTCACACACATTCATTATAATACCAGATTTCTATGTGTTTATGGAGTCTGGTCTTGCCCAGCTTGAACTAACTGGTTTGTGAAGAGGGAGCCATAGAGAAGAGCTGGTGCTGCATGGAAGCTACCAAAGCACACGTTCTGGTTGAGGAGATAAATGCCTCATTCGACAAGCAGCACCAGTTGGAATTTCCTCAGGAAATAATCCATGGGGTGCAGGTGGTGATTTAACAGATTTCTGAAGGTCGGGTAATAAATGGGTGCTGATGAAGCCAAGGAAAATTTACTGGAGACATGGGCTTTAAGCAGAGTTAGAAGGAAGGGACAAAACATTCTAGGCAGAACCGTAAGGGAGGAACTGAACTATAAATGTCATGGGATACAGATGTTGAGTTGTAGAACAGTGGGAAATGTGGTAAATGGGAGGGTGGGGCCAGGTTGTGGGAAAATTTGAGTGTTATTTCTTTTTTTTTAAGATTTATTTATTCATTTTGAGAGAGAGAGAGAGCTCACATGTGAGTTGGGGGAGGGGCAGAGGGAGAGAATCTCCAGCAGACTCCACACTGAGCGTGGAGCCCAATGCAGGGCTCAATCCCACAACCCTGAGGTCGTGACCTTAGCTGAAACCAAGACTTGGTTGCTTAACCGACCAGATGCCCCTAATGTTACTTCTTCAAAAAATGTTTCTTTTGTTGGTAATGCATGCCAGGACTGCGGTGGGGGTTGGGCCATCATTGGAAAGCAATGGACTTTGCAGTTCAGAAAGGAAGATGTTCCATTCCAAAGGGATGACATGGTAGAATAAAGATGATGAAAGCGCAAACACCAGCGACCGTGTGCACGTGTCATAGGACCGTCTAACTCAACCTGAGAGGTCTGCCAGGCAAATTCCTATGATATATAGGATGTTGAAGCCAGACCTAAAGGAAAATTGGGAGTTAGGTGAGGAGGAGGCAAGAGTAGTGTGTTCAGGGTAGAAGAGGGAATAGAAAGTGCAAATATACAGAGGCAAAAGAGAGCCAACTGGAAGATATTTTGTGTAATCCGACACAGGGCGAAAGGTGACAAGTGATGCAAAATCATGCTGGAGGGGAAGTGGCAGCAAGTCACGATGTCCTTCAACAAACACAGGCTGAGCCCTTACTATCCAGAGGTACGTGGAGCATATGGATGAATATATTACCGTTCCTACCCTGAAGGTGTTTACAGCATGGCAAGGTGATAGGTAAGTCACTAAATATTTACAAAGGCATATGCTAAGTGCCATGATAGAGACAGGCAAGGGCAGGAAACCCACCAAGCAAATCAACTCATGGAATTTTGCCCACAGTTTATCCTCATACTTTCGACAAATATTTATTGAGCAGCTTCTATTATGTTAAGGACTAAGGATACAAAAGCATATGAAACTCATTTCCTGTTTGTAAGGAGCTCACAATCTTCCAAGTGTGACATACAAGAATGTTAGCATTTATACTCAAGCATGGTAAGGGTCTTGGCAAAGATATTCATAGAGGATAGTGGGAGGAAGAAAATATATCCAGCATAAGGACCAAAGAAGGCTGAAGATAGAGACAAAAAATTGTTTCTCAAAGACTGGGTAAGAGACAGTTCGATGGGCAGAAGCAACCATCTCCAGGTAGATCGGCTGGCCCATACAAATCTGCCAACATGATCACTCATGGACACAGGGTTGCAATGCGTATAGAAATGTTTGTGATGCAGCTCATAGCACAACTGTCTTGCATTATGGCCCAGCATAATTTCATTTTAATAGACCTCAAATCAGTCCTCTCTAGAGAGTGGACCATATATTCAGACAGTCTCCCTGGCCATGATTTCACTACTTGCTTTCATGTTTTAATCACATCCTCTAATAAAACATGAGCCTTTTAAAGGCAGTCATTCTTTCAGGGATCAAAGTCACCTGGGAGGGTTTGGTTGCCTGCCAAATTAAAGCTTGGCCCTGATTTGATAGGCAAAGAAAGATTGTTCTGAAGATAAATATTTGGAGTTTGAGAAGCATGGCCAGACTGCAATATATTTAAGTTATGGGAAATTACATTTGGAGCTTCAGCTCTTAAGTCTATCTATCCTCTTAATTTATTTGCTTAAATAAAAAATACATGGGAAAACAATGAGCCTTAAAAGCACAATATTAGTAGCAAAATCTCAGGATAAACTTGTGTTGGACAATATTCAGTCAAAGAAAAATGTAAACTTATAGTCAGAACTTTTGTTCTTTTACTGTCCCAATAAAGACATCTGCCTTACAAAGGGAATGAAAAGGTGATTTTAGCATAGTTTTCTTGCTTTTAGTCTTGGCCCAGAAAAAAAGATAAACTCTACCTTCATAAAAAAATTTCCTATAATTGTAGGAGGAGGCTTAGCCTAAGAGTCAGGAAGCCTGAAATTTTAACCAAGTAGCTCAGCTCTATCTGACCTTGGATTACTCATTTTTTGAAAGGAGGCTCATAATAGAAGCACTGATGGAAAGACCAACTTTCTGAGCCTCTGTAATGGGAGATAATTGTATTAATCCAGGGTGGGTTGGCAGGTAGCTTGAGAGCCAAAATAGAAGTCATTGCTAATGGCTGCTGAAGTTTGTCCTGAGAAGGAGGGGGGTTGTGATTCCCAGGCCCAGTGGAAGAGTCCAATAATTAATTAATGAAGGCAGACCATGGACCAAGCCAGATTTCTTCCTTCTTACTGTAAGAGAGAGGGAAAGGTGAGCACAGGAGTAGAACATTTAGGATGTTACATCTGAAGACGATTCAGATCCAAAGAGCATATCCATACCAAATACAGTAGTCAGATGTCTTGGAGCTTGAAGGATTTTTGTGAGTTAGATGGAGCCATCAGGAATAGTTGATACACTTTTCAGTTGTACATACTGACCTCTCTCAGAATACATAACACTATTTTACACACAAGGACAAAGACTCTATCAAATGTGATGGTACATATCAAACTACCCTAAAAGTTCTGAAATAAAGAATTAAATGTAAGATAATATCGCTGCCTCCACATCTCATCTAAAGAGCCATTTGGCCTAATTTCTCAAATACACTGGAATTCATGATGAGCATTTGACAATACTCTTATGCCTAGTAGGATGCTCAACACAGTGAATGGTACAATATTTATGCAGTTAATGAATACATCTTAGTTTAATTTTATATCTGGGAAATTTTAACTGGAGTTGGGTAAACTTGAACATTGAATTTGAACATTGTTCAGATGCTGTATATCCTCATAACTCTTAGCCTAATCAATTAACATTTAAAACTATGTTACTCAAAGGTCATCTAAACTATCACTCCACACCCATTAAGATAGCTGTTATTTTTTTAAATTTAAATAATAAGTATTGATTGAATCACTATATTGTACATCTGAAACTAATACACTGTATGTTAACTAACTGGAATTTAAATAAAAACTTAAAAAAATAAATAAATAACAAATATCAATGAGGATGAGAAATTGGAATCCTTAGACATCGCAGGTGGAAATGTAAAATGATACAGCAACTGTGAAAATCAGTTTGGCAGTTTCTCAAAAAGACAAACATAGAATCACCATATAATCCAGAAATTCCACTCTTGGGTATACCCAAAAAAACTGAAAGAGGGGACTTGTACCAGGATGTAACTAGCAGCATTATTCACAATAGCCAAAAGTAGGAAACTACCCAAATGCCCAATGATGGATAAGTGGCTAAGCAACAAAGCTAACCAACCACTATAATAACAACAACAAAAGTCATCTTGAACCAATATTATAATATAGTAATAATAAGTATGGAGATTGAATCAATAATCAAAAACCTCCCAAAAAACAAAAGTCCAGGATCAGATGGCTTCCCTAGTAAATTCTACCAAACATTCAAAGAAGTATTAATACCAATCCTTCTCAAACTCTTCCAAAAAATAGAAGAGAGAACTCTTCCAAGTTCATTTTATGAGGCCAGTATTATCCTCATACCAAACCTAGACAAAGATAACACAAGAAAAGAAAGTTACAGACCAATATCTCTGATGAACACGGATGTAAAGATCCCCAACAAAATATTTGTAAACTGAATGCAACAATGCATTCTAAGAATCATACACCATGATCAAATGGGATTTATTCCAGATACAAGGGTAGTCCAAAACCAGCAAATCAGTCAATGTGCTACATCTCATTAACAAAATGAAAGATAAAAATTATATGATCATCTCAATAGATACAGAAAAAACACTTGACAAAATTCAACATCGATTTATAATAAAAACTCTCAGAATGGTGGGGATAGGGGCACCTGGGTGGCTCAGTCGGTTAGGCGTCCGATTCTTAGTTTCAGCTTGGGTTGTGATCTCAGGGTCTTGAGATTGAGCCCCGCATCAGGCTCTGCACTCGGTGTGAGATTCTTTCCCCTTCTGCCCCTGGCCCTGCCCCCCCTCAAATAAATAAATAAACCTTAAAAAATTAGTGGGTATAGAAGGAACATAGCTGAATATAATCAAGACCATATATGACAAGCCCACAGCTTAACATCATACTCAGTTATGAAAAGCTGAAACCCTTTCTCCTAAGATTAGGAAAAAGACAAGGATGCCCACTCTTACCACTTCTATACAACATAGTATTGGAAATCCTAGACAAAGAAAAGAAATAAAGGGCATCCAAGTCGGAAGCAAAGAAATGAAACTGTCACTATTTGCAGATGACATACTATAGATAGAAAATCCTGAAGACTCCATCAAAAAACTGCTAGAACTAACAAAAAAATCCAGTAAAGTTGCAGGACTTGTGTCAATACACACACACACAAATCTGTTGTGTTTCTAAACTAATGAACTATCAAAAAGAGAAATAAAGAAAACAATTCCATTTTCAAATGCATCAAAAAAATAAAATTCTTAGGAATAAATTTAGCCAAGGAGATGAAAAACTTGTATATTGAAAACTACAAGATATTAGTGAAAGAAATTGTAAAACACAAATGAATGGGAAAATATTGCACACTCAGGGATTGGAAGAGTTAATATTGTAATATTGTAAATAGGTTAAAATGTTAAAATGTCCCAAAGCAATCTACAGATTCAATGCAATCCCAATCAAAATTCCAATGGCATTTTTCAAAGAAATAGACCAAATAATTCTAAAATCTGTATGGAACCACAAAAAAAATCCATATATCCAAAGCACTCTTGAGAAAGAACAAAGCTGGAGGCTCTTTGATTTCAAACCCTATTACAAAGCTATAGTAATTAAAACAATATCATCTTGGCATAAAAATAGAAACATAGATCAATGGAACAAATTGGACAGCCCATAAATAAACTGATACATATATGGTCAATTAGTTCACAACAAAGGAGTCAAGAATATACAATGAGTAAAGGCAGTCTCTTTAATAAATGGTGTCAGAAAAACTGGACAGCCATGTGCAAAAGAATGAAACTTGACCACTCTCTTATACCATACACAAAAATTAATTCAAAATGGGTTACAGACTTGAATGTAAGACCTGAAACCATAAACACCTAGAAGAAAATACATGGTAAGTGCCTTAATATAGATCTTGGCAATGATTTTTAAATCTGACACCACAAGCAAAAACAACAAAAGCAAAAAATAAACAATGGGACTACATCATACTAAAAACCTCTGCACAGTGAAGGAAACTGTCAACAAAATGAAAAGCCAACCTACTGAATGGGAGAAAATATTTGCAAATCATATATCTGATAAGGAGCAAATAACCACAGTATATAAAGAACTCACAACTCAACAGCAAAAGAAAGGAAGGGAGGGAAGGAAAGAGGAGAGAAAAAAGAAAGGAGGAAAGAAAGAGGAAAATTGGGGGAAGGGGAGAAAGAAAGAAAAAGAAAAAAATCCAATTAGAAAATGTGCAGAAGTCTAAACAGACATTTTTTCCAAAGAAGATATGGATCTGGCCAACAGGTACATGAAGAGATGCTCAACATCACTAACCCTCATGAGATATCATCTCACACCCGTTAAAATGACTAGTACCAAAAAGACAAAAATAGCAAGTGTTGGGGAGGATGTGGAGAAAAGGAAACCCTTATGCACTGTTAGTGGAAATGTTGGTGCAGCCTCTATGGAAAACAGTATGGAGGGCCCTCAAAAACTAAAAATAGAACTGCCCTATGATCCAGCAATTCCACTTTTGGTTATTTTATGAAAAAGCAAAACACTAATTTGAAAACATACATTCCCCTCCATGTTTATGGCAGCAGTATTTTTAATAGCCAAGATATGGAGACAACCTAAGTGTTCACTGATGGATGAATGGAAAAAAAATATTATGAGATACACACACACACACACACACACACACACACACACACACACACGGGAATGTGTTTCAGCCATAAAAAAGGAATAAAATCTTGCCATTTGTGACAGCATAGCTGGACCTCAAATATATTACGCTAAGGTGAAGTAAGTCAGACAAAGAAAGACAAATACTGTATAATCTCTCTTATATGTGCAATCTAAATAATAATAATAATTAAATTTTAAAAGACAAGCTCATAGATACAGAGAACAGATTGGCAGTTTCCAGAGGTGGGGGTTTGGGAGTGGGAGAAATGAGTGAAGGGGGTATAAAATTTATACAGATTTTTTTAAAAAGAGTGAATAGGGGCATTTATTATTGATAGCAGGTATGACCCAAGACTATCCTAAGCCAGCAAGACATGGGCAACCTAGCAGTGATCCCTCTTGGTAATCTACAATGTACTTCATCATATTCATGACTCTGCAAATAGAAATGTGTAGTCCATAATTGTATTTCAGTGTCCTGTAATAAAATCACTTTAACTTTCTATTTCCCCAGTTTCTTTGACCACAAAACTTCATTTTCATATATCATCCAGTAATATCCTGTAAAACTAGCATCTTTTAAAATATACTGTAGGAAGTACGTGTGTTAGGCCAACAGTTCTCAAACATTTTGGTCACAGGTAACCTACATTCTTAAAACTTTACAGTAACAAAGAAGCTAAGCCACCCCTATAATGACAATGACAACAAAAGTCATCCTGAACTAACACAAAAATACCACACTTCTAGCTTTTGCAACAATCTGGCAAATAAGTAGTAAGGTGGAAATTTAAGAAAAAATTTCTCAGCACTTTCTCGCTTAATTTTTCTACTTTCTTTCTCCACAGTAAACATACTGATTTTTAACTATGACTAAAATCTGGATGAACTGACAGCATATGGAAAGAATTGCTTACGGTAGAGGGGCACCTGGGTGGCTGTCAGTTGAGTGTCTGACTCGATTTTGGCTCAAGTCATGATCTCAGGGTTGTGAGATCAAGCCCCACATTGGGCTCCATGCTGGGCGTGGAGACCGCTTAAGATAAAATTCTCTCTTTCCCTCTCTCTCTGCCCTGCCGCCACTCACATACACTCTCTCTCTCTCAAAAAAAAAAAAAAAAAAAAGAATTGCTTACAGTAGAGTAAGGAACGATGAATCTAGTAAAAGAAATGCAAACACTCAACAATTTGGGATCATTTAGAATAAGGGCAAGCAGATTTGCATATACCTTGAGTTCCTGCATTATAATTTGGTGGAGTATGAAAGTGAGAATCTGTCAAGGTTGACCTTGAACTAGCAAGAACATGCTCAAGCATTTCAGTGCTTATGTATTTTCAGTACTTAAAAAATGCCAGAGTGCTATGTAGTTATAAAGAGTCCCATCCAAAAAAAGAATTAAAAAATAAAAGTTTAGTATATAAACATGTTAGTTGACTTTATTTAAAAACATGGCTTATTGGGCTTATTTGATGATATGGAATAAATAACATTATATTGCACTCAGTAATGAACAGAGGTTGGCAAATTTTCAGAGAAGTTTGAGGCAAAGAACAAAAGTAATTTTAATCGACATCACTGTACACTATCCAATATTTTATTCATAGACTTAAGAATATGTGGCAGCTGATTTTGATTTAAACTGAGTTGATTTAAACCGCTAGTCAAGAACCACAGTAAGCTAATTTCTTCCTCAGAAAAGTACATTTTTGTTGTTTGACATAACCTTAATACATATTCTTCACAACTCAAATGGGATGTAGAAGGCATAACTAGATGCACAGAGTACACATTTAAAAGTGGTGATTTTTCTGATATCGTTTTTGAAATGTCATCAAAAAAATGGAAAGAATGACTTTGTTGTTTTATTTATTAAATAATGAAGACAGATATTAGCAAAGCAATTAGAAGACGAACCTTCAATTCAACTAGTTAAGTAGTAATATTTGCTAATATTAACAAAAAAAAACACTTACCAATATTATTTGCTAATATTACCAAAAAAACAAACACTTGGATTGACCAAAGAAAGGTGGAAGCACTCACAGACTGGCTAGTATTCTTAAGTAACAAAAATATAATTAGTGATAATGTTTTCAAAATCAACTTACATTTACATAGCATTTTCCTGTAAATATGATCACACGTTGCTTAGTACATGCTGAAAGTTTCTTTGGCTGTATAACTCTCATAAAAACTTATAAGGTGTATTAGTCAGGGTTCTCCAGAGAAACAGAATCAATAAGATGTATATATAGAGAAAGAAAAGAGATTTATTATATGGAATTGGCTCACACAATTACGCGGGCTGAGAAATACTAAGATCTACAAACACAAAGATGGAGAATCAGATGAGCCAATGATATATTATATTCTCGTCAGTATAATTTGGAGGTTTTCTTCTAGTTATACTTCCTAGGTTATGTATATACATGTGTGTTTGTAGTCTGTGTGTGTTCACTTTCTCAACCCCATGATTCTCACTCTTGCATTCTTGGTTTATTTGTGGGGACCTTAAGCACAACAGGCTTCAATAAGCCCTTGTTGTTGACTCTTCTTTGAGCCAATTTGTCCACTTGGGAGATCTACCGGGTACCACCAAATTACTTCAGTCCAATCATACTCTTGATTTGATCCTTGTTGTAAGGCTGAGTTTTAACCAATGGTTTTTCAAAAGCCTTTTTGGTTTTATGCTTTAGTTGTTTTGGGTTAAGAAGCAGCTACCTCTTCCAAAGCTACAAATTGCTAAATTTCATAATTCTTTCTACACGCTTTTACTTCTTTTTGCAAATTAGTTGACTGCTTTTAGAGCTTATTTCTTTCATGGTATAGCTGGGTACTAGTATTCTGGTTTCTGACTTCTTCCTCCAGTTACTGCAGATAATATTTTTACCAAATGTTCGCCACTGAGTAATATGGAAAACCAGTGCACTAGCTTTTGATATAAGTTTACTTACTACCTGCCAAATGACCACTAGGGAAATGCAACATATATCCAGTTATGATCGTTGTTATTTTTGGTGGTGTTGTAATGTAGAACTCACTACCAGGCACCAGCTTCTATCTAGAACAGTCAGGACAGCCTAGCATATGCTATTGCAAAAACAACCTCCATAATTTTAGAAACTTGTAACAATATAAGACTATTTCCTACTGATGCTGATTGTTTGCTGTGAGTTGGCTATGGGCTCTGTTCCATGTTCCTCAATCCGGGACCCAGACAAATGAAGCAGCCACCATCTCAAATGCTGTCACTTGCCATGACAGGCGGAAAACAAGAATGTATAAAATTGTGCACTGGCTCTCACCTTTGTTGTGTATTTAATTGGCTAAAGCAACAGATATAAATAAATACAAGGGAGTGAAGAAGAGCAAGCTAATTATGTGCCAGAGGAGGATGAGTAGACATGTTTGGTTGATAGTAGTATTGACTACCACACCCTTCCTAAGTGCATACATAACCTGAGTCTTCCAAATAAAACTAGTTTTTAGTTTGGATGTACTCTGAAAGTTTTCAGTTTGTAATCCTTTGTCCAGACACACATTTGCATTTTCACAGGTAGGATAAATGAAACTCTGAGAATTTATACAAAGAAACTCAGCATGTGAGTTTCAGGACGGAATCCTCACTAAATTGCACAGGGCAGTGTGTTATCATAAAAATAGCTGATTTCAGTATGAACTAGGTTCAAGTCTCAACTACATAGCTATGTGTCTGAGTTTATGTGGCTAAATTAGTTTACCTCTCCAAACTTCATACTCTTCATTTGCCAAAGAGAAATATGTTAGAGCCTGCACTCCTGCTTGAGCTGTTGTAAAGATACAGTGTAAAATATTATTAAAGGTGCTTCAACAATTCTATTTATTAGATTGACATTTATTGCTGGAGTGTGTAACAAGTCATTCAGTGGCTCCATTGCTAGACTGAAGGTTATTGCTGGAGTGTGTCATTTTGGTATAGACAAGTCTTATCTTGCTAGTTGAGCTTACACATCCAAGGACTCCTGAGGAAAAAGCAATTGTTCTTGTCATATATGTGTTTCAAAAGTCTCACTCTTTAGGAAGAAGCAGATTGTCTGATGAGAAGAGAGACTCAATTAGGCAGCCAACCAACAAAGGAGATGTTTTTTGTGATCAACAGTAAAGGCTCTGTGTGAAGTCAAATGTTTGTTTGAGAAAAGAGATCAGAAAACGCAATGACAGAGCCAGAGTCCTTTATTGTAGCAAAGCTCAAAGATCTCTGAAAACAGATTCTCCAAGGACCATCCTTCAGTTCGACTGAAGAGTAGGCTGCCCATGCTAATTCCCAAAGGAGTTTGATGGGTGGGTGTCAAATAAAATGACGCTGGGCTTCATTCTGTTCCCTCTCAGTGAATCCGTCTCAACTTTTTAAAGGTTAAGACTAAAACACTTTCTTCTGAATTGATTGGATGCTTCAGTCCTAAGGCAGTGGTTCTGAAGCTTTGAGTCCATGAGGAGTGTGTTAGAACACTACAATTCTAAGATCCACCCCCAAATTTCAAGTTTTTGATTTGATGGTTTCAGGATCAGACATGGGAAGCTATATGCAGGTGGACTGAGATTTGAGAAATTCTGGACCAGTGTCTCCCTAGCAGTGCTGCAAATTAGAATCACCTGCCAAGTTTTTAAATAGAACTATATGTGGGCTCCACTCCAGACCAAGTATTTGAAAATCTCTGAGGGTGGGGTCCCAGGCATGGTTATTTTTTTAAAGCATCCAAGGGATTCTAATGTGTAACCGCGGTTGAGAACCTCTGTAGCCTAAAGAGATCTCTTCAGGTTGAAGGATGTGATGTCAGTGTCCTTAAAAGTATTTAACAGTCTAGGTTTCTCTTTCGTTAGTATCATAGGATGTGAAAGCAGAAGGTAACTAATAGGACTAAAGTTTTTAACTCAGAATGTCTGCATTGTCCTAACAGGATAAATAAGTCAAGGAAGGAAATTCCCAGTCTAGACTCTGAGGAAAAAGGGGTGGAAAGCCAACACCTTCCCCAGTCCCATCCATGCAGATCCTACCACTCTCTCAACTCTAACAGTAACACATCCCTTACCCCCCTTCTACTCCTCACTTCTGTCCTCTGTCCTTCTGGGTCTCCCAGCTCACCTGTGTGCAACCTCTACCTGCCTGCCACAGATCATTTTGCTCCCAACCAACTCTTGCACCAGCTCTCTGCAAAGCCTTTTTAATTATAAATTAAACTCCATTTTTTCATGTATTCTTTTTATTGTGGTAGCATCTCTCCATTTTTCCCAATTTATTTAAACTAAAAAATTTAAAAATTTTTAAAAATTTTTTTGGGGGCACCTGGGTGGCTCAGTCGTTGGGCGTCTGCCTTTGGCTCAGGTCACTTTCCCAGGGTCCTGGGATTGAGCCCCGTATCGGGCTCTCTGCTCAGCAAGAAGCCTGCTTCTCCCTCTCCTGCTCCCCCTGCTTGTGTTCCCTCTCTTGCTGTGTCTCTCTGTCAAATAAATAAAATCTTTAAAAATAAATAAATAAAATAAAAATAAAAAAATTTTTTAAAACCTCAGCTGGTAAAAAAGAATGAGATCTCTTTCCATTTGTGACAACATGGGTGGACCTAGAGTGTATAATATTAAGTGAAATAAGTCAGAGAAAGACAAATACCTTATGATTTCACTCGTATGTGGAAGTAAAGAAACAAAACAACCAATTTTCCTAAAAAAGCATCTCCAAAGAGGACCACTACTCCTATCCAATTCATATACTTATTGCTTTTCTCTGAATCTTTCAGATAATTACTACCGAGCTCTCATCTCTCCGGGAATGTCTCTGGTTTAAATTGAGCACCAGATGGTTTTATAAGTGTTCCCATCCTCTCAACATGGTATTCTACTGACCTTCTCTTCCCCCAGATTTTACTTTCTAACTTAACATACATTGAGTTTCTTTAAAGAGCGAGGTACCAGGATGGACACTCTAAAGAGGCACAATAGAATTCTTATTTTTAATGACAGGTAAGGAGACAGAGGCTCAGTGAGGTGTGATTTCTCAAGTAGATGAGATGAACCAATGGAATGTGAACGCAGATCTATTTGGCTAAAAACACAAGTTCTTGATATCGGTTTATTTTTAAATTATTTGTTTATCATTAACTATTTCAGAAACACACAAAGGTATAACACATAATATAATGAATATCTCAGTACTGGCCACATTGTTTAAGAAATGGAATTTTAAAAATACATTTGGAAGCCCTATAGATACCAGTCTGATTGCATTCCCTCACTGCTCTGCTATCCCTGAAACTGACTGCAGATAGAGCTGGAGTCAGGCTAGCCCTCCAGAGTTGTCTCCAGTTGAGGCAAGGGCCCTGGTACCCCAGCATTGACCAGTCATTGGAAATGGGCTGACATTAGAATGAGGGTATATAACCTAGGGTGGAGCATTTCCCTTTGTCCAAAGGACTCAGCTGTGAGTTCTCAAAAGCTAACATTCCTGATAGCTGGGAAAATAGCGCCTTAGTCTTGAAAGGAGGATCTGAGAGATAAATGGCAACATCTGATACAGATGTTGATAGAATTATTTGCTACATTGTTGACTTGAGTTTGCACCTACTCATGAAATAATTTGAGCTTGATGTTAATAGAATTGTTGGTCAAGTTTCTTGAAGTTTTAAATCTGTCATTTTCTAGATCTGTTATCAAGCCTAAAAACCTTATCAAAAAAATTGATCTTTTGCCAGCAAATTAGAGAACCTGGAAGAAATGGGTGCATTCCTAGAGATGTATCAACTACCAAAATTGAACCAGGAAGAAATAGAAAACCTGAACAGACCTATAACCACTAAGGAAATTGAAACAGTCATCAAAAATCTCGCAACAAACAAAAGCCCAGGGCCAGACGGCTTCCCGGGGGAATTCTATCAGACATTTAAAGAAGAATTAATACCTATTCTCCTGAAACTGTTCCAAAAAATAGAAATGGAAGGGAAACTTCCAAACTCATTTTATGAGGCCAGCATTACCTTGATCCCAAAACCAGACAAAGACCCCATCAAAAAAGAGAATTACAGACCAATATCCTTGATGAACATGGATGCAAAAATTCTCACCAAAATACTAGCCAATAGGATCCAACAGTACATTAAAAGGATTATTCACCATGACCAAGTGGGATTTATTCCTGGGCTGCAAGGCTGGTTCAACATCCGCAAATCAATCAACGTGATACAATACATTAACAAAAGAAAGAGCAAGAATCATATGATCCTCTCAATAGATGCAGAAAAAGCATTTGACAAAGTACAACATCCTTTCTTGATCAAAACTCTTCAGAGTATAGGGATAGAGGGTACATACCTCAATATCATAAAAGCCATCTATGAAAAACCTACAGCGAGTATCATTCTCAATGGGGAAAGGCTGAGAGCCTTTCCCCTAAGGTCAGGAACGCGGCAGGGATGTCCACTCTCACCACTGCTATTCAACATAGTATTAGAAGTCCTAGCCACAGCAATCAGACAACAAAAAGAAATCAAAGGCATCCAAATCGGCAAAGAGGAAGTCAAACTCTCACTCTTTGCAGATGATATGATACTGTACGTGGAAAACCCAAAAGACTCCACCCCAAAACTGCTAGAACTCATACAGGAATTCAGTCAAGTAGCAGGCTATAAAATCAATGCACAGAAATCAGTGGCATTCCTATACACCAACAACAAGACAGAAGAGAGACAAATCAAGGAGTCTATCCCATTTACAATTGCACCCAAAACCATTAGATACCTAGGAATAAATCTAACCAAAGAGGCAAAGGATCTGTACTCAGAAAACTATAAAATACTCATGAAAGAAATTGAAGAAGACACAAAGAAATGGAAAAACGTTCCATGCTCATGGATTGGGAGAATCAACATTGTGAAGATGTCAATGCTACCTAGAGCAATCTACACATTCAATGCAATCCCCATCAAAATACCATCCACTTTTTTCAAAGAAATGGAACAAATAATCCTAAAATTTGTATGGAACCAGAAGAGACCCCGAATAGCCAGAGGAATACTGAAAAAGAAAAGCAAAGCTGGCGGCATCACAATTCCGGACTTCCAGCTCTATTACAAAGCTGTCATCATCAAGACAGTATGGTACTGGCACAAAAACAGACGCATAGATCAATGGAACAGAATCGAGAGCCCAGAAATGGACCCTCAACTCTATGGTCAACTTATTTTTGACAAAGCAGGAAAGAATGTCCAATGGCAAAAAGACAGTCTCTTCAACAAATGGTGTTGGGAAAATTGGACAGCCACATGCAGAAGAATGAAACTGGACCATTTCCTTACACCACACACAAGAATAGACTCCAAATGGTTGAAAGACCTAAACGTGAGACAGGAGTCCATCCAAATCCTAAAGGAGAACACAGGTAGCAACCTTTTCGACCTTAGCCGCAGCAACTTCTTCCTAGAAACATCGCCAAAGGCACGGGAAGCCAGGGCAAAAATGAACTATTGGGATTTCATCAAGATAAAAAGCTTTTGCACAGCAAAAGAAACAGTCCACAAAACCAAAAGACAACCGACAGAATGGGAGAAAATATTTGCAAACGACATATCAGATAAAGGGCTAGTATCCAAAATCTATAAAGAACTTATCAAACTCAACACCCAAAGAACAAATAATCCAATCAAGAAATGGGCAGAAGACATGAACAGACATTTCTCCAAAGAAGACATCCAAATGGCCAACAGGCACATGAAAAAGTGCTCAACATCACTCGGCATCAGGGAAATCCAAATCAAAACCTCAATGAGATACCACCTCACACCCGTCAGAATGGCTAAAATTAACAAGTCAGGGAACGACAGATGTTGGCGGGGATGTGGAGAAAGGGGAACCCTCCTACACTGTTGGTGGGAATGCAAGCTGGTGCAACCCCTCTGGAAAACAGTATGGAGGTTTCTCAAACAGTTGAAATTAGAGCTACCGTTCGATCCAGCAATTGCACTACTGGGTATTTACCACAGAGATACAAATGTAGGGACCCGAAGGGGTACGTGTACCCCAGTGTTTATAGCAGCAATGTCCACAATAGCCAAAATGTGGAAAGAGCCAAGATGCCCATCGACAGATGAATGGATAAAGAAGTTGTGGTATATATACACAATGGAATATTATGCAGCCATCAAAAGGAATGAGATCTTGCCATTTGCAACGACGTGGATGGAACTGGAGGGTGTTATGCTGAGTGAAATAAGTCAATCAGAGAAAGACATGTATCACATGACCTCACTGATATGAGGAATTCTTAATCTCAGGAAACAAACTGAGTGCTGCTGGAGTGGTTGGGGGTGGGAGGGATGGGATGGCTGGGTGATAGACATTGGGGAGGGTATGTGCTACGGTGAGCGCTGTGAATTGTGCAAGACTGTTGAATCACAGATCTGTACTTCTGAAACAAATAACGCAACATATTTTAAGAAAAAAGGAAAAGAAGAAGATAACAGGAGAGGAAGAAAAGGGGAGTATGTCAGAGGGGGAGACGAACCATGAGAGATGATGGACTCTGAAAAACAAACTGAGGGTTCTAGAGGGTAGGGGGGTGGGGGGATGGGTTAGCCTGGTGATGGGTATTGAGGAGGGCACGTTTTGCATGGTGCACTGGGTGTTATGAACAAACAATGAATCATGGAACACTGCATCAAAAACTAATGATGTAATATATGGTGATTAACATAACAATAAAAAAATTAAAAAAAAAAATTGATCTTTTTTTTCCTATGACCTGATATTATTTCTTCCTTGAATGTTTAGAAGAACTTACTGGTAAAAGTGTCTGAATTGGTATTTTTAAGCTTTTTAGTGTTGTAGATATTTTTTTGTTTAAATTCAATTAGCCAACATATAGTACATCATTAGTTTTTGGTGTAATTCTAGATATAATTGCTATAATTTTTTTTAAAGGTAACTATATTGGTGCACCTGCGTGGCTCAGTCTGTTGATCAGGTGACTCTTGGTTTTGGCTCAGGTCATGATCTCAGGGTCATAAAATAGAGCCTACGTGAGGCTCCCCACTCAGCATGGAGTCACTTGGGATTCTTTCCTCCTTCCTCTCCCTCCACTCTGCTCCTCCCCCTGCTCGGGCACTCACTCTCTCTCTCTCTCTCTCTCTCTCTCGAAAAATAAACAAATAAATAAAAATTTTTGAAAAATGGTAACTACATTTTTCTTCTTGAATCAGTTTTGGTGATTTTTTTGAAACTGTCCAGTGTGCATTTTCATTGATTGGAATAAGTTGTTCATTAATATCCTCTAATCTCATTGAATCACGACTCTACCTATACCTATGTCCCCCCTTCATTACTATTATTGTAAACATATGCTTTCTTTAAAGTTCATTTAATTTTTTATCAAGTTTGCCATAAAGATGCTTATTTTATTAATGATTTGGAGGAATTAGCTTTTAACATTTTGATGTTAATTTTTCTTTCTAATTTGTTAACTTCTGCTTATTTTTGTATTACATTTTTTCTACAATATTTGTGGGGTTTTTTGTTCTTTTACTATAAAACTTCTTTTTTTGGATTTTATTTATTTATTTGACAGAGAGAGGGAGAGACCACAAGCAGTGGGAGCAGGAGAAGGAGAGGGAGAAGCAGGCTCCCCACTGAGCAGGGAGCCCGATGCGGGGCTCGATCCCAGGACCCTGGAATCATGACCTGAGCTGAAGGCAGACGCTTAACCATCTGAGTCACCCGGGTGCCCCTATAAAACTTCTTTATTAGGATGCTTTTCCAATTAAATTTCAATCTTTCTTTTTTCCTAAGTAATGAAATTTATTTAACACAAACACATAAGTCCATATGTTTCCCTTCAAAAACTGCATCCACACACATCTTAACGATTTTGTAATGTATTGCTTTCATTACTATTCTGTTTCATTTTCTAGCTTTTATTATGAATTTTTATTTGAGCCATGAATTATTTAGGTGTGCGTGCTTTTAAATTTTTGGATCTCTTTTTAAGTTATAGCCTAGTTTTGGATACCAGATTTAATTTTATTTTAGTTAGCAAATCCAGTCTGTAAAAAACCAGGAATTAATTTTTAAAGAGTCATATTAAGGCTTTATAAGGTAAATTGCATACATATTTCATGAGCACTTAAGAAAAAGGAATATTCTCTAACTGTTCTGTATCAAGTTTTGTATATATCCATTATTTCAAGTCTGTTAATTGGGTGATTCAAATCTTTGTGTCATCTCTCCCTGTTCTCTCTCAAAAAAAAAAATAAATAAATAAACCTTTGTTCATCTGATCTAAACTTTCCTGGGAGAGATGTATTACAAGATCCTAACAGGAGGCACCTTAGTGGCTCAGTCAGTTAGGCAGCCTGCTCTTGATTTCGGCTCAGGTCATGATCTCACAGTGTAGTGAGATCAAGCCCCCCATGTCAGGCTCCACAATGGGTATGGAGCTTGCTTAGGATTCTCTCTCCCTCTCCATCTGCCTTCCCCTCCATGCTCTCTCTCTCTCTCTCTCTCTCTCTCTCTCAAAAACAAAACAAAACAAAACAAAACAAATAAAAGCTCCTAACAGGATGATCAATTTTTCACACTTTCATAATTTTATCATACTTACAGTATTTGCTTTTATTGCCATGGTATTAAAGTTTAGGATTGTGTATCTTCTTGAATTGAAACTCTTAGCCTTTTGTAGGAGCCATTTTATCCTTAATAACTTTTTTTACCTTAAATTTTATTTTTCTGATATTAACAGAGCCACTCCAGTTTTTGTTTGTTTGTTTATGATGATATGGCATATTTTTTTGTATCTTAATTTCATTTTTCTACCTCTTTATATTTTGGGTAAGCATCACATAAACAGCAGATTAAATTTTTAAATTTCTAACAGTCGTTTGATAACCTCTCTCTCTTAACTGGACTCCTTTGCCAGTTAACATGTGTTTTCATTTCTATATATACATAAATACTTGAATTTACCATATTTTCAAGCTTATCCATGTTACCCTGATTTCTTTGCAATTTTCTTCCCTCCTTTCCATCTTCATTTCAAAATTTCTACCCATATTCCTTTGAAGTTGTATCATATATTTAGATTATCTTAACAATTATGGTTAAAGTTAAACATTTATCCTGTACTCATCAGGATAAAATTAGCGAGGCTACAATATAAGCAATCTTCAGTATCAGTGACTTAACCCATCAAAATTCATTTCTTGCTATGCAGAGGCCACTACAGGTAGTGGTTCTCAATAACCCACGCTACTATGAGGACGTCAGGAGGCAAAGGGGGCAAAGGGGTGTGCAAGTGACTTGTCAGGGCCTTAGCCCTAAAGTGATGGATACACACCACTCTCGGTCACATTTCCTTGCCCAGAAATAATCACATGGCCCTTCCAAACTGCAAGGGATCTGGGAAGTAGGGTGTTTTGGAAGAAGAGCTGAAATACTGTGGAGCACTCTAACGGTCTACCACACATGTTTAACCCAACAGAGTCTGAGCCGAATCAACATCTCCATCCTTCTACCATACAATTTAGGGATACTAGAATACTTCAACTCTGATCATCTTTTCTTCATACTGGTCACAGTTGCCCAGTGACATATTTTGTAATAATATTGTTTTTTAATTCTTTTATTAAATGTTATTTTTTTGTTATTATGACTGCTACTACTATTTTCTTATGGTCATTGCTTATTCGATTTCCCATGTTTCATCAGTTTCTTTGTTCACTCTCTAGTTATTCCTTTTGGACTCAATTTCCTTCAGTAGATTCTTTGAAAGTTGCATTGCCAAAGATCAACTCAAGTTAAACTCTCTTTCTTTCTTCTGAAAATATTTCTATTTTTCACTTGTTCTGAAACAACAATTTGTCGAGGCACAGAGATGTGTGTTGGCATTTACTTCTCAATAAGTTGAAGATATCACCGCATTGTTCTGCCTTGTATTGTTACTTTGAGAAGTTTGCTATAATTTTAGTTATTCTTCTATCACAGGTAATCAGTCTTTCCCTCTGACTGCTCTGAAGAGCTTCTTTTGTCTTTGATGTTCCATAGTTTACTGCAATAAATCTACAATAAATACACTGGATATTTCTAACTTACTGAATGTGGTAACTTATGTCTTCCATTAATTCTGAAAATGTTGAGTCATTTACTTCACATGAATGTGTGTTTGTCTTCATTTCATCCTCCATATCTCTTAATTTCTTTTCATATTTCCTATCATTTGACTCTCTGTGCTCCAGTCTTCATTTCAGATTTAACTTTTAAGTTGTTGCTTTTTTGCTTTAGTTTCTGTAATCTAATACATCAAGTTTTTGAATGTCAATGATGATGATCCATTTGTATATCCTCCAGGTCTTTCTTCAAATGTGCCCACGCTGTTATTAGAATATGTTGTTTCTTTCCCATGTCTTCTTCTCTGTTCTTTATTTCTAAAACAGTCTTACTTAATATATTGCATGATAATTCTAATACCTCAAGTTCCTCTGAATCTCATTCCATTTTTTTTTGTTTTATAAAGAGTTAACTCACTCACTATGTTTGTTTCGTTGTGTGTTTTATTTTTATTTTTTTAATATTTTTTAAAGATTTTATTTATTTATTTGACAGAGAGAGAGAGAGAGAGAGAGAGCACAAGGAACGGGAACAGGAGAGGGAGAAGCAGGCTCCTGGCTGAGCAGGGAGCCCAATGCGGGGTTCCATCCTAAGATCCTGAGATCATGACCTGAGCTGAAGGCAGACGCTTAACCGTCTGAGCCACCCAGGCACTGCTCACTATGTGTTTTAATATATTATATTGTGTTGTGGCTCATTTCATCATGCACTGCAAAATACTGAATTATGCATTTAGGGAGATGGGTTCTTTTTCTACAGAAATGTGAGGTGGCATAGTTTGAGGGTATGTCAATTTCTTTGTCTGGGATTTTCCAGAACACAAAAGAAGTGCAAATTTTAGCCCCAAACCTGTTTAGGCCTATATCTTAGGATCACAATGTCCTTCCATGCTCCTCTCCTGAGTCTTATGGGCAATTATGGAGTGGTTTGAGAACCACTGCTATAGGACTGAAATATCCAGTTAATTCAGAAGAAAGTACCTCATTTCTAACCCTTATAAAGTTTGATTAATTTCTCAGGAGGGATCAGAAGGAAGCCCAGCATCATTTCATATCACTCCCACCCACCAAATTGCATGAGTTCATTATGCTCATTTGGGAATTAGCATTATCAGCACACTCTTCAGTCAAATCAAGGGGTTCCTTTAGGAATCTGCTTCATGCCTGGGGCTGAGTCACTGAGATAGATATCCTTCCATATCCTTCCATTGTCATGAGTCGAGCAGTTCTGTCAATAAGAATCTAGCTTGTCCTTTGAGTGTATACTGATGTTAGAATAAGAGTTCTTGAAGGACAAACCAAAAACAAGACAATGAAACTCCCAAGAAAAATCATTTTGGGACAAGAAGTTTGGCAGAATGGGCTGAACTAGTAGTCAGTATAAAAGATAAAGTAGCTGGTAGTTCTAGGTTTGGCATGAGCTGGCCCCAGCTGTCTGGCTTTCTGTTGATCTACTCTCCTCTCCTTCCTGCCCTAGAGTGAGTGTGTGTGGTGAGAAGAAGACATCAGTGGCTGGAAAGAACCACTTCACAAGGGCCCTGCAGCTTTGCCATGGTTTGCCACCCCCACCCCCTGCAAAAGCTGGCAATGAAAGCAGAAGCATGTAGAGAGGGAAAAGAACCTTGAGATGAGTGATGTGGACAAGGTGGCCCTGGAGCCACCAGCCTGCCATCTTGATTCACATGAGAAGGTACCCCTGCCCTCATCATGGACTTGCATGACCCTCCCAGGTGTCTTTGGAAGAAGTAAGTTGGTACAGATATTACAGGAAAAGACTGAGCTTCATGCTGCTGGAACAGTTGGGTACTCGTGACATACAGATTCTGTGGAACATTTTATTCATTAATGGATTAAACCTGGGATATCCTGGTTAAGATATTCCAGACCTTGTCCAGGATTATTCTGAATTCTGGAGCAGCCCCCATGTGTAACATTCTTTAATCACTATCCCTAAGAAATATTAAGGCCAGTCAAAATAAATATCATCTACTGTGTTCCTTTCCTACTCAATTTCTCTGTATCTTCATACATTGTCATCTTCTATATTTCTATTAGATGAGAGGTATGTTTCTTCTTTTAAGGAGAGTATTCTGTCTTGTCATGCCTTCCCATCTGCCTTCTCTAGGAGTTTTTCCTATTAATAATTCCCATTCTTTTGCACATTATATGTTTCCTTCCCTTCCTGGCAATTTTCCTCTGCTGATAAACATGTTTGAGCCTCTAGATCCTAAAAGCAAATAAAAGACAAACTGAATGCTTGATCCACTCACACCAACTCCTCAGTTCCTTGGACACTGGTAGCCATTCAGCTGTTCATTCTCCCTGTGTTTTCCCTTCTTAAAGAGACTAAGAAGGGACCCCATCCCAGTAGTATGCCACAGGGATCTAGAGTATTCATGCATTTCATCCACGTTGTGGTATAAGGCAGAGTCACCAAAGCCAAGGGTCAGTCCACTTCACACACTTCACACACACCAAGAGGAAACCTATGGGCCAGGTTCCCAAATCTAAAAGAGGCCATCTTAAAGTAAGGGCAAGGTCAAATGGGAGCCCACCAGAAAGCCCAGGTGGCCCCGGGGAATGAAGCATAGGGGGAGACACCAGTAGTTCTGGAGCCAGTGAGGAGCTACTACTGTGCATAATCAGTCCCTGGTTTCTGGGGTTTCAGGTGCTTATTCAAGATAATCATAGGTAAAACAAGAAACAACAAGTAAGGGAATATTGGAACTTGAACTTAGGGCTTTCATTGCTGTTTCTATTTTTCTGCTGCTGCAGACTCCAATCCAAGACCCCAGTGGTCCTGAATTAACATGTGTGTGTAT
Organism: Callorhinus ursinus; assembly: GCF_003265705.2. Lineage (NCBI taxonomy): Eukaryota > Metazoa > Chordata > Mammalia > Carnivora > Otariidae > Callorhinus > Callorhinus ursinus. The sequence continues at coordinate 97,873,333 of NW_027397064.1, forward strand.
CAGCTGATATTCCCGAGGACGCATGTAGATGGCCGCCACGAGAGACAGCTGAAGGTGGACCAGGACTTCTACACTTGGTATTTTTCTTAACCTTTTCATCTAGATCTTCTGTCTAGAATCAAGACAAATTCCCCTTAACCTGCTCGGAGGCCTAAAGGTTCCTTCCTTTCTTGCCCATGAGAAGACAGAAATGAAAAGGATTCCCAGGTGCTAATGTTGCTGACGAAGGTGATATCTGAGAAGAGGAGGGATACCAGAGGCCCTGTCACTGAAAACCAGTATCTTATAAGGATCCCCCAAATAAATATATTTTTAATTTTTCAGATTAAAACATCCACGGGCATAGCGATAGCTTCCAAATGCCACTCTGGGTCAGTCCTTGAATAGACATAATGTTAGTGCTCAAGGTTGGATCGGTCTAGGAAAAACAACTGAACCTATATATCTTCTCTCTCTTTTTGTTTTCAAGAGATCATCTGCGTTTTTTCCCCAGTCAAAATTTTCAACAAGCCGCTGTTCTTCTAAACATACTTATCTGTCAGCAGTGAGCTTTGATTCCTGTGGTGTTGATCTTCAGCAAAGACACGGGCTTACTTTTGAAAAACAAAAGTACATGCTAGTGTATCTTAGCTGCCAGGGTTTCTGCTCATTTTCTCTGAGTGCAGATTCACTCACCTCCCCTAACTCAGCCTCAGCCTTACCCCAGCAGGCCTTACTATTCAAAACTGCATAATCTCTTCCTCCACTACCAGAGATCTGTCTGGAGAAAATCAGACATCTTTATTTAACCTTCCAGTTCCCTCACAGCCCCACGCAGCTTTCCGCATGCGTGGTGATAAGGACTCTCTGGGCCTCCTGAGGCCAACTCTGTTCACGCTGGTGACAAAGGGACCCCTCTGGGCGCCTGCTGCTACATGTGCTCACTATGTCTTTGTGAAGAGGCCTGATAACGGTGGTCTCTCGATGCTTACTCTTCTTTCAGTGAAGGGTGAGGAGTGCTTCGGGAATTCATGTTACCTCATAGAAGTTACCTCAAAAGAGGCTGGATGAAAAGCAGGGTGCTCCCTGAGGGGAAATTGTAGGAGTGTGGACAGATACAGAAACGAATGGCAAAAAATGTTAGATATCCTCCCCTCCACTTCTCTCTCTCTCTCTCTTCCTCTCTGTCCATCTCTTTTCTCTCTCTCTGGTTTTCCACCTCCGCCCCCACCCACCCCCACACACACACCTTACAGTATTCCCTTTTCTAAAATCTATTTATCTCTTGTATGGAGATGCCAAGGAAGGGTCTAAACCCCAATTTAAAAAAAAAATGGTGCCCTCCTCCTCTCAGCAAGAGAGGAACTGGTGAAAAATCTTTCCACGGATCTGCTCACAGTCCCTTCTGGGCCTCTGGACTCAGTGATTTGTACAAGTTCCTATCCCTCTTTTACCGATTCTATCTACCTAATCTTTCTGATTCTTATCACTGAGCAAATGTCTTCTCCCATGAACAAATCCAATGATAACCTCTGTTGACCACAGCTTTACATACAGCTCAGAGTCTAAGTGTGTTTGTTGGATTCTGGGGATTCAAAAATATGTATAGGAAATCCCTATTCCCAGACTGTTTCTGAGTTGACTGAGGAGCTACGACGTGGACTACTCTTTGTGAGAGAAGGGTCATTATTGTGAGGAAATTGAGGCTCAAGGAGTTTAAGGGACGTGTAGCTATTCACCTTTGAAGTCATAATTTGAATGTAAGTTTGCTGATGACCAAAGTTTCATTCTTTTCAAATCATCATATGGTCTCCAAAGATACATACACAAAGTTAAATAGCAAGGCAAGTAAATGATCTGAGCTCAAGGGAAGAGTGGCTGTCACTAGGCTTCCCGTGCACATTTAAATGCCAAAGAATCCTCACAGGCAACAGTCCATACCCTTCCCGGGCTTCTCTCACAAAGACTAGGCCATACCCTTCCCGGGCTTAATCCCCAGATGGACACCAGCTGCTGAAATGAAGATGGAAAGGAGGGAAGAAATGTTAAGACCAGGTGAAAGGGAGGCATTTAAAACTAAAGAATGCCTAGAAAGCTTTTCTCAAACAAAAGTTCACCAAGAAGTTAGGGAGGTTTCTTCTGTGTTATGCTCAGAAGGTCAAATAGCACAGAGAATGAGACAGTAGGTAGCCGAAAAAATTTACATTAGAAAAAGTAGATTTCTGGATATTTTTTTATTAACTCACACGTTCTTGTTTCAAAAGAAGAAAGAGCTAAAGCTACAGAAACACCCTTAATGAAAATCCCCGCTTCAACTATTGCCAGTTCAAGGAACTGAGAACAAATGGTATCCAGAATTAGCCTGGTGGGCCCAATGTAATCACATGAACACTCTAAAGCAGAGACTCTCCTGGCTGAAGTCAGAGAAATGGCATAGGAAAGAGGCAGAAGAGATTCCAAGCACCAGAGGGGCTCCACCTGCTGTTGTTGGCTTTGACAGTGGATGGAGCCATCAGCCAGAGAGTGCAAGTGGCTTTTACAAGATTAACAGTGGGTGATACCCAGCTGACCACCAGCAAGTGAACGGGAACTCAGTCCTACAGAATCATGGACCTGAGTTCAACCAACAACCTGAATGAGCCTGGGGACAGATTCTCTCCTAGAGCCTCCTGCAAGGAATTCAGCTCCATCAGATCCTCCATTTTAGATTTTGAACCTCAGAGCAGAGCAACCAGCTGGATTTCTGGAGAACAAAACTGTGAGCTAATAAATTCATGTCATTATAAGCTGCAAAGTTTATGTATGGCAACTTGTTAGAACAGCAATAGAAAATGAACATAGACCGGATTCTTTCTCTCCTGGAGTTTGCATTCTAGTGGGTTAGGTAAAAATGAAATAAGCTGAAAAAACAATCGCGGAGTGTAAAATAATTGCTGTGGGAGAAATAAGCAAACAGATGAAATGGAGAAGGCCCTAGGGGACCTGTATAATAAGAACCGTTGGTAAAAGTGATATTTAAGCTGACCAAAGGAAGGGAAGGAGCAGGCCGCTCAAAGAACCAGAACAAGAGCATCCCATGCAGAGGGAACAGACATGCAAAGGCATTGAGGTATGGAGCAGCTCAGGGTATTCAAGAAACCAAAAGATGTCCGGTAAGGTCAAGCATAACAAAGGGCAGAATTTAGAAAAATGGGGTTGTAAAGACAGGCCAAGCAGAGAGCGTGCGGTGCCTTATGATTAAAAATTGGGATTTTATTCTAAGTTCAGTAGGAAATCCTTGTAAGCTTTTAAGCAGAAGAGTGCTATTGAGGATAGGATTCTGAAACAGAATAAGGACATTAGTAACAAAACTGGAGAAATTCAAAAAATGTCCTCAGTTTAGTTAACACTGTTGCACCCCAATGCTGAGTTCATGTTGGTAATTGTGTCACAGTTATATAAGGCGTGAACGTTAGTGAGGGCTGGCTGGTTTTGTGGGAACTCTCTGTACTGTCTTTGCAACTCTTCTGCAAGCCTAGAATTATTTCAAGATGAGAAAGAAAAAACATGTCATGAACCGCTTTTTAAGTTAGGAAGGTCATGCTTATGTCTCCAGGGGAGTACAGGTCGTAGAGGCGACCAGCAAGAGGGTGGCTACAGTTGGGAAATGAATTCAGTAACCCAGTGACAGACAATGGAGCAGAGAATTTGCTAAAAGCAAGTTCAAAACCTGTGTTTGAAGTAGAATCCGCAGGACCTGATGACAAATGAGGCGCGTGCGCCTATGTGCACCTGTGTGTGTGTGCGCACACGCGCGCGAGCGTACACATGTATTCACTGTTGGAGCGAGCCGTGAAGGAAGGAGAAAAGGCGAGGTCTGGGTTTCTGGCCTGAGAAACTAGGTAGTGGCCTCATTTACTCATTTATGGGGAGGCCGCAGAGTGTGGGGAGAAAGAAATAGGAATTTGTAAGATGGATGGGCCTTTAAATGAAAGTTCAGGTGTGCTTGCAGGTGAGGTTGGGGCTGGAGATGTATGTTAGGTAGCTGGGAGCAGAAACTTGATATTTAAAATGCTGCTCCCTTGTGGTAGGAAGAAAAGAGGCATCTGTTTCTTACAAACAACCAAGAAAGGTGACTTCTAGGAGAGAACCTCATAAAGTCGGACCAGCAACTTCAAGCTAGAGAGTGGAAGACTGTCCACTGGAAGGAGGATGCTTTTAAATTTTCACTGTGGCTTTTTCTTTTTTGGTAAAGTTCTTATCAGAAATGCCATGATGTCGTAGTTCTGCTCAGTAGAACCAAGGGAAGAAATTATCTGTTTATGCTTGAGCCAGAGTAAAACAGGGAGCGTAATGGCAGGTGAGTAAAGATTATGAACCATCTACGGAAGAGACTCCGGGGACAGAAATTTTGTTTGTTTTTTGAACCAGGGGCTACTCTTTTCAGTGACTACTTCAATATGTGTGTGTGTGTGTGTGTGTGTGTGTGTGTATACACATATACACAAAATAGATAATTGATATATATATTTACAAAATACATATGTATATTTATATCTACATATTCACAAAACAAGACAGCCATTTCTTCATACCAGACATTCTGGCACAGAAATTGTGGCTTGTGAAAATCGTTGCTGAGTTTCTCATTAGAAAATAAAGAAATTTCTGGGTAGCATATTTTAATTTAAAGTGCAAGACATTTTATATTATTCCCCCAAATCAAAGTATTAAGATTGGATGCTCTTAATGAGGCATTGATGAAGTCTCAATTAGGATGATAGCCAAGTGAGAGGATGGAAAAATGTCCACACTTAACAGACTTATAATGTATCTAAGCTAAGGATGAAGGAGAATTCCCCTCATTACCTTCTTTTCTTAGAATGATTGCATAGGACATTCACTTCATTGGTCTCTAGTCCAATTACAGAGTTCAATGCCCATCTCCTTCTACACAATGCATGAACTGAGGTTTTAGTAAAAGACTAATCCAGACACCAGAGACAAAACCTGGACCACCATCTCCATGTAGCTTGGATTGTGTTGCAAAATGGATGACCTGACCTTCTTGGTTAGTTTGTTCAACAGCTACAGCAGAAACACACATTCCCTTTAATTAATTAAAAATAAAACCATTTAAATTTTAGACCTGTTGTATAATATAATGCCACAAATATCTATTTTGAAATAAGAAATATATATTTATTATTCTAGAAAGAGTAATTTGGTACCACTGGGATGAATTCAACTTTGTTTTCCAAGTGGAAATTTTTTCGAATAAATTTATACTTACTGAGTTTGATTTAGGAACTTGAAGACAGGTGCCCTTTCCTGCACAAGCTCTTTTGTTTTCATTTGAACCTGCTGAAGAAAACAGGGTCGCAGAATGTTAGATTACAACTCCTGGCCCATGGCCTTAGGAGACTGCCCCAGAATTTTCCAGTTCTCTCATGCTGTGGAGCACGGTGCTCCACCGTGAGAAAGCTGGAGATGCTTGAATGTTCCAGTTCTTTCCAAATGCCACCACTGTGGCTGTCCCCTGTAGACCACTCCTCGTTTCCCCTGAGCACCGTCTAGCTTTCCACTGTTGAGCAGTGTGTCCAACCCCGGCTATCTACTACTCTAGGCATCAATTCCTTTGCTGTTGACCTTGGCTGCATGGGCAGATTAATAGTACCCTGGCATAGACTGCTTTTCACAGGGCAGTTACTTAAGTATCAGAGTCCAGATGGAAACAAAAAAGAAATAGAAAAAGCTCTTTATTAGCCAGGGAGTTGTTGGTGCTACCTGCTGAGTCTTTTGAGAGGAGCTCCCAGACCAAGCTGACCCTTCAAGGAAAGAGGGAAGATATCCCATGAAGCAATTGTACAAGCCTCTTAGTGGAACTCCATTCTTTAAATGGATCACCTGGTGTTTGACATCACTTCCTTGCTTAAAAGCATTACCATTTTCTGTGCTTTAACTTGGTTATCTTTTTGCAGGCTGAACCCCCTGCTGAACTCTTCAGACATGCACTACTCACCCCAGCATACCCTCTCTGGCGGTGGGTAAATGGCAAATAAAAAGGTTCTCTCCATCAAGTCGATTGACGAGGGCAGGTGGCAGGGTACCCAATGATGCTTTTGCTCTCCATGCTGCTTAATGTCGCCAAGATCAAACACAAAGATCATGGGAGGAACAGGTGATCAGCGGGCGATGAGAGATGACTGTACTAGGTTCTGGATGAGTTGTACGACTCAGACAAATGGACGGCCCATTTAAAATGACTTCAGAAGTATCAAAGGAGGTTTCTGTAGTTACCGTATGTGCCTTCAGACTCGAACATTATTTTCCAGTCCTGCTGGTGCTACTATTGCAGAGTGAGAAGGAAATGTATAAAAAGGGATTTCTCATCATTCAGACTTCTTCCCGATATGCTTTTTTTCAAGGCCAAATACAAACTGTGTATGTGGGTTTTGGAATGTGCCTGGGACAGTATACCCCTATTCCCAGAAATGTTTGTGCACAGGAAAAGAGGCGTGCTGTGGCCAGCAGGTTTTCGCCAAGAAAATAGGTCAGATAATTTTCCCATGACATTGTCCTTATTCTCCCCGCCAACTCAAGAAGGGGTAATCATGAGAGAAGATACACGTCTTTTTAGTTGTTATATTTCTTGACCAATGTTAATTTCCCATACTGAGATCGTTTGTCAACTCCTTTTATACTGTAACAGAAATACAAACAGCTCTCGATCAAACTTTTCTAATGGTCAAAACAAAGCGAAAATTTCTCCCAAAATTTTATATGACAAATATGTTGTTTTTAAGTACTGGTGTTTTCAGTTAATATCATAAAAACTCAAACCATACAAGAGGCATCACATGAGAAGTCTGTCTCCTTCCCACTTTAAATCTCATTTCCTCGTTCTCTCTCTCTCGGAAATAACCACTATTCCTGAGTCCAAAATTTTTTCTAGAAAGAGCCTTTATAAAGTATTTATGAAGTATTATATGTAATATATAATATGTAAATATATACATATGCGTATGTTTATATAATATGCATGTGCATATATAATACATGTATGTATAGAGGGAATATATATTACATATTTATTCCTTTTCATTCTGTGCACAACTAAGGACCTACTATTCTTGCTGTTCTACATCTCGCTTTTTTCCATTTAACTATTTCTTAGAAATATTTACATAAAAGCACAGATATGTTTACCTTATTTACAATGCCTACATATCTTCCATAATATACGCACTCCAAAATTTACTTAGTTTATCCGCTATTGATTGACGTTTAGGTTGTTTTCTACTTTTTACTATTCCAAACAACGCAACACTTAATATTCTTATACAGATTGTTTGCATGTGTTTAAATGGATCTGCAAGAGACATTCCTCAAGTGGAAATTACAAGGAAAAAAACTGTGCATTTTTTGACAAAAACTACTGAGAGTAGTTTCCAACACTCAGTACCAATCTGAACATCAATAATGTATAATACTGCCTCTTTCCCCATACATTTTCAACACAATGTGTATTTACATGTACTTTACTTTGTTCATTTCAGAATGTTATCTTTAAACACTCCTTTTATTAATTTTAAGTGAGGCTGAGTTGGTTTCCATGCAATTCGAGGCCTTTTTTGTGAATTGTTATCTTTTTCCCGTTGATTTGAAATGCCACCTACATGTTTTTTTTAATTATGTAAGCTTTACGCCCAACATGGGGCTTGAACTCACAACTCCAAGATCAAGAGTTCCATGCTCTACCTCTAGCCAGGTGCCCCATAATGCCACAGACACATTATCTTGAGCCATATGAAATTGCCATTTTCATAGGTCAAGAAGGGTTGAAAATTAGCAGCTTCATATAGTTTAACCAAATAGACAAGCAACAGATGGATGAATGATGCATATCCGTACCAAAGTTTAACTAATGACTTAAAAATACATGACAAGATTGCTATTCTCTTTTCTCAGAAATATTTTGGCTGTCCTCCTATCTTACTTTTTATGTAAACATAAAAAAATTGCATCTTTTTTCCAAACAAATACTGCCATTTTAAAAAATGTGTATTGAATTACATTCCCAGCACAATTTAAAGATGATATCTTTACAATATTGAATTTTCATACCCTCCTCTTCTGGAATACGAAAGTTTAAACTTGTAAAAATATCAAATCCTTGATGTTTTTCAGTAGACACTTAAAGTTTTTCTTTTATATAAGTATTATGTATTTTTATTAATTTTATTCCTAGGCATTTTATAAATATCATGACCATTATAATGAGATTTTTTTCCTTCTGTTACATTTTCTAATTTGGGGTCTTAAGAGAAAATACTATTTTTGAATATTAACTTGGTAAAATAATAAATAATTTCTTTCTGTTAATTATCTAATTTCATGGCTTTCTCAAATATATGATCATATCTGCCTATAATCATGATGTTGTCTCTACCTCTTACATTTTTATGCCTCTTTTTCTCTCTTATATCTAATTGCATCACCTAGTACTTACAAAACTAATATTTCATTGTTAACCAAGATTCCAGTTTCTGGTTTGAAATAAATGAAGTATTTATTTATTTCTATGAACATTTTACTAAGCATTTTTATGCAATATGGCAGTTAAATTTTATCAAATACTATTTTAGAATACTTTTCACAGATAGTGAAAGGCTTGTATGATTTTTCTCCTCTGATCCTTATTAACAGCAAATTTTATTAGTAGATTTACTAAAGTTGAACCATCCTTGCATTCCGAACATAATTGCACCTAATTGTAGTAAAGTCTTCTTTCATGTGTTGCTGAATTCCATTTGTTAATGTAATATTTCATTTCAAATTTCATATTAATATTCATAAGTGACGTTGGTTTGTAGCTTTATGGTGCAATATTATCAGTGCAAGAATGGCCTCAGAGGAAAAAATATCGGAAATTTTCCACCTCTCTCAATTCTCTGGAATAATTTAAACGAAGTTTCAGCGATTTTTGCTGTGATTGCTCCCTGGGTAGAAGTCTGAAGGGCAGTGAGCCTTTGTACTTCTGTACTCCTCTAACCTTGTAAATACCTCCATCCATGCAGATTTTTTTAAACTAAACTTACAGTACCTCTCAGGGGAGCTAGGGAGGAAATGGGCAGCAGATGCATCTGCTCACTTGCAGTATTGCCCTTGACAAAGTCCAGGACTCAGTGTTCTATCCTAAGAAAAGAAAGAGGTGGACAGATTTACTTGAGAATCCATAGCTTCCAGTTGCTGAACTGCACCTGAAACACTGGAGGTTGCTATTTTACTTATGCCTCTTCTGAAGCTGGAAACCTTTCCGTGAAATGTACATTTCAAAAGAAGGAGAGGAAAAGGACGGGGGAAGAAGGAGAGGGAGGAGGAAGAAGGAGAGTAAAAACAGTCTTTCAAGATAAATAAATCATTCTTAAGTTATCAGTGGATATAGATGCATCCAGCATTGCAAAAAGTGGCAGGAATATTCATTATTTTGAACATACTATGAAATATTTGCCAATACTTTCATAGTCTTATTCCCTGGTAACAGAAAGTAATCTCCCCCACGGTATTTATCCCCTTGTCATATGGGCTAAGGACCAAGACTACATTCTATTCAGACCAGCATGAGTCTCTCTAGATGTCCAGATCTAAGTATGTGATAGGAAAAACCTATTCATTTTTACCTTGGTAGCTTCCATTTCTAAATACTAAACTCCCTCCCTTGCTATAAAATGTGAAATCAAACACTAATTATAGATGCACTCTAATGACAGGAGATTACCTAGAAAAGTCCACTTATAGGGCAAAGGAGCATATCTCTATATTATAATATTTGGAATTGTGAATGCACTCAGCATTTGTTCTGTGACATTAACTGTTATCCATTAACCAGTTAGACAGTAAATGCTAATGGTAGAGAAATGCAAAAAAGATGTAAATATTCATGATGCTGCAGGAAGTATAAATATAAAATGTGATTTCTGTTGCTTCCCACTGGGAGCTATAAGTAAAGCAAGTACAAGGGAAGGACAGCTTGTTCGTGAACATGAGCACAGCAGCAAGTTGTGTGGGAAGGCAAAGTCACAGGATTTTATGGTTCTTAACTATTCCAGCCCTCGAGTGTCATTGTCTGTGACTTGGCCATGAGTGATGAGAGCCTACCTTGTCTTTGTCAAAATTTTATTGGGAGCACTGAAAAGCACATCGCCTACCACCTACTGCCATGATGCATTGGAAATCTCTAGGACACCAAGGCAGGCAGGCGAAGGCTGCTGGTGGTCTCAGAATTATTGCCAATTGCTGAGCTGAAATTGTTGTTTGAATCACATTCCCATGTCTTCATTCAGCAAGGTGGAAAACAGCTCATAGTTCACGCATCCTACAGTTGAGAGGAAATTCTAAGCAAAAGTTTGCCATGGAAACTGCCAGCAATATGTGACTAAGTGGCATTAAATTGTAGAACGTATTTTATAATAATTAGCAGTGTTTATGAACTAGGTATGTGGTAAGGGCCATGGACAAATAAAATAAGGAGTATAAATATTCTCAAACTAAATTGCCATGACAGAAGAGACAAGGGGGCTAAGGCAGAGATCCTGTTTTGGAAGAAGAGCTACTTTATCATGCTAAAAATGCTCTTTCATAATATAAAATTTATATTATTTAAAAAAAACAGGGTCGCCTGGGTGGCTCAGTCAGTTAAGCATCTGCCTTCAGCTCAGGTCATGGTCTCAGGGTCCTGGGATCAAGTCCAGCATCAGGCTCCCTGCTTAGCGGGGAGTCTGCTTCTCCCTCTCCCTCTGTTCCTACTCTCTTTCTCTCTCTCTCTCACTCTCTCTCTCTGTCAAAATAAATAAATAAAATCTTTAAAAAACCAAATAAATAAAAAATAAAAAAATAAAACGGTAAGACTACTTTCACTTTCCTATTTTCCAGTGGGAATTGTAATCATAAGTTGTCTAGAAAACCGTAAATATTTAAAAGCCATATGGAGTGAAGAAGTATGTTTTTAATGCAAGTAGCATTCTAGAACATTTGTCCTATAAGATGACCTGGAGTTGCTCATTTAAATACAGTCTGGAGTTAAGCCTTGCTCAGAGATTTGCCACTATGAGCTGGGTGATCTTGGACAGGGTATTTAATCTTGAGACATAGTTCTCTTTACCTAAAGAATGAGCACAATAATCTCTGCACTACTTATCTCATAAATTGCTGGGCAAAATAATGGAAGATAATTGCTATCAAAGTGCTTTTCTTAAAACATGACAGAATAACTAAAATACTAAAAACCTGTTCATTTATTCAACTAATGTTTCACTAAGTACCTAAGATATGATGGTCACACTATAGATGCAAGGCATTCAATGGTTAACCAAACGGTTCTTGTTCTATGATCTTACATCTTAGGGGAGGATAAAAACATAAATAAATTAACTATAAATATATAATCATTGATAGTGACAAGTGCTAAGAAAAATAATAAAGCAGGGAAATAAAATAGGGAGTGATTGTATTTGAGTACAGAAATGCTTCTGGACAAGTTGTCAGTGAAAACTTTTCTGAAGAAAGATCTTAATTACATCAGAGATGAGCCATGTCAGGAGTGGGGACACAAGAATTAATGATTAAAAGAATAACAAGTCCAAAGAATGGAGGCACAAACGTATGTGGTATGTTTGAGCAATAATAAGAACACCAGTGGGACTGGACCAGAGAGAGAAAAGGAATAAGAAATGAGATTGGAAACGCAACCAGGGTACATCATGTGTGTGGCCATGATAATGACTTAGGATGCTCTTTCAAGTGTGATGGGAAACTATTGGAAGGTCATGAGCAATAGAGGTCCATGCCCTGATTTCTGCTTTCCAAGGATTATTTTAGCTTCCAGACATGGATAGAAATAGAGGTTTCTGCAATAATCCAGTTCACAGATGATGGTGGCTTGGAGTAAAACAGGTGCAGGGGAGGTAATAGATTTGAAAGTGTTTTGAAAGTAGAGCCTGATGAGATGTGAGAGAAATTCCTTATGTCTTGGTGGAGTAGACCCTTGAGTGTTGCTGTGGCTGCCCCCTGGTTAAAAGTCTGAAGGGCAGTGAGCCTTTATATTTCTGGCCTCCCCTGACCTGACAGATGCCTCCATACATGCAGGTTATTTTGAACAACCAGAGTATCTCTGGGAGGAACTAGGGAGGTAATTGGGCAGTCATATCTATTCATTTGAAGTCTTGGGTCTATCTACCTTTCACATGATTTGTTTACTAGTTAGTAACAAACCAAAGGGCAAGCAACCTCCAACTCAATAGAAGATATAATCTATTTCATTGGTCGGGGGAGGGGGAAAGCTGAGAGTAAGGAGCTGGAGAGCCTGTTTTGAACATTTAAAGTGAGGGGAGCTATAAAATGGTGTAAACTGCTTCATCGGAGAATAGAAAAGTCAATTGACTAAGGAAATGTAGTGAGACTAATAATGACCAACTCAAAATTATAGGTGATTATTTAACATTAGACCAATTAGCATGGCTGTGTATTTTTTGTATCCATGTACAGCCACCTGCAATCAGGAACCCAGTGGTAAGAGATCTGGATTTCACCAGTTGGGCTTTTGCCAGGAAGTATCAGGCAAGGTAAAGGAGAAAGAAAAAAAGTTGAAGAGCCATGAAATAGAAACTGGGTAAAGAGGCATGACGGAATGGTGATGGACACTGAAAAGGGGGTCAGGTCAATAGATGGAAGGACTATTGGAGTACACACAGCACAGGGAATATTTGAGAAATATAGAAAGTGTTCGGAGATAGAATCCTTGAGATTGGTGGTGCCGTTATTGGTAATTGACCAGGTTTGGGGTGTGATGCTGGGCACGTGTGGCTACATAGACTCTATAATGTAAGGAAAACAGGCATTCAGCAAGTATTTTTGGCTGGTGATTGATTCCAATAGTGGCTTTCCTATTGACTTTGAGACTCTGAATTCTTTGTAGAGCATTTTATACTTGCATGGTTTCTCCCTTTATTAACTGTGTGTTAAGTTTGAAGTGTCTAGGATATTTTCTCTGAGAAGATGGGATAATGGGACAAATTCTTTTTCTGTAAAGCTCATAGATAATATAGATAATTTGGGTCTTTCTGAGACTTCACCCCTCAAGCGTGAAAACATTGTTTATTAGAGATCAAATTTCCATACTCTTAAGATAAAGTGATCATTGCAGACTTTAATTCCTTTATTTCCTCCTTCTCTCCTACTTCCTCCTCCTTCTCTTTCTCTTGCCCTCTCTCCATCTTTGTTTTCAGACAGAGAAATATAGATAAATATAAGTAAATAAATTGGAGTATAGGTAAGTAAAACATTTTTATCATGTACCCTAATTTATCCTTTTGCACTCAGAATTTCCCTCAAATACATGATGAATCAAATTGCATCACTGCTGGATGGTAGCAGCTTTTTAGCATCAAAGGGATAGTATAGCCATGAAACAAGTACATTCCTAAGACTTACAAAATATCAGACTACAGGCCCATAACTCCCAGAAATTCAAGAAATACACATGGCAAAGAGAATATAAAGTCTTACGTCACCTTGTGTTATAGACAAAGACAAATTAACATATCATATTGTTTAACCAAACACACCAGAATATATACATCACCAATGAGTGCTCCCCTCTTCAAAGTAGCCACCGTGGTAGAATATATATGATATATTTATTCCAGTGATGTTGACATTGGTCTAGATATGTCATGAACTACTCTTCTGTACTTACCTTTAAAGAACTTTCTTTTCGGTATATTCAAATGATGCTGAATCATATATTTTAAGGAAGATTTGACTCCTGAAGCCAACTTAAGGCAGTTTGGAGCTGGAGTTTGCAGGTGGTGATTTAAAGGGCTTTGAATCATAAATAAGGAATGACTTTAGTAAAGACATAGACTGGTTTACTTGTGAGTGTTGTAAACCAACTCAGAAGGTAGTTCACGAAGACAGAAGACTAATGTTTTGAGCTATGGCCCCATCATTGGATCAAATACCTGATCTTCCAACCAATTTGCAATGGAGAGCTCTCCTTTGGGGCCTTTCCTTCCTGGGCCCAAGAAGATAAAGAGTAAGGATGCCTGATGTTCAGCCTTCCGTTTCCCTCGTCCACTGTCCCACAGTCCACAGAGTTGCAATTAAGAGTTTTATTCTTCAACAAAATTAAAATCATTGATACCAGAATGAGGCCATTGTTGAATTCCTAGACAATCAACTATAGCTGGACCTACGAAATGACATAAGCAGCAAAGAAAGGCCAATGCATTAGCAGTGTCAGCCTGGTCCTTTCTCCTATAGAATGAATGCATTTCAAGGACATGTCCCTCGGACGGCGGCGGGTTCATTCCACAACTGTCTGTTCTTGAAAACACGGAGGCTCAAAGGACGGCCCCCTTAGTCACTTGGATCGCAGGAACGCTGGATTCATTAGTGATCAAAGCTTGTGCTGTTGGAGTCCTGATGTTATTTTTAACGTCCCAAGCTCCTTTAGCTGTGATTCTCAGGAAAGCCATTATCCACAATGTTGTTAAAAGTTGATTTGATAAAAATGTGGCCTCTGGAACCTCAGGTGTTCTTGCTCTTTGCTCTCCTGCGGGTGAGGAACAAATCCCCTCTCGAAGCTCCTCTGTGTCCAATTTCTATCAGGTTGGGTGAGGCTGTTTTCTTCCTCAGTTTCTCTCTTCTGGTCCTGCTGCTCTTTGAAAGAAATAAAAGTACTTAGAATGTATGCTGCCTATCTACGGTGTGACAGTCCTGTTGTTAATAGCAAAATAATACATACTTTGGTCAAGAGACTTTTTCCTCAAAGTTCTTTCAGCTATATTTTATTTCTATCTACCTGAAAGCATAAGACTCAATTTTATTATAAGTGGGAATAGTTTAATGTTCTTGAGGAAGCATTTTTTTCCTAGTTACAATGCCTGTTCATTTTTATCTAGGGAATTGGTGATGACCAAATTGAGATGAAGAAGGAACACCCTGGAGAGGAAAGACCTAGATCCATAGACCATGTTTCCCGTGATAGAGATCTTTTCTGTCCTACACAGGACAGTGGTGGTACTAATGGTAAAGACAACAACAGTGAAAATGGACAGGGTTCCTTCTGGGCTTGCTTATATTTTTTTCATGTATTTTCTCATTGACTCTGCATGTCACTATTTGGTATGATCATCAGTATTTCACAGATGAGGAAAGCAGAGCACAGAGAACGAGTGACTCCCCAGTGTGACATGCGGAAAATGGCCAGAGCTGGGATTTAAATCAAGGGATCTGGGGATGCCTGGGTGGCTCAGTCAGTTAAGCATCTGCCTTTGGCTCAGGTCATGATCCCAGGGTCCTGGGACTGAGTCCCGCATCAGGGTCCTTGCTTAGCGGGGAGCCTGCTGCTTCCTCGGCCTGCTTCTCTCTCTCGCTCTTTCTCTCTCTGACAAATAAATAAAATCTTAAAAAAAAAAACCCAAGGGGTCTGATTCCATGGCCCCCACACTTTCATTATAATGCTGCTCTGTCTCCTTTTTTGGCCTAATTAAAGCATGTAATTTCTGAAAGGTGCACAACTGTCCTCCTGAAACTGGTGATCAGAATGGGGAGTAGGGGGGCACCCGGGTGGCTCATTCGGTTAAGCGTCTTCCTTCGGCTCAGGTCATGATCCTGGGTTCCTGGAATCGAGTTCCATGTCCAGCTCCCTGCTCCGTGGGGGGCCTGCTTTTCCCCTCTCCCTCTGCCTGCCACGCCCCCTGCTTGTGCTCTCACTCTCACTCTCTCTCTCCCTGTGAAATAAATAAATAAAATATTTTAAAAAAAAAAAGAATGGGGAGCAAGAAGAGGAAGGTGTGTTCAAACTTCCACTCCTGGCAGAATCCCTGACTTTACAATGACTAGGTTAGCTGCCTAACTGTCCCCCTGGAACTGCCTCCTACCCCATCCCAGCCTTCACTTTGTACCAATCCTGTTCCTGTCTACCTGACTGTTCCTCCAGGAGACCCTCAGTTCTTGGAGAGTAAGGACTACGTTTTGTTCAGAACTGGATCTGTAATATCTAGAAGAGTAACCAGAATATAATATATACTTGGTAATATCTGTTGAATTGATGAATGATCACAGATGGAATGGGGACATGTAACACATAGAAAAACGACTCCTATCCTGATTCTAGGATGCCGGCAGGCTCACTGAGTAGCTAGCTTTCCTTTTCTCTGCAAATGATACAGCTCTTACCTTCCTGCTCTTCTCCATCAGCCAACAGGACTGTAAGAGGGACGGGTACACGTATATATATGTGCATATCCATATAATGTGTATAAATATAGAAACATATACAGAAGCCTATAGCCTCAGCACTTCAAAAATTGATGTGTTTTGGCTATTTTCATGCTGTACCAAACCCAGTTAAGAAAATAGCCAAACTTAGGACCCTTGATTTGTTGGCTAAAAGAATTGGCTCTGGGGCGCCTGGGTGGCTCAGTTGGTTAAGTGACTGCCTTCGGCTCAGGTCACGATCCTGGAGTCCCAGGATCGAGTCCCGCATCGGGCTCCCTGCTCAGCGGGGAGTCTGCTTCTCCCTCTGACCTTCTTCCCTCTCATGCTCTCTCTCTACCATTCTCTCTCTCTCTCAATAAATAAATAAAAATCTTTTAAAAAAAAAGAATTGGCTCTGAATTAAAATAATCAGAAAACAGGATTTTAATAGTCTAGCTTCCCTCGTGACATGGCTACACTCAGGCCTTATCTGCCTCCTCTTCCCACCACCTACCCAGTTGAGGACAGACAGACCTCATATCTATTTACTTCCTGTTTCTGAATTCCTGCTTCCTGTTTGTAATTACTTGAATTCCAGATTGCTAACCTGTCCATTGATAAAAATGTCTGCTTGGCTAGACCCAGCTTCAGAGTCTATCGAAACTGCGATGCCAGTGTTACCAGCAGATGGGTCGTATTCCGCCAGGTAACAACACGAAGGTGTGCGTCCTGCTACACCATGATGAATATCTGGGTAGAGTCATCCTGAAATGCAGAGGCTGACCTCACACAGTAATCTCAGCCTTGTCAGGCCTCTGAGCAACGGCATCGAAGAGGATGGATATTTAAGAAGTATTGGGGTAGATGAAGACCTTTGCTTATTGCAACTATAATCACCCCTATTTTCTTCCCAAAGAAGCTTAAGCCATTGAGAACCAACTTCAGAAATAAATCAGAGCGTTTTGCTGGTAAAATCAATACTAAGAGAGTTTTGAATCTAATGTCCTGTTGAATATAAACTACCTCATCATACTGGTGGTAGATGCTTAGTTGAAGCCAGTGAGAGGTATATAAAACCTAACGGCACCCTTGATATAAGCAGATAATTTAACTCCAGTCATTTTGCATTTATGATCCTGAATTCGAAAGGCCAACGGGAATTGTGTTCTAGGACCTAAAGGAAGTGTGTGCAGGTAACACAGAGCAGGTGTGAACCTCTATGGATCATATATGAGGTTAATTCCAGACACTGGGGAAATCTTTATTGTAAAGTCAAACTTAACAGTTGTTTTGATAGGAAACATACATCAGAGATCAATATGCATTCTTTTTTTAATATTTTTTTATTTATTTATTTATTTATTTATTTATTTATTTATTTATTTGAAAGAGAGAGCACAAACAAGTGGAGAGGTAGGAGAGAGAGAAACAGACTCCCCACTGAGCAGGGAGCCCGAAATGGGGCTTGATCCCAGGACCTTGGGATCATGACCTGAGCAGAAGGCAGATATTTAACTGACTGAGCCAACCAGGGTTCTCCAGTGTATATCTTTATGTGGGTTTTTTTTTTTTCTTTCCCACATTTCTTCCGAGTAGCCTCATTTCCTTTTAGAGCATCCTCTTCCCTATAAGCCAAGCAGAATTTATTATTCTGGAGTTTGATGAAACATGAGTTTGAGAAATGATTGAGATGATGTTGTCAATGATTGGCTGCCTCTTAGACCTGCAAATCTTCTATGGGTGAGGCTGGCTAGAGAATATGGTGCTGCTGCTGAATGCAGGCATTTTCATATTGCATAACTTGGAAGAGGAAAGCTTCATGCTTGCAAAATGCAGAGTGCAGCAACAGAGAGAAGGAGATCATGTTCTGACTAGGTAGAGCCTGGTAAGAAGGGTTCCCAAATTAAAGACCACATCTAGAGTCCAGCCCTATTACCCACTAGAACATGCCTAATCTTGAGGGCACTCTATAAATACCTGTACCTAAGCACATTTGAAGGTGCTAGGAGCCAACTTGTACAAGGTTTTTCATTTGGGGTTTTCTGCCCAGAGGGTCTGGGAAAGGACTGAAATTGGAAGGCCTGATCATGTTTATATGAGACACTGGATCCCAGGCTGGTCTGGTCCTATATCCAAGCCTGGGGACAGAAGCTGACCGTCTTGTTGTCATAAGGCACTCAGTAAAGAGATGGAATTCAGATGAGAAGAAGATTCAGTGGGTGGAGGAGGTGGCCACATGCCCACTTTTGTGAGTGGCTTTCACACAGCAAAAACAATAGTACCAGCAGAGCTCAACACAACACTGGGACAACCCCTATGTCAGAGGCAGCTGTGTTGTTGCCCTGGCCCTTTTAACAATGGAAGTTGTAAGGTGTTACTCCTTCATAGCCATAACTCCTTCAGGGAGAAAAGCAGAGCCAATCACCATGAGTTCAGAAGACTCAGAAAGATTATGGAGGGATGAGGTTCTGGGAGGAATACCAGCAGATTTGGGGTATTAGTCTTATGGGACCCCATATTTATTTGAATACTGGTAAAGCTTTAGTCACACAAGAACACACAAGTCTGTGAAGGCCGTTAGAAAGTTAGTCTTGCTTCTCTCTTTTCTCACGTCATCTCCTTGCTCCAAACCTGCTGGAAACCTCACTCCTATAGGATAAACTCCAAACACCTTATCTTGGAATTCCACATCATTAAGTTTGCCCCCATCTAACTCAATGATCTTCTCACTCCACCCTCTAAACAACAATTTGGCCACATAGTGATCTCTATCGTGTGCTTTGGTGTGTCTTCTCTCTGCATATTACTTGCTGGGCAAGTCTCAGGTCAAGCTCCACTATTTTTTTTTTTTAGCTTTTTCTAATCACCTTAGCCCACAACCATCTTAGTCTCATATTTAGTCCCCATATTATTCATTTAGCATTTAGCAATTTTTGTTAGTCATCTTTTCATTGAATATTTTATTCATCTCCCCAGTTGCATTACAAGCCCATTTACTTCTCCTCAGCCTCCTGCGGGGCCTGGCCCACTGTTGGGCATATGAAGCTGGTAAGGATTGTTGCATGACTGAGTTACTGATGATCTGACATTGGTATCTTGGTGCGATTGCCTCATGCTTCATTTTTATTGAGATGTGGGAGCAGAGCAGAAGGTCCCAGTAAAAGGCTTCTCAGCACATGAGATATTCATCAGTATTTTGGCTCTCACTGATTCTTGCCCCTCTGGTGTCTACGCCTGCTGACTGGTTTTTAGACCATCCTAGAGAGTAGGTGGTTTGCTGACTTTCTGAGTAGGAGTGTGGTGTCCTGAGGCAAGGATGAAATCACTGGGCTCATTTTCATTTTTGAGCATAAATTCCCTGAAGCCTAGACTTGTTTTCTTGGAATAAAGTTATATAATTATATAGTGTCAGAGGAGGGAAAAACTTTTATTACATTATTATCACTATAATCCTATCAGTGAGCCAGATGAACTTGGTTTAAACCATGGTCTTATATTTATGGTAACTGTGTGAACATGGACAGGTCAGGAACTTTCTTAAGACTCTGTTTCCTCAACTGCAAATTGAAGATATTATTCTTACTTAGAAAGTTGCTAGTGGAAATTAAATGAGTTAATATATGTGAAGTATTGGGAGTCACAACTGGCATATAGCAGGTATGTAATAAATGATAACTTTACTATCAATTACTATTATCAAACAAGTAATTATATCAAGTATATTCCTGGGGTGCCTGGGTGGCTCAGTCATTAAGTGTCTGTCTTTGGCTCAGGTCATGATCCCAGGGTCGTGGGATAGACCCCGGCATCGGGCTCCCTGCTTAGCGGGAAGCCTGCTTCTCCCTCTCCCACTCCTCCTGCTTGTGTTCCCTCTCTCAC
This sequence comes from Callorhinus ursinus, assembly GCF_003265705.2. Classification (NCBI taxonomy): domain Eukaryota; kingdom Metazoa; phylum Chordata; class Mammalia; order Carnivora; family Otariidae; genus Callorhinus; species Callorhinus ursinus. The sequence continues at coordinate 97,893,433 of NW_027397064.1, forward strand.
TGTGTCTCTCTCTATCAAATAAATAAATAAGAATCTTAAAAAAAAGTATATTCCTTGTAATAAGTTCCATTATCATACATTGTCTTTTTCCCAAATACTATTAAATGCACTCAAACAAAGAGAACATAAATGTAAGAATCTGACTGAATTAATGAATCCTCCTTTTGTATCAGGTAGTAGGCCATATCCAAGTTATACAAAAATGACACATATACAATCTACTCTCAAGCAGGTATCAATGCAACACAGGGAGCCATAAGTAATTTGTGGTGACAAAATTAGGCACATATGTTATGTGGATATCGGACACTTTTTGTCTGTGAATAATAACTTTGAAATTCAAAGTCCAAATTTCCTATGGGGCACCTGGGTAGCTCAGTTGGTTAATCATCCAACTCTTGGGTTCGGCTCAGGTCATGATCTCATGGGTCTTGGGATCGAGCTCCATGTCGGGCTCTGCACTCAGTGGGGAGTCTGCTTAAGATTCTCTCCCTCTACCCCTCCCCACTCCCCGTCCCCCCCCACTCACTCTTGCACACTCTCTCTCTCTCTCTCTCTAAAATATATATATTAAAAAAAAAAGTTCAAACTGCCTTAAGCATTAAAGGTGATATATTGTTTTTAATATCAGCAAGCTCAGACTGAGGACCTAAGGCCACCAGCCACATTTTGTTCTATGTAAATTAAAATGCATAAACTAAAAATAGTTTCTGTTATGTTTATGTTTTATAAAACTTAAATAAAATCATTACATGGCTCTGTGTAGTGGACTTGCATTGGGTAGGATTCGAGGCTGGTGAATTAGTAGTTCAACACCACCAAACCCAGATATTTTTCTGTCTTTCCTTTCTGCTGTGCTGGCTTCAAACTTGGGGTTGCAGTTTGGTCCATGATGGTCATTGAAGCCTAATGTCCAGGAAGATAGATAGATGACATGTAGATAGATGATAGATTGATAGATAGATAGATGATAGATAGATAGATGATGATGATAGATAGATAGATAGATAGATAGATAGATAGATAGATAGATAGATATAGATAGATGATGATGATAGATAGATAGATAGATAGATAGATAAATAGATAGATGATAGATAATAGATAGATAGAAAGACAGGGGGTGGAAGTAGGGAGGGAACAAAGAATCAAGTCTTTTAGTCTGATTGGGCCAACATATTCGCTTAGACAAGTATAGTATCATGTGTGACTGGCTTAAGTTTATGTTCCTAAACCACTGATGATCAGGTTAACTCACACTAAACAGGGACCGCCTTTGGAGCCACACAGCTGATATAAATGAGAGAGGTTGGAAAACATCTTGGAAGTCAAGCACAGTGTCCAGAACTGGGTCTGGGTACATTATGAGACAATTTGACCTCATGGCTTTATTTATACATTGTTTCCTTTTATCAGTAATCTTCATCATATTCCAGGCTCATGATTATATAGTGGGCTAGGTATGTCATAATGCTAAAATGTAGTCTTCCATTACTATAACAATTGCCTCAATTACATAAATCCCCCAGGAGGAAAGCAGGCAGTACCAATTACAGAAATGATGGATGGAGGGTCTTACTGGTCTACCAGCTAAAAGAAGTTTTGTTATTTTTATTAATTGCTTTTCTAAACATCTCAGTATTTTATTTCAGTTTTCTTGTTCAGAATACAAGTAGGCCACCCTATTAGATATCTATTCATCAGGGGCGCCTGGGTGGCTCAGTCAGTTAAGCAGCTGCCTTCAGCTCAGGTCTTGATCCCGGAGTCCCAGGATGGAGCCCCACATCGGGCTCCCTGCTCAGTGGGGAGTCTGCTTCTCCCTCTGCTCCTCAACCTGCTCTGTCCTCTCTCTCACTCTCTCTCTCTCTCAAATAAATTAAAAAAAGATGTCTAATCATCCATAGTGAGAAATTAATGCTAACAAGAATTCATGGGTCTTAAAGGATATATGGGATTTTTTCAGGCATACGCAGTGACAGGAAGAGTTTCCCAGGCAGAGGGAACATCATAGGCACAGATAAAAAAGCAAGAGATACTGTGACCAGGCAATTTATGCCCAAAAAGGAAGTAAAGGTTTAAACAGTGAGGAACAGCTCACAGAATCCCCTTAAACCCTAGAAAATCAGGTACAGAAGACAGACAAGAAAAAGGAAGTTAAGCAGCCAGAGCTACTGCCAAAATCATCCCCAAAATTAGTCCTAGGATGACACCATTATCCCCATCACTTCTCCCACAGACACTGCGAGGAGTGGACACTGGACACCATTAGAAACTCTGTCATTGCTGCTCCCAGAAATTGACTGCTGCTTCAAGTCATTCAACTCTCAACTCAGAGTCAGGGGCAGGTGCATCTGAGAGTCTTCATCAGTACAAAGGAGGATGGAAAGTTGGCGATCATCTTCCACGAAGACTCGTATGGTTATAAGTTTCCCAAACTAACAAAATGTGTATGATTAATTCCTTGGGCAATGGGGGTGTTACTGTTGATGGCAAAGGCAATGGGAAGAAGAATGAAAAGTGACCCTCACACTTAATTTTTGCTTACTTATGCTTACCTTCAACAACCTGATGGAGGGCATTATTATTCCCATTTTATAGATAGCTGTCCTCAAGAGGTTAACCCATTAAAGTACTTAAAGGAGAGGCAGGGTAATAGAAGTGCTCTAGAAAGATTCCCTTCCCAGCTGTGTGGGGGAGTTTCAGAGAAACCCAAGAGAGAATGAGAGCCCAAAGAGAGGAGGACAGAAAGGGTTAGGGCAGTTGTTCTGGAACTTCAAGGCTCATCAGAATCACCTGGAGGGCTGGAGCTCTCACCCCAGAGTTTCTGATTCAGCACGTCTGGCTGGAGCCCAAGAATTTGTAACTGGCTCAGGGACCACATTTTAAATTAAATGAACTAAATGGATTACAATTGAATGGATTAAAGAAGTGTTTCTCAAACATCAGTAATATATGGATCGTTTTTAATGAAATACATTGTTGAAACTACCAATACCTCTCCTCATTCTTATTATAATATTACTTAAAAATATACAGATATAAAATGATATATACAGATATAAAATGATATCCTTATGCTGATAGCTCATATACAATGATAAAATATAAACCATATTTAAATTAAATACAAAGTATAAAATTAATAAAATTCAAAATAGCATTAACCCTAATGTGACATATAGTTCCACTGAAATTAAAGGATCATTGTTGCATTTAAGAGAAAAAGACATGTATAACCACAAAACCAATTTTATTTTTAATCTGTTTTCATAATACTCGTGTAAGGAATGACTATATGCATAAGTATATTCTACAAAATGATATTAATAACTTCCAGGCTCCGTTCCCAATCTTATACTTAATCAAAAGTCTGCCAGTGAGTACTACTACTAATGGTAGTTTTAATAAGATGTTTTCTAGTATCCTTGTGAAGAAAGTTTCTTGTGTAGTCTAAGAGAATTGTGACATTATTGAAATCTGGATTAAACAGTTAATTAATGCAGTTATTGCTGAACTTGGGAACATAAAAATTTTTCATTATATATTTACTACTATACTCTTGCTGCTAGTGATCTATTACGAATTGAAAAGCACCATGACCTAACCCATACAAATCTTTAATTCAACACAGATATGGCACTGAATGACAAGACACGTGTCATTAGCCCTTTTAGTTCCTCAGTTCTTACTACTATATTTTATGTGATGATTTGATTCTACTTTTGCAATTTTCTTTTAAAACTAATGCAAAATTTTAATTATATGTTATATAGCATCTGACTTCATCTGGGTTTTCCAGAGGCAATCCCTAAGACAAGGAGCCTAATGAATGGAATTTACTAGGAAATGTTCTAAGGAAAAAAAAGAAAGAAAGAAACAGTAGGGAAATGGACAAATGAGACAAGCAAAGGAGAGAAGACAAATGAGAGCCTGATGCCAAGAAAAGTTCTTGCAGAGGATAACTCAGTTAATCCTGCAGGGAAGCTCTGGGGACAAGGTAAGTCACACCCAGAGTTCTCCTGACTAGGGACAGGGAAGCTTAAATATCTATGTTCAAGCACCCATCACATCCATCAGTACCTGGATGAAGGATGTCCCTGGAGAGACATAAATTACCAACCACTTGACGAAAGCAGGCTCTGGCAGCCTGAGGGCAACCCCCTGATGGATATACAGGTGCTGACCGTTGGGAGCAAGAGCAGGCCAGGAATCAGTGCATGGAAATGGTGAAGGATTGATATGATGTGGAAGGAGAGCTGATAGACTGTTCCCAAAGCCTGAAATGTTCTTCCCTCAGGTATTGACATGGCTTGCCCAGTCATCTCCTTCAGGTCCCTGCCCAAAAGTCACCTTCTTGGTGAGAACTTCCCTATCAGCCCTATTAAAATAATACTTTCACCACCCCCTTATATCAATAAGTTCGCACATTCTCACTCATTGGTAAATGCCATACTGTCTGTGTGTGTGTGTGTGTTGTGTACTTATCCTCCCACTAGAATATAAGCTCTGTAGAAACAAGGACTTTGTTTTGTTTACTGCTATATGCCCAGCAATAAGAACATGTTGCTGACACATGGTAGACACTCAATAAATATTCACTGGATGGCGCAGGAATGAATTAACTGATCAAGCTGGAGTTAGGCAGGGACCAAATCAGAAGAGGTCTTGTGCTCTAAGATAAAAATTATCCTAAAAGCAAACTGCTTTTAAGCAGACAGGCTGACATGATCAGACTGGTCTATTAAAGAGCTCATCCTGAGTGGAAAAGAAAATATGCGATGCAGGGCAATATGCTAAAAGAAGATTGTGATAATCCAGGTGACAGATGATACAGGCTTAAACTTGGATCATGACCATGAAGATAAAGATATATGAACATACTTGGAGGTATTTAAGAGGTAAAGTTAATTGTATTGGATATTAATAAATGCAGGAAAGGAGGGTGTCAGATATGACTATGGAACAGGATAGGTAAGAGACACTGGAAATCACCAGATTTCGCATGTATGATCATGAGACCATTCCAGATATGAAGAGTTTAAAATTGAGACATCAAAGAGGCTGATGGACATTAATATCTGGAGCTCAGAAGAGAAATCTGAGCCGATGATATAAGTTGATAAGCCATCTACATATAGAGTGTTACTAAAGCTTTGGACACAATGAAATTGAATAGCGAACAAGAGGAGAATAAAATAAAAAATGTCTAGTAGTGAGTCTTGAAGAATGAAAATAGTTAATTGCTAGGCAAAAGATTGTGATTCTCCAGGAAGCTAGAGGAAGAGCAACCACATAAATAGAATAAAAACTAAGAGATTATTTTATCATGAAAATCAAAGAGAGATTGTGTCAAGAAGAAGAATTCTACTGAAAGATTAAATCTGGTTGACTTAGCACTATGGAAACCCTAGAGACCTTGGGGAGAGATTTGGTGGGGGAATGAGACTGAATATTGCTTGGAGTGGGTTGAACAGTGAGTGGACAAGAAATGAAGTCAGCAACTAGAGTCTACCCTTGCTAGAGGTTTGGAATGTCTGGTTCCAGACAGAACAGAGCAAGCACATTCAACTCTATCTTATCCACTAGCTGCAATTAAAAAACTTGGCTTAAATACATAAATCAACTATCAGAAGATTCTGAGAGGTTAATAAAGGCAGTGGACCAGAAAAGGATTTCAAGACTAAAGGCACATAAAGTATAAAAGGTAGAACAAAAAATAACCAACGTTGCACAGATGATTTAAACAGAAAGCAGAGTCTCATATCATAATATTTAAAACAGACAGTATTCACAAATTTTCTTAATACACAATGAACCAGAAAAACCTAAACAACTCTCAAGGGGAAAAGCAATCAAGAGATGCTACCCCTGAGATTAAATAAATTTTAGAATGATCGTATAGCAACTTTAAAGCTATTATTCTAAATATGCTCTGAGGAAAGAGGACAAATACTCTTAAAAACAAATGGAAAAATAAAAGTTCTTACCAAATAATAACAGAAACTTTAAAATAGGACCAAGAACTGGAGGGCCTGGGTGGCTCAATTGGTTAAGCAAATGACTCTTGATTTCAGCTTAGGTCATGATCTCAGGGTCATGGGGTCAAGCCCCACCTCGGGCTCTGCATTCAGCTCAATCTGCTTGTCCTTCTCCCTCTGCTCCTCCCCCACTCACTCTCTGTCTCCCTCTCTCAAATAAATAAATAAAATTTTAAAAAGGAAATGATGTTTCTTTAAAAAAAAATAAAATGGGTGGCTCAATCTGTTAAGCGTCTAACTCTTGGTTTCGGCTCACATCATGATCTTGTGTTTGTGGGATAGAGCCCCGTGTCAGAGTCCATGCTTAAGGTGGAACCTGCTTCAGATTCTCTCTCCCTCTCTCTCTCTACCCCTCCCCCCAGCTCATGCTTGCTCTCTCTCACTAAAATAAATAAATAAAATCTTTTAAAATAATAAATAAATAAATAAATAAATAAATAAATAAATAAATAAATAAAATAGGACCGAGAACTAAATGGAAATTTTAAAACAAAATTATAATATCAGATATAAAAATTTCACTGGACAGGCTCAATAGTAGAATTCAGAAAACAGAGGAGCGTCCATAAACTTAAAGGGAGTGATAGGAATTATCTAATCTGAGCAACAGGGAGGAGGAAAAAAACAAAGAATATAATAAAAATTTAAAAAGACTCAGGGATCTGTGGGACCAACCATCAAAGGTCTAATATCATAGGAGTCCCAGAATGAAAGAAGAAAAAGACTGATGCAGAGAAAATATTTAAAGAAATAATGGCTGAAAACTGCCCATATTTGGTGAAAGACATAAATTGGCAGATCCAAGAGGCACTGAAAACTCCAAACAAGGTAAACTTAAAGAAAACTATGCCTACACACATTATAATCAAATTGCTTCTGAAAAATAAAGATTTATAAAAATCTTGAAAGCAGCCAAAGGAAAATGACACACTACATATCGGAGGACAAAGACTCAGATGACTGCAGTTAGTCATCAAGAGGTCAGGGAGTCCAGAAGACAGTGGGATCATATTTTTAAAGTGCTCAAAGAAAAGAACTTTCCACCCGGAATCCAACAATAACTGAAATTTTCTCACAGTAATAAAGCAAAATGCAGACATTCTCAGATGGAAGTAAACACCCTTACCTTGAAAAAGATGCAGAAAGGCAGTTTCTTCAGGTGAAGTGTAAATGATAACAAAAGAAATCATGGAATGAAGTCAGAGCAATAGAAATGGTAAGCATGTGCATAAAGAGGATACACTATATGCCATCTCTTAAATTTATTAAAATTATGTGTGACTACTGAAAACAAAAATTATCCCACTGTCTGATGGGGTTTTCAACATATGTAGACGTAATACATATGACAGCCACTTCATAAAGGGAGGCTGGTAAAGAGACTTATATGGTCATAAAATTTTTATATGTTCCCTGAAATGATAAAACATTATTTATAAGAAGAATGTATAAAGTTCAGTGTGTTATTATAATCCTCAGTTTAACCAGTAAAAAAAACTATCCAAAGTCAAAATCTGAAATTGGAAATTTGAAAATATTCATCTAATTCAACAAAAGAGAGGAAAGCTAAATGAAAAATAGAAGGGACAAATGGAAGATGAGTAGTAAAATGACTGCCTTAAATCCAACCATACAACAACTGTATTAAATGTAGATGGTTAAAACGCATCAATCAAGAGACAGACTGTTGGACTGAAAAAAACCAAAGAAGATGCAACTATATGCTCTCTACAGAAAACCCACTTGAAACTTAATGATAGAAATAGTTTTAAAAATAATAGAATTTAAAAAGATATCTAATGCAAACACTAAGAACCTGGAGTGACTATTATAACACACAGAGTTGACTTTGGAACAAAGAAAATTGTCAGGGATTAAAAAAAAAAAAGACATTACATAATGATAAAAGTGTTAATTAGCCAAAATACATTGCAGTCCTAAATGTGTATATGCTGAACACAAAATGCATCAAGTAAAAATTTAAATAATCGAAAAAAATAGACAAATCCAAATTACACTAGGAGATTTCAATATTTCTCTCTCAGTAATACATAGAATAAGCACATAGAAGATCTAAGGATGTAGAACAAAACAGCACCATCAATCAACCTGGCCTAAGAGATACTTATAGAAGAATCCATCTTGCAACAGTGGACTATACTTTCTTCTTTTTTTTTAATTTTTTTTATTAACATATAATGTGTTATTTGTTTCAGGAGTACAGGTCTGTGATTCATCAGTCTTACACAATTCACAGCATTCACTATAGCACACACCCTCCCCAATGTCCATCAACCCAGCCACCCCATCCCTCCCACCCCCCACCACTCCAGCAACCTTCAGTTTGTTTCCTGAGAGTAAGAGTCTCTTATGGTTTGTTTCCCTCTCTGGTTTCATCTTGTTTCATTTTTTCCTCCCTTCCCCTATGATCCTCTGTCTTGTTTCTCAAATTCCTCAGCAGCAATGTCCACAATAGCCAAACTATGGAAAGAGCCTAGATATTCTTTCTTCTTGAAAGCACTTAGAACCTTCACCACAAAGACTATAATCTGGGCAGGTGCCTTTAAAGTTTTTGGAAGTTTTTGGGGTTTGTTTTGTTGTTTTTCATTTGATTCAAGGAAAATCATGTGACTACAAACAATTCAATTATTTCCAAATACTTTAACTTTAGGGGCCAGTTAATCCATTTAAGTGTTGAAATAGACCAAAGTTTAATCAGAATATTAAAAATGGCTAATGTGTATAGCACTAGTATATATAACTAGTGAAACTAGTCCAACTAATTTACCAGCCCCATGGCATATACCTGGACATATCAGTTGGTCTCTTACATGGCAGTTCTTCGTTCTGTTCTTCCTGTGTCATACCCTGTCATTTACCTCTCCTCTCTTGGATCTGTTGCATGATCCTGCTACCTATTTGGTCAGACTACACCTGCTTCGATAAATTCTGCCTATCTTGCTCTCACCCTGCCCTGGACTTGGCATGGACCCCGTCTTTGTAACTTGGGAAACACTGCCTATTTGCCCTGAATTCCATGAAAAAAAGATAAAGTCATTCTAAGAAATTAAGAAAGAAGCAACAGAAAAAAGTCTGTGTAGCCCCAGTGCTGAATAAAGCACAGCATCAATATTTGGAGACTTGCTAGAATTGGGGGGGGAGCAAAAAACAATGTTCAGACTCGTGTGTTACAGCCTTTGCTTCAGTCAGCATATCTAATAATATTTCAAAGTTCTGCCTTCCCGTGCAGCAACATCAGCTAAATAATGAACTTTCAATAACAGCACAAAATGTCATCAGGTTAACAGACACTTCTGCCATTTTCTCCTGCACGTGCTAAATAAATCCATTTGGTATTGATCTCCACAGCTAAGTTTCAGCCTTAATGTAATTCTTACCATCAAAGTGGAGTAAACAGATACTTCCTGGAAGATCCTAAATATGTTCTTTTTTTACTCATCAGATGAGTCCTTTGTAGATTACTAGGCAACATGATCCACTGGGTGTTTCATTACAAAAGTTACCAGCTTGGAGGCTTACTATGGCCACCTGGAGCTGAGCTAGAGGGACTGAATAGCAATGACAGTGTAAGAAACTCTAAGGGGGGAAAAACTGTATATAAGATACTGTCTAGGTTCTGGCAGATTTCTGATTCAAGCTCCCTTCCACTACACAAAGAGAGCAAGAAAGGAAGATTCCTCAGCCCAGAGTTCTGGCATTTGACCCTGGTTTTCTGGCCAGATGTCACTTTATATGGCAGTATTCTTATATGGACACATGGAGGCCAGCCTACTGAACTTAATGGCCTGTACCAGGGTAACTTCCCAATGCTAGAGCTTGAGAAGGTATGGGGATCAGTTCCAGGTACCAGGTACATGCCATTGACTTCACTTGTCTCTGGGTCACTTATCATGTTGTCCTTTCCCCCAGAAACATTCCTGGATTCAATACACCCCACTCCTCCAGACTTCAGTAGGAGGAGCTGTTTTCTGGCTCTATGCTGACAACAGTGGTTCTCAAATAGTTCCCAGACTAGCAGCATCAATGTTACCTAGGGACTTGATAGAAATGCAAATTCTTGAACAACAACCCCAACCTACTGAATCAGAAACTCAGCAAGGTGGAACACAGATATCTGTTTTAATAAACCCTCTAGATGATTCTGATTCATCTTAAAGTTTGAGAATCACTGCTTTCAGGGCACTAGTCTGGTCCCCATCTAGCAGTGGCCCTCTTCACAGAATGGGAGTCCTAGACGCCATGCTTTCTCCTTCTAGACCTCACTCTTGGTACCTGGAACCAGAATTTTCTATCTGGCCTCAAGCTTGCTTCCAGGGTCTGTCTTCTCTGGGTCTGTTGGCCTTGCCACAGGTGTGCACATTCATAGTTCTGAGAGTTGGTCAAGAGGGAGCTGGGCAGGGAGGGATCATGTGGATGAAGCTGGTCACCCACACCAGTGCACACAAGACCCTACACAGGGCTGGCAGATCTGAGGGCATGAAGCAAAAAGAGCTTGTCTTTGACCATGGAGGGGCCAGGGACAGCTGTCCCTGTGTTGTTGCATTGCAACTCAGAACTCAGAGTATCTTTTGAATACGGTCTTCCAGATAGCTATGAAGGTATGTTTTTCAGTGTAGGAAAGATAAAATTTAGTTGATTTAATAGTTTGTTGGTTCAATTTAAAATTTCAAATAGGCCCGTGATATGTATGCCTCTATTAGTACACTTTTCCTGGACCCTGCCAAAATTAAGGGAGGCCTACATGTTCTACCTATTTGCTTATCTTCTGCTTAACTTTGAGGTCTCCGCTTAAATATCTTTTCTCTGTAGAGCCTTCTTTGATCCCTTAATTTATGTTCTTAGTGGATGCCTCTGATTTGTGTTTTCATATTTCTCTGTAATTCCTTGTCCTATAACTCATAAAATGTACTATCAATTCTTATCTAATTATATGTCTGTTTTTCTCATAAACTATGAGGTCCCAGAGGGTATGTGTTCTATATCCAGCGTATAGCATAGCATAGCGCTGGCATAAAGTATACCCAATAAATAATGAAGAAATGAATTATAATAAGAAAAGGAATGGCAAACTTACATAGCCCTCACCATGTGACGGGCAGTGTTCTAAGCATTTTGTGTACATTAATTCATTTCATCCTCACGATAACCCTATATGACAGATATTACCATTATTGCCATATGAAAAATAAAGAAGCTAAGTCCAGAGAGACTAAGGAACTTCCCATAGTCAGACAAGTGACAGGATGAAGCTCCAAGTTCAAGTAGATTGGATTTTCTAGAGTCTACACATGTGAATGAAGGATTGAGTGAATGAAAAAATGGAAGAGGAGCCAAGAATTAAGACAAGCCATATCCTAAGGAATGCTGAGCTTAAAAAACAGACAAGCCAAATTTATCATCAAAAGCAGGAAATAAGGATGCCTGCGTGGCTCAGTCATTAAGCATCTGCATTTGGCTCAAGTCATGATCCCAGGGTCCTGGGATCGAGCCCCGCATCCGGCTCCCTGCTCTGTGGGAAACCTGCTTCTCCCTCTCCCACTCCCCCTGCTTGTGTTCCCTCTCTCTCTGTGTCTCTCACTTCAAATAAATAAATAAAATCTTTTAAAAAAACAAAGGCAGGAAATAGAGCCAAAATGTTATAGAGTTGGAAAGAAAGCAAGCCAGGGAAGAGCTAAAAGGCTCAAGGCCACAGGTAAAATAAGGTCTTGAAGCCTAATGGTTGTTTTCATTGACTTCCAGTCACATGGTAATAGGTTGGCCCAGCTGAGAAACAAGAAACAGGGCAAGACATTTAAATACTCCAAGTGGCCTAAGGCCCCACATCTAAGTTTTTAAATGGAGTTCTAGAAACTTCTGATGCTGAGGAGTGTCCATCTTCATTTCATATTCATACTTTAGGGATGGAGATGATTTGTCAGCAAAGTCATCTCTAATTAATGTAATGTTATAACCTAAGCACAAATAGAAGCCAGTATAAGATAGGGAGTAGAAAATGTACAGCATTGCAGACACCTTGCACACAGTCCTACATCTGACTTTTAACTCTGATGCTTTCAGAAGGCAGAGACTTTTCCTAGAGACCCAAAGCATCAGAGACCATATTTCATAGTGACTGAGGGGCAGACACCAGAGTCTGACAGCTCAGATTAGAATCCTGCCTCAGGGACGCCTGGGTGGCTTAGTCGGTTAAGCATCTGCCTTCGGCCCGGGTCATGATCCCAGGGTCCTGGGATCGAGTCCCACATCGGGGTCCTTGCTTAGCAGGGAGCCTGCTTCTCCCTCTCTCTCCCTCTGCTTGTGCTCTCTCTGTCAAATAAATAAAATCTTAAAAAAAAAAAAAAGAATCCTGCCTCAAACCTTTAGCAGCCACCCAGTGGCCTTGGGCACATGACAAATCCTCTGAACTTCAGTTTGTACTTTTCAGTCGAGTGTGGATGACACCACCTACCTCTTAGGTGAAGTTGTTGTATAGATGAAATTGGAAAATCTATGCATTCAGCAAATATTTAATGAATGTCAACGATGTTCCAAGTATTCTTTCATTCTCTGGATAGCGGTTCACAAGCAAGGCATGGCCTATTCCACTGAGCCTGGTATACAGTGAACCCACCACTTCTGAAACTGAAAGAGACCTCTTTGAGAGATTTATCCCACTCTTTAATTATCCCACATCACATGAGAGGGTTCCTCGGAAAAGCAAAGTGAAACACAGGGGATGGAAGATGGGTATCTGCCCAGGTAAGAGTAAGAATGTATCCACCAGAGCAGCCCAAGTTGGCTTCACCTTGAAGAAGAACCAAATTCACTATTAAGGGAGAGCCAAAGCCTCAGCCATGCAAAGGGCCTGCATCAGGACCAAAGGAGAAGATGATAAGGCGAAGCAAGACTAACGATTTACAACCAAGGCTATTGACACTTTTTAGATTATGCTCAACAATAATGATGGTGGATTAAAGGAAAACCCATAGAAAAATTTGCTGTAAACACCTTGCAGCCAGGAACCTGTCTTACTTTTGTAACCATGCCAAGTACAAAAAGGCATCATTAAAGTAAGAATGACAATCATAATAATCCTAATGATAATGGCCCTTCACCGGGTAATTATAGCATGCTAAACCCCATAAAAAAATACTCCACAAATCTCTTTACCACAATCAAATGGTGCATATTTATCTTCACATTTACTTATTTCATTACAAAAGCATAAACTGAACCTTACACAATTGAAGTAACTCACATAGAGTCACTTAACTAATTAATAGGGAAGATGAGATTCAAACTCAGGTCCAAGGTACACCACTGCATCTCTAAGGAGTTGTAGGTGAGCCAGTGCTGGTTAATAACCAACTGAACCTCTCTAGATCTTAGTTTATTCATGTGTAAAATGGATCTAAGTTGAATCTATCTCATGAAGTTATGCTGAATATTCAGTAAGCAAATTCATATACAACACTCATTAAAGTGACACATAAGTACTATAAATAAATATCTATTACTCTCATTAGGCATATCATTCTGGCTCCCAAGTGTTTGCCATTTAAATGAATATATACATATTTGTCATAAAATGTTGATACTAGCTTGATTTAGATAATAAAAAAGACAATAAAAAGGAATTACATTTCTATCACAATGGTAGAAGCTCTCATATTATCTTTTTATCTTGAAGAAAATTAATCAAATTAAGTTTAATCATGGAAGAAACCACTGCTCAAAACTACCAACATACTTAAATGCATCAGTTTTATACCTCTATGTATGAATTAGCTTCTTGATAAATATAAAAACTAACTCAAACTTGTCTAGTACTTGATACTTTTAGAAAGTAGTTCCTAAGCATCGTTGTATTTGAACTGGACACAATCCTAGGAGTAAGTACTATCCAGTTTTCACAAAGGAACCTAAGCCCTCAGCAGTTCATTGCAGATAGTATGTCAATCTGATAGATAATCTGAGATTAACTCCAGATTTCATCCACTCTTCAAACCAGACCTCAGCTCTGAAATTGAAAAGGACATTGATTTTTTTGGGGGGAGGGGGTTGTTTTGTTTTTTGTCTGTTTGTTTTTTAAGTAGACTCCATGCCCAATGCTGGGCTAAATGTTTTAAATGTCTGCAATAGCCAAACTGTGGAAAGAGCCGAGATGCCCTTCAACAGACGAATGGCTAAAGAAGATGTGGTCCATATCTACAATGGAATATTACTCAGCCATCAGAAAGGATGAATACCCAACTTTTACATCAACATGGATGGGACTGAAGGAGATTATGCTCAGTGAAAAAAGTCAAGCAGAGAAAGTCAATTATCATATGGTTTCACTTATTTGTGGAACATAAGGCATAGCATGGAGGACATTAGGAGAAGGAAGGGAAGAATGAAGGGGGGGAAATCGGAGGGAGAGATGAACCATGAGAGACTATGGACTCTGAGAAACAAACTGAGGGTTTTAGAGGGGAGGGGGGAGGGGGGATTGGTTAGCCCGGTGGTGGGTATTAAGGAGGGCACATATTGCATGAAGCACTGGTTGTTATACGAAAACAATGAATCATGGATCGCCGCATCAAAAACTAACGATGTATTGTATGGTGACTAACATAACATAATAAAATAAAATTTAAAATTTAAAATAAATAAATAAATAAATAAATAAATAAATAAATAATATATGTTTTAAATTGCTAAGGGTACCCTTGCCCCCACCCCTGACTTGTGGCTTGTACTTCTCATGGAGGAAGATGTCCAGACTTTGCCCATGGCAGAGCCAGAAAGAACAGGCTGGAAAGCCAGAGACACAGTAATTCTGGATCCAATGCTACCTGTCACAGCCAGGGAGAGTTTCATTTTCTGTGAAAGACAAATTAACTCTGGCATTTTAAAGTAATAGTGACAACTCCTACTGGTTTCCATCTATTTTTGCATAGCACTTATCAGTGGCAAACATACAGGCACTCAGCTTGGTTGGACTAAAATTAAACCTCACACTGATGAAAGCTCTTAAGGCACTCAGTAGGGATGAAGGTGATGAAATCATGAGAAAGCAGATAATTAATAAGAGTTCATACTTTCCACATTTGGAGAAAATTCCTATTCGTATTCAGAATAACAATAGTTGGCTAAGGAATGTGTTAACCTCAATTATTATAATCATATTATAATTGTGTCAGCGTGCTGATTCATTATGAGCACAAGGACCAAAACAGAGAAAAATCCAATTGAAAAATTATTCTTTTTAAGAATTCAATTCAACCAAAATAATTTCCTCAGACTGTTATCATAATTATATTTTATTGACGTAACAAAAAAGAGAAGTTCCACAATCCTAAAACCAAACAATTTCCATTTTCCCATATTCTTGTCTAGTCCTGTCCTTTAGTGTTCATAATTGATGTCCTGAAAAATTTCCACTTCTGCCTTTTTAACTTATCTCTAGGGAACAAGGGCTTTCACATTGCTTTGCTTTTGCATACACTTTTCTCTCTGTACAAAACATCCCATCCTTTGTTCATCTGTCAGGTCCTCTTGCTCCTTCAATGTAACTGTCTTTGTGACACTTGCCTGGATTCCCCATAAAAGGGTTTGAATCCTTCTTTGGAATTCCCACGATTTTGCATATATATATATATATATATACACATATATATATATATATATATACACATATATATATATACACACATATATATATACATATTATACACATATATGTATATATATATTGAGAACATCTCCATTATCTAGTGGTCACAAGGGCTGCCATGTTGTGTCTTGGCCAGTCATACCAATTTCTGCACTGCCCCTCAGAGCCTATTGGAAGGGTTTCTCCCATTCTTTTTTCCAGTACTGTCAGATTCCATGACTCAACTTTCTTCAAATGCTGCCTTTGGATCACTGTAATTTTTATTATGTGATTTGCCTCTGTGTTTGCTGTCCCAAATATCTTGTGCTTCTCCCCAGGTGCCAGAGAAGGAATGCATGCTTGTATAGGCAGAATTTAAGAGTCAGGGAGGGAAGAAAGTTTGGGTTTCTCTCCCAGAACCGGAAGACAACCATCACACAAATATATGTTCAGTAAAAGCTTATTGAATCCATAATGAATAAACTCCTAGGCACTAATCTTTTAAAGATGAGATCATGTGACCATGGCAGTAAATATCAGGATACAGCTGGCAGTTTGGTCTTACCCTTCCTAAGACCCATCCTCCATTAGCTCAGGTAATGACAGTTAGCTAAATATGTGTGCTAATGCATACTTCCTCTCAGAAAACAATTCTCTTTACCCCAAAGATTATTGATCCAGACAGTGTCCATTGCTTCCAGCTTTCCCAGGACGGTCCTGGCTTGCCCCTATTGCCTCACTGGCCTACCCCATCTGGATTTTCCATTTATTTATGAAATATTATTATTTATGACTGTGTTAAAATAAGGCAGTTTGGTAGACCTCCATTCTGCATTCCCGCTTCTGCCATCATTTCTTCTGGCAGGATGTAAACTTTCTGACCTGGACACATGGTAAAATCTGAGATGACTGGTTATAACCCATGTGTTTTTTCCTGGACCTTTCCAGAAATAATATCATGAATACCTCCCTTTTGAGGACATTATTCAGGATGCTCAGGGATTAAAACAAAGTGTGCCCAGACACTAGCAATTGGAACAGCCTACGTGTTGGTGAGAGAAGCATTCAAAACTGGTCTTGGTGGACCAGCCAGTTATGTCATGGCATGGGACCTGGTCTACAAAATGCCTCCAGTCAGTGCGGTCCTTGAGAAACATGGGACATTATTATAAGTTGCAAAATTATGAGTTACTGCTGAGTACTCCGTTGTTGAGCACGCAGAGGAGTTGGCACGCTTTTGTTACTATGGTTTGTTTGATGGTTTTGCCATTCGTTACATGGCATCCTTCTACAATGTTTACTTATTTCATGTTTTTTTCTTTTTATTTTGCTATAAACACCATTGGCAGCCATGCATTTTATTTAAAAATGTGTATTTTTAATACCTAACCTGAATTCAGAAATTTGGCCTAATTGACAGTCTCTTTTATAAATTGATGATGAAGATGTGATTTGCAAGGAACATTTTTTGACATATAGCCACAGAAGGGGGAGGGACATAGAGTGATATCACTGACCACACACACACACACACACACACACACACACACACACACAAATAGAAACACAAAAACATTTTTGTAAAACACATTCTCTGAAAAGCTTATAATTACTTTAAGAAGACTGTACCCAAGGCAACTATTTAACAGCTGCAGAAGCAGACATGCATTTACTCATTACTGTGAAGCATGACTTTTCCCTTAGATCAAATAATTATTATTCTTAATTAATTTTGTTTTCAATTTTGAATCTTCTTGTGCAGATATGAAGAGATGGCCTATTTTTAAAAACATCAATCAATCAATAACGTTCAAACTGCCTAATGATCCCCATATTATAACCATGTCCTCAGCTGCTATAATTAACAAGCAGCTAATTCCAGTAGTGGTTACAATTTTTATTTAATTTTTGAGAACAAAGTAAACATTTTGGAAGTTCATTCTACTGAAAGAATAACATCTGCCATCATTTAAAATGCTGTTGTAATCTGAGTTAAAATGTTCAAAATGTTCTTGAAGGTAAAATTACTGGTTTTGTGGTATAATAATAAAGATGCAAATTTTGGTGGAGCACCTGTTGTGGTAAGAAGAACATTCTTACCAATCTAAGGCACATGTGGTACAAAAAAAATGTACTTGCAATTAGTTGTGGTACACAAATTATTCATAATCTCACCCAAACTATATTAGAGTAGCTGAATTGTAAAATGTTTGTAATGGAATTAAAGTTGAATATCCAAAAATATTCAGCACATCACTGTCTCTCTTTGCCACCCAACAACAAACAGATTTTAGAAATCTTTGAACTTTTGAAGAACTTTATAAATGAGCCTAAGCGTCCTGCAATATATTGATTTTTTTACTAACAAATTGTCTAAATGTGGGCTGTTTTTTTATTAAGAATCAATTAAAAATATTTATTTTTTATTTTTTTGAAATCTTTAATCATACTATTCAACAAATGGAAAACCAAAAGTCTTCAGTTTTCAATGCTTCTTGTGAATTAAAGTTATTATTTAAAAAAAATGCAACAGGAAGACATTGAAATTTACCCTTACTAAAGTAAGAAAGGGACTCAACCAGTTAAATGATGAAATCTCAAATGATGAACATGATTTAATCTTGAAATTATTGTAGGGGTGGGAAAAATTTTCCTTCTACCTCTCAAAGTCTTTCAGATGGACTAAGAACTAATTGACATCAGACAGATTAATAGGAGAAAAAAAAACAAGTTTTATTACCTGCTCCCAGGGGCCGATAATGAAATTGAGACCCAAAGAAATGATCAAGGCAGGCAGTTGTTTTTGTTATTTTTGGATGAAGAGACAATAAGTTTGTGAGGAATTGACAGGACAAAGAAAACTTTAGGAGTCTCAATTAGTAAGGAATTCTAAACACAATTTAAGCTGCAGGAGCAAATTAGTAAAAAGTAACAAAGGTTGTTTATACAGCCTTCTAGGCCCTGAATTTCCTATCTCTGGTGATGAGGACATCTCTTTACCTCCTGCTACAGGGAGGGTACTATTCACAGGGGAGATTTATTTCATAATTGGTCGGATGTACCGGCAATTACCTGGACTTGAGCTAGCATCTGAACTCCAAGAAGAGGTTGTGGGAACCTTCAATGTGCAGCCAGTTGGTCAGAGGTACAGGTAACAACTTGATGCTTGCAAATGGCATCTGAAATGGGGAGGGGGTGCAGTTACAGCACCTATTTTTAGTTGAAGGGAATGAAATCTTGCAACATCAAAGAAAAATGGTGATAAGTTAATTGATGGATTTATAAAAATATTTGTTGAAATAAGTCTGAATGGGACAAAAAGCAGTATCTATGAGTGTAGCTGAGCTAAAATATTCACACATTTCAAAATTAAAAAATAAAGTTGACACTATTTCCCATTTGCACTGATCTGACTAATTACATTAGTACTTTAGAAAAAGAATTTTCTCAATTATATTATGGTCTGCAACAAAGTCAAATGAAGGTGTTGCCAATTTCAGTTTTACTAGCCAGAAAATGTAAGTTTCAATAACACTGCGGGAAAAATTATTTAGAAAATTGAAGATAAAAATATATTTTAAAATAGTCTTTAGAAAAATACCATTGACAGTGTTTGAAACAAATATAGCTTAAAAGCTGATCCAAGTATGAGACTATGCTGCATGAATATTTATTAGAGTACACTTAAGGCTTTTCAGTATCCCAACTTTGTATCCCTTCTAAGACTCCAGCAAAGTTATTGCCCTTGGAAGGGTTTTTGGAATCCCTGGAAGACTTCCCTAAATGAGCAACATACATGTTCAGAGTCATGCATAAATTCTGTTCAGATTTTATTTTAGTCAAGCCATGGCACACCACCATCTTTAGGTCATGCGAAACACTTTTTTATCTTACTTTTAAGTAACTTTTTCGTTTATTTTGGATCGCCACTTGTAAACCTCCTCTATGTTGCAACCCAACGTATAGGCATATATGTCATTGGATATGTATGTTTCCTTGAGAAATGCGAAATGCTGTTTTATGTGGCTCTCATTTGGTTTCTTACTTTTGTTGTTCAATACTGCTTTTGAAATGTTTTTATGTTATTATAAGTGAATGTAGTGTGCAAAATACTCTTGCAAAATAATCTATCATTTATATTCATCATATTTTACCAATCCATTTCCTGGTAATGGAGAGCTGGGTTGCCTCCAACTCTCTGCTTCCACCAAGACCACTGTAATGAACACCTCCAAGCACGCCTCTAGGGACCTGTGTGAGTTACTCTGAAGTGAGACTGCTGGGTCATAGACTATTTACTTACACCCACTTATTGCTGTCATTTTGCACTCCACAAGGACTATATGATTATACCCTCTTACCAGCTGTGTGTGAGGGATCCTGCTGCTTCCCCACATTCTTACAGGATTTGGAATTCTCCACATTTCTGATTTTTAGCAATCTGAGGAAGGCAGAGTGGTATTTTGCTTCTTATTTTGATTTGCATTCCATTGATTACTAATGTGGTTGAGCATCCGTTTATTTTCATGTTATCATTCCAGATTTCTCCCTCATTAACTCACTGACTCATATCCTAGACTTATTTTTTCTAATGAGTTTCCCATCTTTTCCTTGTGGATTTGCAGCCATTCTTTGTATTTTCTAGGTTTGATTCTGTCTTCTTTTCAGATCATGCAAATGTCTCCTCCCAACCGTGCTGGCCTTCTGTTAACAGTGTCTGTAGAGCCTTTTGTTAAACAGAAATCTTACTATTGATATAGACAAATCTTTAAATTTTTCACTGTATAGTTTCTGTGTACTTTGAAGGTCTTGGCAATATCATGGGGAAAGCATCTTCTTTTTTTTTTTTTTTTCTCCTAATCTTATAGTTTTACCTTTCATATTTGGGCTTTAATCTCTGTGTAGCTCACCGTGGTATATGGAACAAATATTTTTCTGTATTGTGTGAGCCCATTTTTCCCAGCCCAAATCCTTGGGTGTTCTGATCACCAATTTCAATGTGTGGAGGAGGGGTTCCCACACATTCTCAGGACACCAGCAGGATATCTAAGAATTCAACACAATTCTGACACAATCCACCCAGTGATAGCATCTGATCCCTCAGGTTGAGGGTTCAGTCCTACAAGACTGCAGTCCCTCCCCATTTCAGATGCCATTTGCAAGCATCAAGTTGTTACCTGTACCTCTGACCAACTGGCTGCACATTGAAGGTTCCCACAACCTCCTTCTTGGAGTTCAGATGCTAGCTCAAGTCCAGGTAATTGCCCGTACATCTGACCAATCAGCTATAAATCAGAGGTTCCCGTGACCTTCTTCTCAGGTTCAATTAATTTGCTAGAGCCGCTCACAGAACTCAGAGAAACATTTTACTTACTAGATTACCAGTTTATTATAAAAGGATATGACTCAGGAACCATCAGATGAAGAGATGCATAGGGTAAGGTGTGGCTTGCTCTCACCCTCCATGCTCTCTCCAGGGGCTCCATGTTCCCAAATCTCCAACTGTTCACCAACCCTGAACTCGCTGAACCCATCCTTTTGGGATTTTATTGGGACTTCATTACATAAGTGTGATTGATAAAATCAATGTTGACAATTGATTCAATCTCCAGCCCCTCTCCCCTCCCCAGAGGTCAAGGGGATGAGGCTGAAAGTTCCAACCCTCTAATCCAAGTGGTTGGTTCTCTGGAAAAATTGCCTCTTTAAGTGCTTTCAAAAGTCCCATCTTTGGGGCACCTGGGTGGCTCAGTCGGTTAAGAATCTGCCTCTCGATTTCAGCTCAAGTCACATGATCTCAGGGTCTTGAGATGGAGCCTCATGTTGGGCTCTGCACTGGGCATGGAGCCTGCTTAAGATTCTCTCTCTCTCCCTCTCCCTCTGACCCTCCCCCTACTTCTTTAAAAAAAAGAAGTGGGTGGCTCAGTCGGTTAAGCGCCTGCCTTCAGCTCATGTCATGATCCCAGGGTCCCGGGATTGAGTCCAGCATCAGGCTCCTTGCTCAGCGGGGAGCCTTCTTCTCCCTCTGCCTATCACTCCCCCTGCTTTGCTTGCTCCCTCTCTCTCTCTCTCTCTCTCTCTCTCTCTGACAAATAAATAATTAAATCTTTAAAAAAAAAAAAGTCACATCATTAACATAACAAAAGACACCTTTACCTCTCTCAACACTTAGGAAATCCCAAGGGTTTTGGGAGCTGTGAGCCAGGAACTATTGATGAAGACCAAATATATATGAGAAATATATAAATCACCATATCACACCAAACTCCCCCTGATTTTGAGTGCCATGTTTATCATCTGAAGCTTGGGTGTACATGTGAGTCTATTCTTATCGTGTTAATTTTCCCACTAATGCATGTTTCTGCCTCTGCACTAGTACTACACTGTTTTCATCATAATAACTTACCATATGCCTTCATATCAGATATAGCAAGACCATACTTTGCTCTTCTCTTTCAAAGTGGACCTAGCTTTTTGTGAACATTAATACTCACATACAAGTTTAGAATGTTTATTATTATTCAAAAATTCCTCTGGGAATTTTTACTGTAGTTGCATTGGATTTATAAATTAATTCTGAGAGATAATGTCTTCACAAGGTTAAGTCTTGCCATCATCAATCCAATAGAAATCTCCGTTTATTCAGCTTATTAAGTACTCCTTGATTTTTCTCTGCAAAGAAAAATTAGGAATCCTTAGTTACCATTGCTTTCGTTCTCTATTGGAAATGTTATTTTGTGACTGTTATTTTTTGAAGATGTTGTTTGCTGGGGTGGAGGGATACAATTGATTATTAATACATCTTGGATCTGGAAACCTTTCAGAATTCTGTTTTGTTCTAATAATATCTGTAGAATCTATTGATTCTAATGTAAATAAATACACATCACTTTTAAGGAATAGATTATGTGTCCTCTACTTCAATCTTTTATCTTGTATTTTTTTATCTCTTATTAATTTATCTAGGACTTTTAATGCTGTGTTAAATAACCATAGATAGCATGCATTCTTTTCTTATTTTTTTAATCTGGTCTTAAAAGCAATATATTGTATTTCTCCATTATATAAGATGTTTGTGTATGACTTTGTCAAGTTAAGGAAATTGCCTTCTGATCATAGTTTTTCAAGTGGCTTTATCACAAGTAAGTGTTGAACTTTATCAAATGCTGTTTTGTTTCTCATCTCGTGAGATAATCACTTTGTTTTTTCCCTGCAGTCCATTAAGGTAATGAGTTCTATTGATAGATTCTTCTAAGGTTAAAGCTCTCTTACATTTCTAAAGCCAACCTGATTTATTTTAATATGATGTTGAATTTGGTTAGCTAATATTTCATTTTGGACTCAGGAAGTTTATAAAATAGTATTTTCTGATGTACTGAAGACAAAAAGTAAATACAAAATTTATGTGAGCATGTATGATTTAGAAGTTGACTGGTCAGTAGTCACAAGAGAAAAGCCCGAGAACACAAGTCCTCTCCTCTCTTCTGTGTTCTCTTTCTTCCGTGTTCCCTTTCTTCCATGTGGTAGGTTCTGCCACCTACTCTGGACTGAGGAAAACTTGCTCTTAAATATTTAAGTAGAGATTGTTGAAAAGAGAATTACATTAGCACCTGTTAGGGGAAAATGATGAATAATTCCAAGCATTGACTCACTACTCTAAAAGTTAGAAAAAGAATCTCAAACAAAAAGTACATTTGAACTAATGCTGTGATGATTGCAGACAATTCTGGCAGAAACCTGGTAGACTGCTTCCATCCCTGTGATCTATGATCTGCAAGATTGTGGAGGTGGAGGTACAAAAGAATTAGAAAAGAAGTCTTTTCAAAACCCTTTCAGCCCTGCATCTACTGCCACCTCTCCTAAGAGAGGCTTGCATTGTTTCTGCAAGAGTCTGCCTTTGCAAACAAAAGGAGGGTCCTCAGTCACCGGAAAACAAAACCAAAATGTATGGGCATTTAGTGATTGCTGTGTGCAGGACACCAGTACACAGGGAATGTTTATGCTCTAGAAGGGTACCTAGTGAGAAACTTCAATGTGGGCTGCTGTAGAAATTATGGGTGGTGTTTGAGCAGAAAGCAGGGATCCAGGCCCTCAGCCCTGAATCCTCATTTCCTTTGAGCAAGCTTGCAGTGCAAAAGGAGAACTCCAAGCAAGAATTGACGAATGATTTCATCAACTCGTTGATATTTATTGAGCTCCTGCTAAGGCTGATCTGTGAGGCTCCAAAAATGATGACACGGAGTCTTTAAGTCCCTATTCTTAAGAATATACAGTAAAGTGAGATTCACAGTATACAACTAATAATAATAATGAGGATGATGATGCTGCAATGTGATAATGCCAAAAATACACACGGTGCTTTTGGGGCAGAAGAGGTTTGCAGCCTAGACAAGGAGGTTCCCACAGGAAAAGACATTTGAGCTGATTCCCAAAGAAGAAGTAAAAATTAGCTAAGTGAAGGTAGTATATGAAAACATATGCACACATACATGTATGCTGGTGTAGAAATAGTTGGGGGCAGGGGGTGGGGGAGCACCTGGGTGGCTCAGTCCCTTAAGCATCTGCCTTCAGCTCAGGTCATGATCCCAGGGTCCTGGGATGGAGCCCTGAGTCAGGCTCCCTGCTCAGCGGGAAGTCTGCTTCTCCCTCTCTCTCTGCAGCTCCCCCACATGTGCGCTCACTCTCTCTCACTTTCTCTCACTCTCTCTCAAATAAATAAATAAAATCTTGAAAGAAAAGAAAGGAAGAAAGAAAGAAAGAAAGAAAGAAAGAAAGAAAGAAAGAAAGAAAGAAAGAAAGAAAGAAAGAAAAGAAAGGGTGATAGGGAGGGAGAAAGTTCCAGATAGGAAGAAAAATATATATAAAGTTCCAAGGAAAAGAGCTTACATGTGTTTGGGCAACTGCAAATAAATTATTTCACAAGACTCAAGAATTAAAGACCTTCCTGTCTATCAGGCCAAGGTAACTGGTCTTTTACTGAAGGTGAAAGGAAGCCATTGAAGAAGATAAAGCCCATTCATGACATGAGCAGTGAGAGAGGGCCCACCATGGCAGTCGGCTTTCCACATGGACCATTACCCTGAAAATCTCCCCACCGACTCCCCCTTGGTCCAGGAAACAGCAAGTCACAGAAAACCCTCCACCCACTCTACTGAACAGTACTTCGACTTTCGAAATGTCCCCAAACTGCTTGCTTGTTCCCCTGCAGCCAAAGATTGCCAGATGTACCGAAGACCCATTAGAAAGCCTTCCCCTTCTTCCAAACTCCCAACTTAATAGAATACTTGCCCATCAGAGTCCATCTAAGTGTTTCCTCTTTTTATTCTAGAAAACTGACTCTCCTTTCTACACTTTGAAACTCTGCTGAAACCAAAGTGACATCAAATGCGTCCCTCCTCCCACAAGTTGATGAAAAAACAGCCTGCATTAATTTTGTCTGAGTTAGTTCTGTCTTTGACATCAGAGATGCCACCAAATAGAAAGTGGGCTGAGGATGAGGAAGTGGTAAGACGAAAGGCAAGAAGACAACAAAGACAGATGCTGATGCTCTCATCCAGGAAGGGGGAAGGGGACAGGTATGATGAGGGTAGAAGAGAGGGAAGGAGAGAAGGGTGGAAAAGGGAAGGGGAAGGGGAGGGAAAGGAGGAGGGGGGAAGGGAGGGAGAGAGGGGACCCTTAAGCAAGGCAAACCAATAGGGTTTCGAAGACACAGATGGATTCAACAGGCACTAAGAAGGAAGAATCAACCCAAGTTTCTGGGTCTCCAGATGAGGAGGTTAACATTCTCTGTATGAATGTGGTAATCAGAACGTGGCCTGTCCCTAAATCATCAAAATAAGCCTTTAGAACAATAATTGGAGGGAAGATTACAAATCATTTTCAAAAATAAAAATGACATTAACTAAATGTATACAAAATGCACCCTCAAGTCTGAGGCCACGCTGTACACATCCACAGCCTCAGCCATGAGGTGCCTGGGGCAGAGGGCTCTGCAAGGAAGCAGAAGCGGAAGCCTCCTCAGCCCCACCTGCAGCTTCCGGGGGCCGGATTCCTTCACCAGGTCACATGTCACTGACTCCTTAAGAAGAGTTAGAGGTGATGACACTTGGAAGTTCAATTTCCTCTCTCTTCATTTCCGGGGTTCCCCCTACCATGGTGCTCCTATTACTATGCTGTCTTTTGTCCTGCTCAACTCGTTGCTTTTTCACTCTTAGACTGTGAGCTCCTTAGTGATAGGGACTGATCTGGGTTTTCTCACTCTCTGTTTCCCTTCTCCCTTCTCTGTCTCAATTTCTGTCACTGTCTCTCTCTTATCTCTTGGTTTATACCTCCATTTCTCTATATATATGGGCATCCAAAGTTTTCCTTGGGCCCTCTTCCAGCGTCTTGACTAGGTATCCTAGAAGGCATGTCATGGGACCATGACTGAAAATGGCTTATCTTTGTTCTTGTCTCTCCCCCTGAGGACAGGCGCATTTGTGCAATCCAGGTGAGGCTCTCTTTTGGCACTGCAGGCACACAAGTGTGTATGCACACACACACACACATATTTGTGACCCTCTGTTTACTTATGTAGCATTTTAAAGAGAACCTTAAGGACAAGAACTATGCTATTATTTTTCTATCCCTAGCACCCAGCATCATGCCTGATACCTAGGAGGTACTTAACCTAAATTTGTTGAATGACTGTTTAATAAATGCTTCATAGGGGCGCCTGGGTGGCTCAGTAAGTTAAGCATCTGCCTTCAGCTCGGGTCATGATCTCAGGGTCCTGGGGATCGAGACCCACATCTGGCTCCCTGCTCAGCCAGGAGTCTGCTTCTCCCTCTCCCTCTGCCCCCCCCCCATTCATGCTCTCTTGTCTCTCTCTCTCTCTCTCACATAAGGAAATAAAATCTTTTTTAAAAATTTTTGAAAATATAAATAAATAAATAAGTGCTTAATAATTGAAGAAAATTCCAAATTCTAGCAAAAATATGAGTCAGGCATCCCTGAAACAAATAGAATAATTAGTTACTAACCTGTGAAAATGATTATAATTGCACATCCTGGTGAACGTGTGTAATCAGGGAAGTCCTTGTTTGAGCGCAGGGGACTAACTTAGATAGTCTGCTTTCTTGTATATAAAGTACAATTCCCACCTAAAAATATGTCAGCATTGCAAAAAATAGTTAGCACACTGCATTACGCTCAGAGATTAAGATAGATGAAGTCAGCATTCACTACCTTGTCAATTCAGCTCTTCTGAGTGGGGGAGGAAGGAGCTACTCTTGTAAGTACAGTAATGCAAGTGGCCTCTGATATATGTTCCTCCCTATGAGATGCAGCCTCCTTATAAAAGCAGAACTGAACTGCCTGCCCTGTCCAAAAAAAAGTATTCAAGCTTTTCCCAGCCATCCCAGTCAAGGGAAAATTCAGCACACATATCGTAGAGGCTTCTTCACAATTCATTCCCTGAAGGCATGGGTTCTTTGAACAATTTGTGAGCATAGCACAAACTGGAAAGCTGGTTGATGGATGGAAATGTAAATATGAAATTTTAATGAGGGTTCTTTCTCACCTAAAAAGAGATGGTAAATATTTCATGCCCTGCTCAGCAGAGCTTCAAGTATCTGGTCCCATTAGAGAGATATTCCTCATCTCCTCCAAAAAGCTAACACTGGTTTGTGATATTTCATAATACCCAAACTTAGCCCAACTATCCACTCCACACAGTGAACACCCAGATTTCCAGGGTCAAAAACATTGTTTCATCATCTCAAGAATGCTGCATTTTGTTCCTTTCTTTGATCCAATATTCTTGGCATGTTAGAGCAAAGCTCCAAGTGATCGGAGTGCATAGAGAATGGAAAGCAACTTTTGATAAAATAGATTGTAAATTAATTGAAAATTTTACTTCATCCAATGTTCTTGGAAATCTATTTTCCTTGTAATGAGGTACTTTGATCCTAGGAACTCTTCTAACACCAGGACAGGGCTGGCATAAGTATAAGGAAGAAGGGGATACAGCAAGAGACAATAAGAGAAACAGAAGGAAAATTGCAGAAACTTACAGGAAAGTCAACAGAGAGTGGGTAAACCTTTCCCACTGTCAAACCAGGATCTAGAATGATAGAAATCTCGAAATGGCCATGTTGAGAAGGTGGCTTTGGAGAAACAAAGGAAGAACAGTAAGAGTGTTAAATTCCAAGTCAGGTCACACAAATAATTCCATTCTTTAAGGCAAGAGTGAGAGTATCAGGTTGGGAAAATGCAGATGACCAGGAATAAAACGGGAACACGCTTCATTTAGCTAACTTTGCAGAGCAAGATTCAGTCTTGTGCACCAGTAGCCTCAAGGGGAACCCAGAATCCCCTGAAATCTCAGAAACTCAAGGATAGTGTTCTGTGGTGTCCCTGAGTAAGCCAGAGAGGACTTGAGAACCATGTACTGTAATAGACTCTAGAGGCAGTTAGCAAAGTAAATAACCCCACAGTTTCTGCTCTCTAGCTCTGTGATCTTGGTAAAAATTATTTAGCCTTTCTAAATCTCAGCTATGGATTTAATCACACCTGACTCATGTATGATTAGTCTGACTTCCTAAAGGCATTCACGGTATTTGACACCTGATTTTGTTCCCAAACCATTTGTAACGTTAGCCACCCACCTTGCTTATTTCCCCACCCAGAACGAAGAAACAAACAAAAACAATAGCTATTTCTGAAAGTACTGATTCTGAAGTTTTACCTACTTATGCTACCATCCGATTAATTCTGACAAGAAGAACAAAAACCAACAGACACTTGGATATTTAACAGAAAAGCTGAGGGCAGATTAGAAAATGAACCTGGATTGAGTTTATCTCCTTTCTGCAAC
Source organism: Callorhinus ursinus (assembly GCF_003265705.2). Classification (NCBI taxonomy): domain Eukaryota; kingdom Metazoa; phylum Chordata; class Mammalia; order Carnivora; family Otariidae; genus Callorhinus; species Callorhinus ursinus. Next base: position 97,921,961 of record NW_027397064.1, read on the forward strand.
CTCCTCTGCCCCCTCTAGGTGACGCTGTGTCCACCTCAGATGACCAGCGCCTTCTACCTGAACTCTTTCCCCCCTCAGCGAAAGTAGGAAAAACCACATAAGGTCATTGACAGCAGAGTATGTGAGTCTAGGGTTACTTCTTTTCTGACAAATCTGTGTTCTAAGCTTTACCTCAGATGAGGAATAAAAGGCTCTCCCTCCAGTTAAAGAGACAATAAACACAGAAGAAATGAAAGGGAGGTATATTAGTAGCGCCATTGAAGTCATAACCAAGCACCAAAGACTACTCTGTCTACTGCTAAAGCTGGTCCCAACTCAACGTATGGAAAATAACTCAATCTTCCTTTAATTAATAACAGTCTTAAAATGACCACTCATTAGAGATTATTAAAGGGAAATGGAGACTGTATACTAAGTCCAGGTCATAGCCGGGAAGTTCCTCTTTGGAGGAAAACCACTGTATTAAACTGCAACAGTCCCATCTGACCTTTCCCACTAAAACTGAAAACAAAACAACTTAGACAACTGAGAAATCCAGTTAAATGGTGTTTTCCTTAGTTTGGGCCTTTCCTGTGATGCACCGCTAACGGGGTCTCCATCTTTTTTCTTATTTACGAAACTCATTACCCACCAAACCAAAAATGGCCTCCCAAGCAAGCTAACCTGAAAATCCTCCTGGCTTCAACTTGATAACAAACACTGAATTAATTAAACCCAAGCTCAGTGTCCTGAACTGAGACAATGGCTCCCTCAGGGCGAACTGCAAACTCAAACCCCAGGAGCCTTTTATGGCTGGTAACATGAACAGCCTATCCCTTCAGCTGCCTTTCAATTAGTTGGGAAGGTGGAGGCTGCCTGCTAAGTCTGGTTTTGGATGCGCTGAGGTTCCTCTGGTGGATGTGGTGTGTAATTAGCGGGCACATTGCCGAGCAGTTGGTTTGCCGTGCGCAGCTCTGGGAATCAAACATCACAGAATTCCCACCCCCAACCATGTCCCCTTTCTTCTTCACTTTGCAGCACCGAATGCAATTCCAGGAAGCACAAGAAAAATACATTAAAGAAAAAAAAAAAACAACAATACACGATGTCTGCCTTTATTCTGGAGTTTTTGAAAATGGGCTCTCCTAATGGGAAGCCAAGACATCCGAGACCCACAGGGAGGTCACAGGAGTGAAGGCCAGAGCCCCGGGGCTAGAAGGGTCCCCTCCATCGGTGATTCAGCCTTTGCAGATGCAGCTCCTCTCATTGCACCTCCAGGGAGCAGCAGGTGATGGATCGAAAGGGTAGGAAGTGACAAGTTGCTGTAAGAACAACAGTTCAAAGTTGAAGCATTCAAGCCAGGCTGTGGGTCATGAGGGAGATGGAGAGGCAGGCCTGAATTTCAATGTATTCAGCACTTCGCCTGCCACTGGTACAGAGATCCTCAACTCTGTTGTCGTCAAGATTATAATATTAGCACCAGGTGTACTGAGCACCTCTTGCATGCCTGATCTTTAAACACACATCATTTAGTTGTGACTTAAGTATTCTATTAGATGAGGAAAGGAGGGCTCAGGGGGTGAAATTTTACTCAAAGTCACATGGGGAGTAAGAAAGGAGGGCTCGGGGGATGAAATCTTGCTCAAAGTCACATGGGGAGTAAGTCATCCGGACCCAGGGTGGCTTGCATGATCCTATCAGAGCCAACCTTCGAAATTCTTGGCAGACACAAACCCAGGGCATCCTGAGGCCCAGTGCACCAGCTTTCTAGCCAACTCTACCTCCTAGAAGTTCCCATTTTAGGAGATGTGCTTTTCAAAAAGAAGACCAAATATAAATAAATAGACGATGGCAGTGCAAGAAAATATCCTGTCTTCTGGGCCTAATTGCAATTAGCTCATAAACTCGGCCTCAAATGATGATGTATTTAGCACCGGAAATTAAATTCATTAATTATTGTGCAGCCACCACCAAAATCTCACAGCAAGTCCATCCTCTGAATAAAGTATTTCAAAATTAATGACATACTTATTCCTGCTTATTAACAATTTAATAGTTATGTGCTAAGCATTTTTAATTATGTGAAAAAGAAAAAGGGTGGCAGCAGAATTGGAAGATAATCAAATCAGCAGCATCCTCGAATGGAAAGCAATAGAATCGAGACCTCTAGAGAAGTGTCTTCTGTCTTCTTGGGAATTCAAGCATGAGAAGGATGGCTGAGCTTATCCTTAGTCCAACACATAAAGTACACCATGTGATAAGGATAGAGGTATGCATAGGATGCTGTGAGAGCTTGGAGAAGGATTTGGGGAAATCATACGAAGGGAGACAAGGTCAGACTTCCTGGAGGAGGTGGTTGAATCAGTCATTTAAAGATCATAAGAGTTAACCGGTTCAAGGACGAAGAGGGAAGAAGGAAGAGTAGATCATTCCAGGGACACAACTGAGCATGGAAACCTGCACGTAGACTAGAAATAGGATATTGTGCACCATGTTGTTCCTACAACAAGTTTGGAAAACCAAGGGTAGACCAGTTAGATTGGAGGCTGGGGGTGTTAAGCAAAGAAGACATGGAGGAGGGCCTAACATCACTAAATGTTAGTGCGTCTGGACTCTGTCTCATCAGACATTTTCCCATCATTATGCCGGGCAGACAGGAAACAAACTGGTATTTGACAACCAGGAGTGAGAGAGTTCATAAGTGAGAGATGACAAATAAAAGCTTAAATAACTAAAGTTTTCACCTGATTATTTTTATAAACTACAAATTCAAAGTTAGTCCCACCATGCTATCCATAACCCTTAGTTACTCACTTTGTGATATGTTTCCTTGAGTTGCAGCAAAAGAGAGGACATTATACCAAGCATGCCAAGAAGCAATCATAACAAGACCAAGGCGTCTGTGGGAAAGTTTCCCATGTGAACAGCATTTGTCATGTTACTTTCTATAAAAAAAAGGTTGACGATATCTACAGTAGTTGTGGAATGTCCCCTATTAGCTGAGTTTTATGACCATGCTTTCCTTGGCAAAGCTGTGATTGTCTGCATTTCCCACCTCCTGCTGCATTGCCCCCCCTCTCCCCTCCAGGACAGCTGTTGTCATCAATTTTCTTCAAAGGACAATCTCAGCATCTAGAACAATACTCAAGATTAGGAGTTGCTCAATATATGTTGACTGTTGAAGTAATCAGCTAGGACTAAATTTTCTACCACGGATCATCCTTCATCTGGTGCCTTGGTTGTTATGCAGTGCTATATGACGGCAATAGATAACTAACACAAACATTGATAGCGACAGTGAGTTCTGATATAACAATAATCTAAAATACATGGAATTAATTTTGGGAACAAGACAGCGGGCAGCACGGAAATTTCTACAAAAGGTATTATGGACTGAATGTGTGTGCCCTTCCAAAATTCATATGTTGAAATCCTGACCCTCAAGGAGATAGTATTAGTAGGTGGGCCTTTTGAGGTAATCAGGACTTGAGGGTGGAAACCTGGTCAAGGGAATTGGTGCCCTTATAAAAGAGATTCCAGAGATCTCACTCTCTCCTTCCACCACATGAAGCTACACAGAGAAGATAGCCATCTGTGAACCAGGAAGAAAGTCCTTTTTAGCATATAATGTATTATTTGTTTCAGGGATATAGGTCTGTGATTCGTCAGTCTTACACAATTCACAGCACTCACCATAGCACATACCTTTCCCTGGTCACAAAACCTTGACCTTGGACTTCTGGCCTCCAGAACTGTGAGAGATTTCTGTTGTTTATAAGGCATCCAACCATGGCACTTTGTTATAGCACCTCAAACTAAGACAGAAAACCAGAAAATACTGAGGAAACTGCTTTAGAATGCTGAAAAAAATCCATGAGAAAGTGTTAAACAAGCCTGGAAAGATGACAATAGATGTGCTCTAAGAAACCAGAAAAATGGTGATCCATGTTACGTGTGGTCCAACAGTGAGACAGCTCATGTAAACAGCATCAGGTCTAATGTAAACAGCATCAGGTCTAGAACGAGATACCTGTAGAAAACTGCCATCTATCTTGGATGGCTGACTAGCTTAACAAGAAGGTTTAAGTCCCCATGACACAGTAGATTTTGTAGCATAAACTCTGGAATAAGAGTCTATCGGGAAAACACTCAAGTCTTTACCCTGTCACTGATTCTATAAATGAAGACTTGCCACTTGACTTCTTGTGCCTCAGTTATTTCCTCTGTAACATGGGGACAAAGGGGCAGGGTGGACAAGGAGAGATAGGTGCATGGTGCCCTTGAAATTTTTCTCCAGCTGAATAGAGAGAGCACTCTGTAGCCAGGAAAGAAAAGCCAACCAAATTTGCCATGGTGATGACCTCACTGATATGAGGAATTCTTAATCTCAGGAAACAAACTGAGTGTTACTGGAGTGGTGGGGGGGTGGGAGGGATGGGGTGGCTGGGTGATAGACATTGGGGAGGGTATGTGCTATGGTGAGCGCTGTGAATTGTGCAAGACTGTTGAATCACAGATCTGTACTTCTGAAACAAATAACGCAACATATTTTAAGAAAAAAGGAAAAGAAGAAGATAACAGGAGAGGAAGAAAAGGGGAGTATGTCAGAGGGGGAGACGAACCATGAGAGATGATGGACTCTGAAAAACAAACTGAGGGTTCTAGAGGGTAGGGGGGTGGGGGGATGGGATTAGCCTGGTGATGGGTATTGAGGAGGGCACGTTCTGCATGGAGCACTGGGTGTTATGAACAAACAATGAATCATGGAACACTGCACCAAAAACTAATGATGTAATATATGGTGATTAACATAACAATAAAAAATTTAAAAAAAAAATTTGCCATGGTGAGCAGAAGAAAGACTGAGCATCACCTAGAAATAATTGTCTTGAATAGGATAAAACACCAGCAAACAAAAGTTCCACTGGGAAGAAAAAAAATTGCCTGCAGGCAAAGGAAAACACATTAAAAAAAAAATTAACTGCATCTCACAAAAATCATGAGACAAATCCAGGAAAAGAGCAACAAGAAAAGGCAAACAAAATCCTTTCTCTGGAAGATGAAGACTATCTTAGGCAAACAATCACTTTGAACTTTCAAAGAAATTAAAGAAAATTGAGACCTCATTTTAAAAAGGATGAAACATGAGAGACAATGGAATAAAGGAATTGGAGTATGAGGAGCTAAGGAGGAAAACTGAGGAGAAAAATAATATAATTGCAGAGATTTAAAGCAAATTCGAAGCAAAAGTGTACCACACACAATGCTAAAGAAACTGGCAAGGACAGGATCAAAGATGCATTTAAAAAAGGGAGAGAAAGAGATACAAAATGCAGGTTAATTGGTGTTTCCTGAAAAGACAATAGAATAAAAGAGAACAAAATAAACAGTGAAAGATACATTTTAGTCACAACAATTTATGTTAAGAATAAAAATGCAAATAATTGAAAAGTTAATTTTTGTCACGGGATAGTGGAATTTCATGTGATTTTTATTAATTTTCTCCTTTTCTGTATTTCATCATTTTTCTACCAAAAAAAAAAAAAAAGTCTCTCTTTGTGGTGATAAAAAGCAGTAAGAGTTCTTATTTGTAGCCCTGGCGTGTTGCTCTAAGGTGTTCGTAGGGCTCCATCAAAAGCCAAGCAGACCATCAGAAACTGACAATGACTTCAATAAACGCAGCCTTTGTTCACTTCTGAGATCACTTTCCTGGTTCAGCCAAGCTATGTCCTCTTTACAATCAGACAGCATTTGAAAGAGTATTGTCAAGGTCAGTTTTTCTTCCCAAACAGGTCCACCCTACAGCCTGACACTATCATCTATACCACAGAAAGCACTCCAAAATTTCCAGAACCAGATAATGTTAGCATTTAGTTTTATCGGTTTCTTCTGTCTAGAACCACAGAGGAGAGCTTCAGGGGGCAGAGACAATGTTGTAAACCTACTTTATCTTTCTCACAGTGCGTCCTGTAATCTCAGAGACAGAGAGGGTTCACTAAATCTTTCTGAAACAAATGCCAGTATCAAGTCAGTTCCAGGTGCCTCTGCTTCAAATTTGGATCCTAGACAAGTAAATGAAGGACCACAATTGTTCTTTTTCCTCCTAAATGAAAATAAAATCTTTTGCCTTATTTAAATCTCCAAAAAAGCCAGCAGCCTTGCTTTTCTGCAATCTGAAAGAGAGTAATAATATAGGACACATGATTATTTCATGGTCCAACTCTGTTCCTTTGTAACTATAGCTAGGAAAGATCAATGATAAGAGAACAGCTTTTCTCTGCAAACTGTTTGCTGGACTGTACCGGTTATTAGGTATGGTCATTAAGTTTCACACACGCTGAAGGTCCATCCCTGTGATCCTTCTCAAAAGGAGTTCAGGGGTACTCTAATGCCCCTTCTTCTTCAATTTCAGATAGGTAGGAGTTGGTGGGCTTCATTTGTCAGAGAAAGCATTATACTTTAGTTCAGAGAAGAAAGCAATTTATTGTTTCAGAAGATAGCCCCACGTGAAATTTATCCAGCTGTCTAAGGTCAAGGTGAGGTTCTCATCCATTCCCAACAACAAGGATGACCATGAAATGAGGTGACACAGAGAAAAACTACAGGTTGGCTGCAATTCTCAGTTAAGCACGTGATCCCAAACAAGGGATTAAAAACATAGTAAAATAATAAAAATACTTTGTAGTATGGCTTCCTCCCTGTGCACCCTCCTCAACCCAAAGTAGTTAAGGAGATTAATAAGTGTGCTGCACATACCCAGATGGGTGAATGCATCTCCTCGAGTTGGACCAACATGTCTCTCATGTTCTCAGAGTTTCATCTGTAGTTTCTTTCACCAAAGCTAGGCCTCCATGCCCAGCACCAGAAGGAAGTCTATAATTTTTCTTAATGACTAAATGAACGATTATACCCTCAGTTTTTTATTTCTTTCTAACCCAACATGTCCCCCTCAAATAAACCCCATTTTAGCCTCCTTAAAACTTAATGAAAGTAGAGATTTCTCAAGAGGTATACCACATTATTCCCTGTTGTTCCCTTCTATTGGCCCTACAGTCATTCAGACATTGATTAAAAAAAAAATGAGGAATAAATTATTATGACATTTTACATTACTTATACTGATTAAATGCAAGAAAAACAGGAAACTTAGAATCCTAAATTCAATTTACTCTTCTATTTTGGAAAATAACCAATTTTGGTACAAAGTACAAGGGTCCACACAGGAGACAATGGCTCACTATGAGTCTTCAACAGAAAATGTGGGATGAGATGATCACATATACTCATAGAAATGCAAACTTTGTTTTCACTTACTTACAAGCTCTAATATCTTTAATAAAAGCATAAGGACCTAAAATAGTTATTCAACTTTCAAAGCCAGATTTATTTAACATTTTCTTAATTTAGTTACTTATACTTTTCAATACCTCTCTTATTCAAGACTCTGTGCCAGGTGTTGAAAGAATACAAAGATAAGTAAGACCCAGTGTAGGGACCCACAGTGTAAATGATTACAATACAGCGTAGAACTAACACATTCAGTAAATATGCTTTGACCACCCACAACTGGCCAGCCACTATACCAAATACTGGGATGATGTGATAAATGTTTGAGGCCCCCTGCTGGACTGAGAGAGTTTACTGAGTATCTCAGGAACCCCTAATACATTCATAGAGAGAGACGAAGTGCAGCTGGGCTGAGTCAGGGCTGACAGAAGACTAGTTCTTGAGAGAAGTCTTCGTTAAAGAGATTATAATACCTTAACAACAACACTGTAAAACAACCTCCATCATAGACTGGGCGTCTCCCCCTCCTAGCTGCAGGCATAAGCCAGTTTTCAGTCTTCAGCAGTGAAGACTTTGTCTTTGTTGGCTACATATTTTTAAATATGCCTAGCCTATATCCCACATCAGTCTCTAAGCTCCCATGGTCATATCCCCTGAAATATTTATCAAAGTCTTTTTATAAGCAGAGACCCTACTGAGAGATTTTCAGTGTCAGTAGAGTGAGCAGATTACCAATGAAATTCAGAATTGGCAAATTTATTTTTGGTGGAGTCATAGACTACATAATTCAAAGAATTATTATACTAATACATCTATATCTCATATAGAATATTCTTTTTAATACATTGCTAGGCCTCCAGGAAGAGTGGAAATCTCAAGGCCCTTACCATTCCACCAAAGCTGAAAGTAGATTCCGAGTAGTGAGCAAATTTAAAGGTGGGGTTGCCCTGAGAATAGCAACACTGAAATCCAGAGACCCTGTTTGGGACAGCAGCAAACTCAGGCACTGGGAATGAAATGCTCACAATAAAGCCAGAGATCATCAAAGGAAGCCAATATAACCCAAAATTGTAAGAATCCCCCAACAGAAGCCAACACAAATCTTCTCTGAAGGAAATCCTCTGCAATTTAGACCTAGAGGATTCCTGGAAATTGAAATCAAACAAATTCAATATAAATTTCACCAAACAGACAGGGAAACAAACCATCATGATTGACACTCAACAGAAACAACAAACAACAAGCTTAGAGCTCTAAGGACTTTGAATTCTGAAATGACCAAAGATAGACCATAATACAATTATGAGTGTAACACATAATTTGTAATTGCTTCCTGAAATGAAAAGAAAGTCATTTAAAAAAAATCAAAGTTTGGGTTAAATATCAGATTACACATAAGGAAGAGTAAATTAAAACAGCACAGTAAAAGAAGTGGCCAAGAACATGACACAGACACAGAGATGGGGAACAGGAGCTAAGAGTTAAGACATATGGGAAATAGAATGAGATGGTCTTACAGCCAACTAATCAGATTCCTGAAAGGAGAAAATAGAGAGCTGATAAACATGAATTGTAATGTATCCCAAGCAGGATGAATAAATAAATCTATCCCTAGATACACAATATCTAGTGAAAACACAATATCAAAACCAAAGAGAAGGCAAAGGAGCCAAGGGGGGTCAGAAAGAATACAAACCTGGCAGCAACAACAGAAGCGAGTGGAATGATATCTTTCAAGGACTGAGAAGAAAAGCACCAAACCTAGAACTGCATCACCAGACTCCCCAGAGAAAGCTCCTAAATAAAGAAAATGATCAAAGAGATAAGAAAATAAAAAAAGATGACTGAGTAAGATGGTTAACATATATATAAATCTAATCAAACATTATCTTATAAAATATTTAAAATAATAATATTGATATCGTGGGCTTAAACAGAAATAAAATCCTGGACAAAAATCAGCTAAGAGTGGATATGTGATCAGAACTAAAATGTCCTCAAGCTCTTGTATCAAAGTAATTTGAAAGACACATGGATTGAGAAAAGCAAGCATTAGTGCTGGTTATGTTCTAGAACTTAGGTTGGATGGAAAGTTATTGCTTATGCTCATAACTTACATATATGTCACATACATTCTTTGGAACTCATCGAAAACTAATTTAAAAAAATAAAAGCATCACTGAGGACATATTTTGCTTTCTAGTGCACAACCCAGAGAACCAACAAACCCTTTGGTGTCCCCATTCTCCTTGAAGACTCTTCCGAACTCCTTCACTTTATCTATTTACCCAGGAACATGGGCTAACCTCATGAATGGAAAATAGAAGAGACTCATTTAGTTATACTTTTTTTCTTCTTACCTGATAACAGCATCCTCTAGATTAGCAGGGATCAAGTGAGATTTGTGCTTGCAAAATAGAAAATTAGCTACATGAAATGCATTATCAAGCATCAGCAGCTTGTAGGCAGAGGACGATTTCACAGACACAGGAATTAAAAACCCTATTGTATCTGTGTATGAGGGAAGGAGAGAGGAGCCTCATTTCATCTGTTTGTATTAGTCATTGAATATGTTGTGTGAAGGTGGTTGTGATATGTGTGTGGGAACTGTTGTGGTTCGTACCCCAAGGATTGCAATCCAACATTAGCAGGTGGAAATGAGTGAGCATCAGTAGTATGTATGTTAATGAATGTGTTTAAAATATGGGTGTGTGGCGGAGGTGTGTACATCTATGTATCTGTACCTAGGTATGTCTGTTTATATGTGGAAGCTGATAGAATATTATACTGGAGACACACTGCATTTGTTGGGTGGGATTGTGTGTGTTGTAAAGGGTAACATATGGGAGTTTGTATGGGAAGGTATTAGAGTACATGCATCTGTGTGTGTGGATGTGTGTGTGTGTTCGGGTATTGTAATATTTTGTTTCTTCACTTAGTCTATCACTTTAAATAATCAAATTATGTTTTATTAGGGATTTTGCTGAAGGCATCCTGGTGTTAGTGGCTTTCTTCCTCTCAATATGAAAGAAATAAAGGTCTTTGTTGGATGAATAAGCTTGTTGAAACCTTCCCCCAAATATAATGAGAACATTGATTCATTTAATGTGCTGGATAACTGCCCTGCTTAAAAATTTCCACAAGAAGCCAAATCCTCTGGATTTTGGTTTTGGTTTGGTTGGGTTTGGTTTCCCCAGGACTTGGTCAAGAGGAAATATCCAAAGGCCAATTGCTTGCCCACAACAGCCTGACATTTTTTTTTTCCATCACAAAAGTTACTTGAACTAATATGTAATAACATAGCCAATGTTGTTACTTGGTAGAGAACAGATGATTGAATATTTTGGTTTAATACTTAGCATTCATATTGCCATATCAATGCAATTTCAAAGATACTACACTTAAGACTAAAATTATACCCCATTCATCTCCATACTATTTCAAAAGAAACTAGATAACAAAAGATGAAACCCACCCCCTACTAACTAGCAATGTGACAGGAAAGGCCATTTGAAGTAGATGACTCAGATCACTATAAAACTAGGAAGATAAACCCACCCATGTCACTAGGTTTTCTGAGGATCAAATAAAACATGATACATGATAGCATTTTGAAACTCCAAAGGTCATTGTAAACGTCAATTAGTATTATTAGCATTACTATATGTAGTCTGTAGCTGTGCAAAGATGCTAACATTCTGGTAAATAGTATTCCAATGAACCAATATTTAGTGTGCACAGATATTTCCTTCCATGAACATCGTCGTTTGGACCAACATCTAGTATAACAGCAAAGTTGCTGAACCAGGAAGCCTGTGCATTCTCTTTTTTTTTTTTTAAAGATTTTATTTATTTATTTACTTGAGAGAGAGAGAGCACATGAGAGGGGGGAGGGTCAGAGGGAGAAGCAGACTCCCTGCCGAGCAGGGAGCCTGATGTGGGACTCGATCCAGGGACTCCAGGATCATGACCTGAGCAGAAGGCAGTCGCTTAACCAACTGAGCCACCCAGGCGCCCAAGGCTGTGCATTCTCAAGGACATTCTCAACATCTACTGTGTGAACCAGAGAGACTCCATTCCTCATAATTCCATCCCATCCGTGAACAAAGTTTAAGAAGCATATTTCATGAGTATTGCGGGGAAAAATGATGCAACATGGTTTTATAAAGTCTTTAGTAGGAAAATCTCAAAAAAAGAACTCAAATAGTATCTGAAAATAGAAAACCCATTTGCTGTGAAATTAAATATCACACTCTTCATACTGCAAAGCAGCAAACTGAGATTTTTTCCCCACTGGTAATGAGAAAAATCGAAGAGTTTGAGATTAACTGTACTTTTAAATTTTGAGTTAGATATGTAATACTTTGTGACCGATTCTAACAAAAGCAACCTTTTTATCTTGGTGGTTGTAAATGGGCCTTATCTTTGTTTTCAGAGCTGTCTTGAGCATGGCCTTGTGTAACAAATGCATGAAATCAATCCCTGACTTCCTTTTTCTCAATCAGCATGATTTTTTTTTATCATTGTGTCTGTCTCTCTTGACCCAGACATCTCCTCCTTACCCTTTTTAGACCACAGCTGCACGAATAGAGAAAATCTGTGGACTTGGGCACCGAATCCCAGAGACACCTCCCCTTCTTAAAGAGACTACTGAGACCATGAGCACAAAGCCACTTCTCAACTCTTTTCACCAGTTCCTGGCTGAGGTGCATGCCCACCTGGCCATCTTCCCACTGTACCATCATCCCCAGTGGTCCTCCTTGACTTCATCCAGTTCCCCATCCCTCCCTCACTTTCCCATACCCTCTCCCTGTGCCCTGGGGAACTGCCCCCCCCAAAGATGTTAAATAAAGTGCCCAAGGTCATACAAACACCAAATGACAGAATAGAAATTTGAATCAAGCAATCTGATTCCGGAACCCCTGGACATTTTACCCACACTTGCTATGGCCTCCACGTACAGCAGATTCTCCAGTTCCTCAACATCTTCCCACTTACTTACTCTTTCATTGTAACCTGGCTTTTACTGAAGGTAGCACCTTTCTTGCCTGGAGTGTGATTAGTTCTCTCATGTTCCAGCTCTAACCATTCTCTCTTTTCACCACTGCTTTTCCAAACAATCACTTCTCCTCCTTCAAAATTTATGGCATTTGCTTATACGATCCACTTTCCCTCCTTACCACTGTCATCTCTACAGCCTTGATGGTGCCTGAGGAGAAACAGAAAGCAGAAGAATATAGCTATGGTAGCAAGATTTAGTTGGATGGTGCTAAGGCACCAATATAAAAGGCAGAGAAATCTGAGTTCTGGCCACGCCAATCCTCACTCTGATCAAGCTGTGCAGGCTGCCATGCTTCTACCAAACCTCCATGGGAAATTAGAAAGACATGAAGAATCCCCAGCGCCTCATTGATACCTTCAATTTCACATATATCCTTTGCTGGTTCTGGAGAAACCAATGGAAAAACAACCTTAGTCAGATCCAAAGCACCCTTGTAGCTAACTTCAAACCCACATCATCCACTGTGGTCTAATCTCGCTAGTCAACCAGCTGAAGGTCGCTCGCCAGAGGACTCCTGACATGATCCTGGATGACTTGTCCATCCATATGGATGACATAACTCCCAAATGTCTCAACTTCTTGATCTCATAACCAATGATCCCCTCCTCCATCACCCCTCTACCTCCATTTGCTGCACACCATTACCAGGACAGTTGAAAGATGCCAGAAAAACACAGACACAAAAGTAGAGTCCTTGAATGCACATCAAGGCTAAAATAATTTAACGTCTGCAAAAGAGTCACACAGAGCTAGGCACACAGAATACTCCCTGTCTATAATGAGCCTGTGTTTCTGAAAAACTGTAGCACTTTTAGTATTGCTCAGAGTGACCTAATGAAGGAAGACTTCAGGGAAGACAGAAACTATGAGGTACTTCTTATTCTGTCATTATCCAGCTGTGCAGTTCTTTAACATGCTATTTCATCCATCTGGTTCTTGAGTCTCATCTCTGTAAAAGAAGAGGTGACCCAAAGTGGTCTCCACGTCCCTTTCCAGGTTCAAAATCCAACACCCCCTGCCATCATTGACAGCTAAGCTGTATGAGCAGAACAATAAAGGAGAGACCTCTGTGTCCTGAGACAAGGTGGCTTTCAGCTGAACCTTGAAGGAAAGAATCAGACAAGCTAAGGACAGAAAAGGACTTTCTAGAAGCAACATAGGGTCGAGAACACACAGGGCATTGGGTGATAATTAGTAACCCAGCAGGCTTGATAAAGAAACTCTCCTCTCCAACCTCACCACGCCCTGCCTCATTCCTCACAGAAGCCATTCTGTGGCTACTCTGATGCCCAGAATCCAGTCAGTCCCCGGAACTGGAAGCTGTGCCTAGCGACTCCCTCCTCAGGGCCTCTGATGGCCCGCTTGCAGCCACCTCCCCCCGGTCTCCATGCACCCACTGTAGACCTCTGGAATTATGGGAAGGCCTGGGTTGCACATGAATCATACACGTGTCAATAATGCTGACACCAGGGCCATGCAAGGCAAGAGCACAGACAGACAACCAAGCGGCCTGGGTCTCCAGGGCCCTGTGGAAAATGCCAGGGATTTTATATCCCTCCTCCAACAAGGAAATCAGCCCACACCTGGAGGCTCCACAAAGGCTGTTTAATAAGACATTTGTTTACTTCCTTCCTCCACCTCTGACAATATAATCCTTCCTGATTCTCTCTATGATTTGACTCTAAATGAAAAAGTATGATCTCACAGTTGGGCGGTGACAAGCCTGCAACGCACTGGTAATCTGCGCCAGGCCTTCAGCATTTGATCTGCAGAGATGGAAGAGTAAAGACAAAAATATGTTCCTGGTAAAAATAACCAACCGTTCCTCCTGTCCAGGAGAGACCACAGTCTTCTGGAGACAGTCCAGGAAGATGGAGAGAGAAGAGGGAGCGGGGAGTCGCTCTTGTTCATTTTTCCTAAAAGAAAATAAAACAAAACAAAAACTCTAAAAGCCTACTTTAATAAAGTACAGTCTTCTTTGGGTTTAAGATAATTTTAAAGCATCTTTTTAAAAAAATTTTCGCGATTCACTGATGACCCTGCATCACACCAAACCCAAGAAATTAAGTATAATTACAAAAGCAGAGGGCAAGTGCAAGGTCAAAGGTGGGCAAGGAAACCGTGTGGGAAGTCAGGGAGTGGAAGAGTAAAATGAGCAAGAAGAAATATGGTTTTCTTAGAAGGTTTGCTCTTTTGGTCCCCACATCCCTGACGTCCTCAGCATCCCTCACAGAGCTGGAAAAAAGGGCTTTTGCGCGGCTGGCAGCCACCACCCATCCCCACCCCTCAATCTTCAGAATTTTGCAGGTGCAGGTTTTTTGCATGACTGACTTCCACTTACTTATGTCTTTTTGACTCCCAGCCACCCCACCGCAGCCCCAAGTGTTTGGGAAGAGCTGGAGGGAGGGAAGGGAGAGGTCAGAAGCCCACCTATCAGTTTTATTGACTATGTGGTTTCACTACTCTGATCATGGGGCATCAGCAATCAACAAAACAAAGATCCCTGCCCACGGGACCCTCAGTTTTAGGAGAGGAAGGGTAAGACAATCAACAATAGTAGGCACTAAGTGAAAACAAGTAAATTATATGGTGTGTTAGAAGCCGTTAAGGGGTAATTACCCAGTAGTGCAATTGCTGGGTCGTAGGGTAGCTCTATTTTCAACTTTTTGAGGACTCTGAGAAACAAACTTAGGGTTCTAGAGGGGAGGGGGGTGGGAGGAGGGGCTAGCCTGGTGATGGGTATTAAAGAGGGCACGTACTGCATGGAGCACTGGGTATTACACACAAACAATGAATCATGGAACACTACATCAAAAACTAATGATGTAATGTATGGTGATTAACATAACATAATAAAATAATATTTAAAAAAAGAAGGTGCTAAGGGCTATGGATAGGGTCATCAGATAATTTGTCCTCCATACTGGGATGCTCAAGAGTGAGAGAAAGCACTATTAATCATTTTACTGAAATAATCGTGGCAAATAGGAACTATCCTGGACAAATGCGGATGCATGGCCACACCTGCCGTGGGCAAAGGAGAAGTAGCACTGAGTGAGGACAGTCTAGATTATGGGTAGGAAAGGAAACCTGTAGCTATTTTCCATAGAACAGTCTGAGTAGACCCTGCGGAGGAGGGGATGCCCACCTTCCTGAGCCCCCATTTTCCCATCTATAAAAGAAAGAGGTTGGCCTAAATTAATTAAGGTTGCACCATCAATGATCCAAAAGAGATGGACTCCTCTTCTCTGGTCCACTGTAAGAACAGGAAGAGAAGGATGCTTGGGACTAGCTGAAGGTGCTGATCTGAGAGGCCCATTAATGATGGTTGCAGACTGCACACTCCAATCCTCTACCCTGATTCAGCCAGCGAACGTGCATTCTCATGGTTGCACAGGCAAAATTGTCCCACGGTGCAGGCAGCCTGTGTTCTGACTCACAAACTCATGTGGTGGCCCCCATTCCCGAGGGGGCAGAGTGCTGTTCCTCCCCATGATGATCATTGTTTTCCACATTGACCTGTCTTGTCCTCATCCTGATGGGAAGCTATTTTGTAACATAGCAGAATGGTTGACAAAGATAGTCTAAGAAGGTTAGAGGCAGTTCTGGTTTTGAGAACAGAGGCAGTTCTGAGAAGAGGATGTTTGGTTTTTGAACAAATAAGCTAGACATGACAGAAAGCCATCCAGGTGAAACTATCCCATGACAGTTGATATGACAGTGCTCAGGAGAGCGAAGAAAAAGTCAATTCAGCCCAAGGGTTAAGAGCACTGGCTTGAAAGGCAAGCAAAACTGGGTTCTGATTGGCCCATCTATTTGACCTCCGTGAGCCTCAGTTTGCCTACTTGTTAATGATGGTGATAACGGCAATCTCACGGGCACTTAATAAATAGGTATGAGGTGCTCAGCTTAGGAGCCAGCACATGCTAGTGCACATAGGGAAGGGCCATAGCGGTTGCTGGGGTCACAGTTATCGAGCTGTTCACATGGAAGTGATAGTTGAAACCATTAAGTGTGAATGGGCTGGAGGGTGGAGAGCAATGGAGAATGCATCAGGGGGAAGGTATAAGGGAGAGCAGAGGTCTTTGAACAACATTGGAAAATGCTTGCATTTAGGAAGAGAAGAAAGAAGCACAAGAGACACAGATAAGCATAAGACAACAGGCTGCAGTTGGCAGCAATGTAGAAAGATGGTTTGGAGTGGGGCTGCTTTGGAGAAGGGGGCTGGCATCCTCAAACACAACAGAGGGAACACCACTGATGATCACATGGCCATAGGAAATACATAGGTAGTGGAAAAGCTTGGTGGTCAGTGCTGGACTAAAGAGAGCTAAGGAAAGCTACTTTGAAGAGTAAATTAAATCAGCAGATGCATTTGTTCAACAAGAATGCCAGTAAAAAAAAAAATTAAGATACTAGCTGTGGTCATGCTGAGTTTAAAGGCAGTGGAAAAGGAGAGATTAAATGGGCCAGAGGAGAAAGTTAATTTTGAGAGCAGGAATCTGGAAGACACTGGAAGAGGCGCCCTCTAGGGACTAAGTGTAGAAGTTACAATGGCCCTCAGATCTTTCCTTGCCTGCTTTGCTAAGATTGGAAATGGAATGGTATCCCCCATGATTCCAGAGCAGGCCCTGGGAACCTTGTGATCCTAGGGAATGTTTGTTGAACGAACGAATGAGTGAATGAGTGAATGGGAATTCATGTTTCTTCTTCAGGAGACCTTGCCTTTGCCTTCTCCCATAGACCCAGCTCTCAATGTCCTTCTCTGGACTTCTCTCAGCTAGTTAAATCCTCCATACCGACCCTTGGTCTCTCCCTAGATTTGGACTTTTCACTCTGGCCAGGTTGGTCTTTCAGACCACAGGCTTGCCCACTTTATGCCCTTCCCCAGATCAGTTTCTCGACTGGGATGTCCTGTTGATCCCATGCCAAACAAAATCCTTCGAACTTAACCCAAATCTCAACTGGTCGGGCAGCAGGCTTCCCCATGTGCCCAGCCTACAGCCATCGCGCTTCCTCTGAATTTGCCTTTGGACTTCATTGCCTTGTACTGATGGGGATATTTTCATGTGTGCAAGCCTAAAACCACACACTGCTAGGATACTCCCGGGGGGGTAACATGAAGGCAGCTATGTCTGAATGCTCCCCAGAAGAGGATCAAAAGCCTTGTGGCGTTCTTGGCTCATTTAAGACTTTGTGCCTGAGCCTGCATAGAAGGGACACCCAGATCACTATTCAGACCACATACACTTAGAGTCTGAAATATCTGCTTCACCAATTACTTCAGCAATTACTATGACCATGTAATAAATTACCCCAAAATTTAGTGGCTTAAACAATGACAACATTTATTTTGCTCACAAATCTGCAAATAGGGCTGAACTCTGCAGGGATAATTTGTCCCATTCTACTCTGTAACAGATGGGGCAGTTTCCAGGCAGGAGTTAGAATCATCTTCTGAAAGCTCACTTACTCATATGTCTGGGGTCTGGGCTGGGGAGGCTCAAATAGCCGGGGACTGGAACAGCTGAAGTTTTTCAAGAATTTCTCTCTCTACATGCTATCTCCATGAGGTCTCTCCAGCAAGGAAGCTTCAGGGCGGTCAGATTTCATACCTGTTGGCTCAGGGCTCCCAAGGTACACGTTCCAAGAATGAATAAACTGGGGTTCAAGGGAACGGAATTAGACCCTACCTCTTTTGTTTTTAACCTCTTGATGTAAAGTTCAATAATACATTGTAAGAAGAGCAATTCAGATGGAATAGATAGAGTGTGGCCATCTCTAGAAAATACAATCTGCCATACCTACCTCTCTTCTTTGGTCAACATTTTGACCTCTCTTCTTCTGGTTCCATTTCCATTTTGATAGCAGCCTTGTTACTCCCAGGTCTTGATCTTTGCCTCAGTTACCTGCCAATAGCTTTAAGGCATAACAGCTTGAATTTGGGGTCAGAAGGAAGCAAAATGCTATCCCTTTCTTGCTACTTGCCTAATCTTCGGCAAATCATTTCATGTTTCTGATCCTTACCTCTCACCTGGGCAAAAATGAGGATGAAACTGCCTCCTCATGCCGTTGTTCTCAGTAACCAATACCATCTTTTCTGTCCCTCTTGATCTTCCACCTGGCCCCATGCAGAGCTGAGACCTCCCTCCCATGCCTGCCCTTGGAGACAGCCCCTTCCCCAGCCCCTCCAGGCCTTCTGAGAAAAAAACGAACAAAATCAAGCCTCAAATAAATACAAATAAGTGTGTTCACTCCACAAGCAGTGCCTTCCCATTGGATAAACTACTTAAACATGTGCTAATGATGAAGAGTTGACTCTCCTGATGCCAGACGTTGGAGGCTGAGCGTGCCCTCAGTGCCCTCGGTTCCCCCGTGTTAATTACTTCTTTGACTAACTCCAAAAGACACTTATTAAATCTGAAACTCTCTGCTTATAAGGGCTCACACCAGTACAGCTGATGTCTCTTTCACTTTCTGAATCAAGGAACAGAACTACCAGCCAGGGAAGAACGGGTCTTGCTGAGATGGGGGAAAGCAGATGGAACACGTTAAAAGAAGGCCCATTACCCAGACAGTCATGGAAACTGCAGAACACAGAGGCAACTCCACAGAGCACCAAGAGCCAAACAGACCTGGGTTCTAATAAATCCTCACTCTGGCGCTTGGGGGCATCGTGGTCTTACACAGTTTACTTAGCATTCCTTGCACCTGTTTCATCTGTGAAACGCGAGTGTGATATCTACATTCTAGAGTCTGTAATTGCTATATTCTTGCAATGTAGTGCCTGATCCATGACGTTTGGGCAATAAATGGCAGACACCATTAACACATTTACAACTACTAGTCATAGTATCTCTACTCTGGCTAAAATGTCAGCCTAATTTGACAATGCCCCATTATTATCTTGTACCCAAGACAGCCAACGTCAGACCAAGGCAAAGGCAAATATAGCAACAACAAGAAGGGGTGACCCTCAAAAGTTTGTTTTGGGGTCCTCGTGGTGATGTCAGGGTGTTTGTGTCAACTTAGGTCTCCTTCCTCAGCTTCGTCACCAGAAAAATCTCCAAATCAAACCAAACCATGAACTAAACTTGAATCCCAGCTCTGCTATCTCCTATCTGTCCAACTTCAGACAAAAGAAAAACTATTTCAGCTTCTTGTTCTATAAGATGGAGATAGTAATACCTACACCACATGCTTGTTTGAGAAATTCAGTGTAGCATGACTAAAATGCCCGATTTGCAGGAAGGTCAGCACAAATAATTGAGATACTCTTTGAACTCAGAATGTATTCAAGCCTCTTCAACCTAGGGCAGAAGCATGTCCTGTAATAATCACATTCCACACATGACCGTTACCCATTCCCCACACACACATTCATATACACGTGCACACTCACATACATATACACATGCGAATACACACTCTCACACATGCACAATCACACATGTACATATGAACACACAGGAACACACTCATACCCACACATACACATTCCTACACAGTCACACACAGACACATGTATGCATGCGCATAGACATACACACACACACACACACACACACACACACACACACACTCTCTCAAACACATGGGCCTCCCCTAGAATGGGGGCCCGTTTTACTCCACAGTTCTTTAGTAATCTCTCTAAATAATCTTGGAGGAGAAAGCAATTTGCTCCTAGGACAGAATGTAATTCAGAGGAGGTTATTCTCCCTCCATCTCTCTGGTCATAGTGTCTTTCACACCAGGCTGTGCAAATTATGGAGTATTTTCTGAAGCTGTTGAAGGATTAACAAATCCAGATTGATGACAATTTCCTGGGGACTTTCATAAGGACACATATTTGGGTCCTACCACAGATCTACTGGATCAGAATATACAGAGCTGGAGTCCGGGGATCTATATTTTTTTAAAGATCCCTATATTATTCTAACAATCAATCAGATTCAGGGAGCACTCATTTGATTCTTGCAATCCCTCCACACTGCCTTCAGATGGAATCATTAATCCATTTTATAGATGAGGAAAGTGAGGAGAGGTTTAACAAAATGACAAATCAGTGACTGTCAGAGACAGGTCCAAAATGGTTTTTTGACCACCCAATCACCCTTGCTGGTGACCAGCGGTGTGAGTGTGGAAAAATCACTTTGATTCTCAGGACTTTCATTTCCCTGTATATCAAATGGACAGAGGACGCCAGTCTCCTTCCCCCTATGGAAGCGTGGCAAGAATGACATGAACTGATGTGTAGGAAAATAACTAGACACTTCACATATACATAGGAGATACTGTCCTGATTTAAATGCAGGAACCAGAATTTCTCCAAAAGTTAGGGTCTCAGCTCTCAAACAGATTCCTGCGCAGAGCGTGTCTATCTATTTCTATCTAGTGGACCAGGAGTGGACACTTAATCCAGAGTCTTCACTTGGCATGAAGAGCAATTTACAGTTCCTTCAAGTGACTGGAATTCGTGATATGGTGACTAAGGCATCTCCTGTCCCCTGCCTTGTAGACCGGGGCGCTGACAAAGCCAATCTGCTATGAAAGAAGAAACAGCCATTTAGCCAGTGAAGCAACGGTGACAGGGGCCAAATAAAAGTATTCCTGACAGCTCTCCATGTTTGTTTCCGGTCCATCCCTGGGCCTCTGCACGTTTCTGAAAACACTCCATTATCCTTCTCATCAATTCCCATTTTGTGTTCCAGCTAGTTCAAGAGAATTTCTGCTAGTGTCATCCAAAAATAGCTCTAAAAAATACAGGTACCCCCCCAATCACTTTAATAAGTGCTTTTGCTGGGCGCCTGGGTGGCTCAGTTGGTTAAGTGACTGCCTTCGCCTCAGGTCATGATCCTGGAGTCCCGGGATCGAGTCCCACGTTGAGCTCCCTGCTCGGCAGAGAGTCTGCTACTCCCTCTGACCCAACCCCCTCTCATGCTCTCTCTCTCTCTCTCATTCTCTCTCTCAAATAAATAAAATCTTAAAAAAAAAAAATAAGTGCTTTTGCTGACGATCAAAGACAGAGGCCACGTGTTCTTGCTCGGCAGCGTCGCCACGGAGGCGGGGCCCTCTCCCTCCACACGATCGATCGCTTCCCTCCGGATGTCTCCCCACCCCTGAGAGGTAGAGAAGGAGAAAGGTTCTGCTGTCTTTCTTTACAATAATGACCACGTTGCCATCTGCAGTGATGAGGACCATCATGTTCTGGAATCTTCTTTCAAAAAGATGTAGAATGGCTTCTTGGCCATTTGAATTGTTCGGCCAATCCAAAGGCAGGCAAAGGAGCTAGGAAATAACTTTGGGGTTTATATAACTTCACGAAAGGCAAATCCATTCTGACTTCTGTTTGCAGCTTAAAAGCCATTATTTTCCAAATCCCTGATAAGAAAGCTAAGAGCTATTTTTGGTTGGTCTATAGTCAAGGTACTGTACTAAGTAGCAGCTTTTTTGAATTAGTCTTGCTCCTGAATCCATTTTATGTCCCTAACTTTCCTTTGCCTTTCCCCCCCCCTTTCTTATTTCTAATATATGGTTTTTGTTGCATTTTAAGCCTCCTTAAATCCTTTCTGGACCAAGAAGCAATATAACAAAGTAAAAACAGATTTCCCCTTTGTTACCAGAAGAATTCTTTCACTTTTATGTTACACACAGGCATGTAAAATGATGGATAGTCAGAAATAAAATATTTAGGCTCAGTGTTCCATCAGTCACCGCAAGGCATTTATTATGCACTTCTTATGTACAAGGAATTGTAGGGACTACAAATAAGTGTAACAAACAGCAAGAAACTTTCAGAGGAGCCCAGACACAGATGACATTTGCGCAGGAAGGAAAAACCATCCAGAATGCAAGGTCACCAATGAAGGCGATGCTTTGATCTGGGGACTGGGGTCCAGAGAAAGCTGTAGGAAGGGTGGTGACTTAAATTGGGCTTTGAGGAATAGAGACAATTCTAATATATGAGGAAAGATACAAGAGAACAGATAATAACTTAGAGCACAGGAAGGAGAGAATTACAATCTCAGGAGAATGGCATGTACTTGGGCTTCTCAAATTTGAACATTAGAATCACCCAGAGGGCTTGTGAAGGCCTAGACAGCTGAGTCCCACCCCCAGGTTCTGATTCAGCAGGGCTGGACTGGGACCCGAGAAGTCGCATTCTTGACAAATTCCAAGCTGATTCCTTTGCTGCTGCTTAGGGCCCCACACTCTGAGAAACACTGGTCTAAACAAGAGAGCTCTCCACGCCGCATTTCAGATAAGACTTATGGTGGAGGTACCTGTTACAAAGCAGTGGGAGTAAGAGGGAAAGCCTGCTAAGGTCCACTTTGTTGGATGCCCCCTCAATGCCATCAGCACCGTCATGTGTCCCTGTCACCTTCCTGCAGACTCTTCAGAACCTCTCCCTCCTGTGTACCTCTCACTGTCCTTAACTACAATATTCACAGCTTACAGGGGTATGAAAGAACCAAAGTATGTTGGCCTTCTCCTTCCTGGGCTTTTGCCACTTGGGAGAGATTTGCCTCCAGCCTGAACCAGACTACGTCCTCAGATGGTTTTCTTTAGCCCTGCACACCTGCTCTCCTCCTGTGCATATCTATATTTTCATCAAATCCTTCCCACATGCTGGTACACATCCCACTGACCATAAGCACTGCTCTACCCCCGGTCCTCACAGCAGCTGGGCCCCAAGGACACAATACCGCAGGGCATATGACCATGGCTTACAGGGTAAGGCTTCCTGCATCCCACAGGTGCTTTTCCTTCTGACAAGATGGAGGACCATGCGACTGACTTAAGAGTCAGACAGTCACTTGGCCTCTCACCACATAGAGCTTCGGTGATTTTAGAAGACCACTTGCTAAATGTCCTCAGTTTCCCCATCTTGTAAACAAGATAAAATGGTATAGGGCACCTGGGTGGCTCAGTCAGTTAAGCGACTGCCTTCGGCTCAGGTCATGATCCTGGAGTCCTGGGATCGAGTCCCGCATCGGGCTCCCTGCTCGGCGGGGAGTCTGCTTCTCCCTCTGACCCTTTTCCCTCTCGTGCTCTCTATCTCTCATTCTCTCTCTCTCAAATAAATAAATAAAATCTAAAAAAAAAAAACTTTAAAAAAAAAGATAAAATGGTATAATCCTCATTGTGAGAATTTGAGATAATGGGATCTGATTCAACATGAGCCCAATAAATGGAAGCAAGTCCTGGGATAATTCCACTGTCAAGGTCATATCTTTATTACCTAAAAAGTATTTAGTAACTGCCCTCTCTGTGCCCAGTGCTAAATATATGTTTTAGTTAAAAAGATAAAGGGTGCCTGGGTGGCCCTGTCAGTTAAGTGTCTGACTCTTGTTTTTGGCTCAGGTCATGATCTCACGGTCATAGGATTGAGCCCCCGTGGGGCTCCAGGCTCAGTACGAAGTCTGTTTGTCCCTCTCCCTCTGCTCCTCCCCCCACTCCTGCTCTCTCTTGCTCTCTCAAATAAATAAATAAAAATAAAATCTTTTCCTCTTACACTGTTGGTGGGAATGCAAGCTGGAACAGCCACTCTGGAAAACAGTATGGAAGTTCCTCAAGAAGTTAAAAATAGAGCTATCTTACGACCCAGCAATTGCACTACTGGGTATTTACCTCCACAGATACAAATGTAGTGACCCAAAGGGGCACCTGCACCCCAACGTTCATAGCAGCAATGTCCACAACAGCCAAACTGTGGAAGGAGCCGAGATGTCCTTCAACAGACGAATGGATAAAGAAGATGTGGTTCATATACACAATGGAATATTACTCAGCCATCAGAAAGGATGAATACCTACCATCTATATCAACATGGATGGAACTGGAGGGAATTATGCTAAGTGAAATAAGTCAAGCAGAGAAAGACAATTATCATATGGTTTCACTCACATGTGGAATATAAGGAATAGTGCAATAGGGGAAGGGAGGGAAAACTGAATGGGAAGAAATCAGAGAGGGAGACAAACCATGAGAAACTCTTGACTCAGGGAAACAAACTGAGGGTTGTGGTTAGGGAGGTGGGGATGGGGTAACTGGGTGATGGGCATTAAGGAGGGCACGTGATGTGATGAGCACCGGGTGTTATACACAACTAATGAATCACTGAACATTATATCAAAACTAATGATGTACTTTATGTTGGCTAATTGAATCCTGAACAACCAGGGGGAAAACTGCAAGCAATAAGGCCCTACCAGAGGAACAGCCTCGAAGTGAAAGGAAAAGAACACCTTAAATAACTTTCGGTCATAATGACAATCTTGTCAAGGATTATTATTATAAATAATAATAGATCTGTGATTGTTTGCATACCTACCATGTCCCAGGCCTATAAGTTTCATCCATAAATTCTAAACCTCGTGACAGCTGGGCAAGGTCAGTATTATTAAGTCTATTTTATAGAAGTGGACACTGAGATTCAGAAGGAAGATTCCTGCCAAGGTCACAGAGCAGAGGAATGACAGGTTCATGATTAGGTCTATGTGACTCCAAATCCATGCTGCTTTTACCCCATGCCACCATGACTCTCCAGAGCCCCATTAACCAAAAAGATGTGTCAGGGCCCACCAGGGGGCACAAAGGGAAACCCAGCCCCCACCCCTGATTCAGCCAAAATGGTCTGGATAGTTCTGTATAAAAGAATCCAGTGAAGATTCCATTGTGGGCTAGAAAGACAGGTTTGTAGCCACCACTCAGCTCCTCATGTCAGTAGTACCGGACCTTAATGAAGATTCTTCTTTGTGTGGCCACTTTTCTGTTAGTCCAAAAATGCAGCACAGCACAGTGGTCAAGATAGTGACCTCTGAAGTCAGAGCACATGGATTTAAATCTCTACCCTAGAAGCTATGTAAGCTTGAACAGTCACTTACTTCCCTGTGCCTCAGTTTCTTCATCTGTTAAATGGAGAATAGAATAATAATAGAACTGTCTTCATCAATTTGTTGTGAGGATTACTATATGTAAATGCTTAGAACATCCAGCCAGCGGTAAGCAGTACAGAATTGTTAACTATTATAACTATTATCAGTGAATCAGTGCTAATTTGAAAGGCTGCCTCTGAAATTCCCTATACCCACCTATTTACCCAGGCCCAGAAATTACGATCCAAAAGAATACAACAAATATATTACCTCATTCTCTAGCAGCCAAGTCTCTTGAAGTCAATTGTTCGTTAATCCTCTCACTCATTAATTATATCAGTCAGTCAGTCAAGATTTACTGAGCATGTCTTATATGCCAGGCAAAGTTCTAAGTACTGAAAATACAGGGATGAATTAAGGAAGACAAAGTCCCTGATCCCATGAAGCTTGTATCTTACTGGGGGAGACAATAAACAAATATAGATTATGTGAGTGATTCGTGTGGGAAGACAAATAAAGCAGGATAAGTAGACAGAGAGTAGAGGTGGTATCACATAGAAAGACCACAGAAGGCTTTTCTGATTAGGTGATATTAGAGCACAGACTTAAATGAAGTTAGAAAGTGAGCCCCCTCCATGATGTGGGAAGTGTGCTCCAAAGGGAGCAAAACCTCAGTGCAAAAAAACATTCAGTGCAGTTTCTTGGAACCCTGTCAGTTTCAGGGAGTAAAGGAGATCAAATGAGGGATTTGGCCAAAGGACAGATATTACGGAGCTTTGTAGATCATAAGGCATGGGATTTCTAAGTGTGCTAGGAAGTTACTAGAGGGTTCTAGACAAGAGAAGGACATGATCAGATTTACCTTTTAAAAGATCTCTCAGGCAGCCATGGAGAGGAGACCATAAGAAGATGAAAAGTGGAAACAGGGAGATCAGACAGGGGGTCTTTGCAGCAGTCCAGATGAGGTATGAACGTGAGGTGTGCTGGGTGGTCAAGATAATGGGAATAAGAAGTCAGTTTCTACACGTGTCAAAGAGTAGGAGCCATCAGGATTTGCTGACCCATTCAGCTGTGGATGAGTGAGAAAGGGATAGTCAGTCAAGGTTTGGAGGACTCTTCAGTGTAGGTCTTCAACCCGTGGAACAGAGTACTCACCTAGGCAATGAAAAGAGACAAAGAAGGTGGTGGACCAAACCTTGGGACCTTTTCACCTTTACAGTTCAGGAAGAGGATCCAGGTCCACTCCAGGGGAGAAAGAAGAGAGCCAATGGGATGGGGGCAGGGATCTAGGGAAGGGGGATACCTACACGCTGTGAGAAAAAGAAGCTTTAAGATAAAAGTTGTGAAGGACTATTTCACATGGTGCTGAGAAACTGGTTAAATAAGATGAGGAAGGAAAATGGAGCATTGGATTTGGGAAAGTTTGAGCATCGTGCCCTTGAGGAGAGCAGTTCCCTGCTGCATCAGAGGTGAAAGCTTGCTGTAAGTTAGCAGAAAGGAGGAGCTGAGGAAGTGTTGAGCATACTTTGAGAAGTGGTGCTGTAAGGCGAAATAGAGTGAGAGCCGGAAGAGACAAGAGATGTGGGAGTTGTTATTTAAGATGCGAGATAGGATGGCAGGTTGTAGGCTCTTGGGTATGATCCAGGAGAAGGAAAAAAAGAGTGTTAAAGAGAGGGGATTAGTGCTGAAGCAATGCCCTTGAGTAGGGGAGAATGGATGCAGCCGGAAAACAAGGAAAGAGGCCAGGTTCATCTGTACAGGAGGCAGCAGAAGGCAGGAGACCAGCACAATGGGCAGCAAATGTGGGTCAGAGGACCTTCCTACAGAAATCTCTTTTGATAAGGAAATCAAAGCCCCCAGACACTGAGAGATTTCCTAATGAAATCTCTAAGTTAATGGCAAAGCTAGTTATTGGCAAAACTACTCTCAATTCTCCATGAAATTGTACTACTGAGTATCAACCCACTAGAAGATATTTATTCCTGTTTCTGAACCCCACTGGATTCTTCCTGACAGTTTCATGGTTGCTGTTTGGGGGTTTTGTGGTGGTTTTTTTTTTCCCCTTTAGTGATGTGAATTTGCCTTGAAATCTTTGGTCATCTGCCAAGCACTAATGTAATGAGAAGTTTGGAATTGTGCCCTGAATGCCCACTTACAGAGATTTTAACCCCCACCCCCCTCCACTGACCATGCAAAAGGAAAAAGTATATACATAAAAAAAAAAATTTTAAACCAGAATCCACTGGATCCACCTAGCATTTCTTCACAATGAGGTCAAATGAGCCCTGACTTCAGACTACAGTGCCCAGCAGAGTGCCCTGCCCACATGGATGTTTGTTGAAATCTATTGAATAAATCAATGAACAATTTATACTACAAGTTGTTAGAATTTCTGAAGCTGAGCTAATTCTTTCTCAAGACTGATTCTAATGTTTCAACTGTGAAATCAACTTACCTAAGGGTGGGTTCTTTTCACATTTGTTTGTAGACTGAAAATTGAACAATCGCTTGTGAATGCATGGGCAGATAATTTGAAATTACTTAGGCCCAATGATTGGTGCCCGGCCTTAGAAACAAGGGTTAACTGCTATTTTATCATCAGAAAATAACCAATTTAACCCCAGGATAATTAAACCAGAATATCATAAAGACCAAGGGTCGGAGGTCTATGACATGCAAGTTTCACATGGCACCCAAGGGACTCCTGCTCATCACAGAAGAGACCAGTCAGAAGGGGTAGTCACCTGGTCACCTTCTGATCCCTGTCCTGCTAACAAGTCCTGAACCATTCTTAACCTCAGAAAGCTACCCACCAATCTTTGCTACTGTTGTAATTGATTATCAAGCCATGAACTCTGTCAGCCTTCCCTGATGTAGGCAGCCCTTCATTTCTCAGGAGTTAGGGAGTATGTCACCTTCATCCCTTGCACGCAGCATAGGGTGATGTCCAGGGCAAAGGAAAGGCTCTCATCTGCTTTTTTTCCTACTCTACTTTATTGAGATATAATTGACAACATTGTGTAAGTTTAAGGTGTACAATGTGATGATTTGATACATTGCAAAATGATTACCACAATAAAGTTAATAAACAGGTCCATCTCACATGGTTACCATTTTTGTATGTGTGATGAGAATTCTTAAGACCTATCCTCTTCATAATTTGCAAGTATACAATACAGTATTGTTAACTGTAGCCATTATGCTATGCATTACATCTCCAGAACTTATTCATCTTATAACTAGAAGTTTGTTCTCTTTAACCAACTTCACCCAACTCTCCCCACCCACTCCTGGCAACCACCAATTTACTGTTTCTATGAGTTCAGTTTTTTTAGATTCTACATATAAGTGAGATCATACAGTATTTCTCTTTCTCTGTTTGACTTATTTCACTTAGCATAATACCCTTAAGGTCTATCCATGTTGTTGTAAGTGGCAGAATTTCCTTTTATATGACTAAATAATCTTTCATTACATACATCACATTTTCTTTATTCTTTCATCTGTTGACAGACATGTTGTTTCCATGCCTTGGCTATTGGGAAAAAAAATGTTGTAATAAACATGGGGTCAGATATTTCTTCAAGATAATGAATTCATTTCCTTTGGTCATATACCCAGAAGTGGGATTGCTGGATCATATGGTAGTTCTATTTTTAATTTTTTGAAGAACGTCCATAGTGTTTTCCATAGTGACTGAACCAATTTACAATTACACCAATAGTGTGCAACCGTTTCCTTTTCTCCACAACTTTGCCAACCCTTACCTCTTGCCTTTTTGATGAATATCCATTCTAACAGGTGTGAGGTAATGTCTCATTGTGGATTTGATTTGCCTTTCCCTGATGTTTAGTATTGTTGACCATCTTTTCATGTACCTATTGGTCATTTGTATGTCTTCTTTGGGGGGAAAAAAGTCTATTCTGGTCCTTTGCTCATTTTTAATCAGATTATTATTTCCCCCCATTGATATGTATGAGTTCCTTGCATATTTTGGATATTAACCTCTTGTTAATTTTGTGATTTGCAATATTTTCTCCCATTCCAGAGGTTGCCTTTTCATTGTGTTGATCACTTCTTTTGCTAGCTAGGAGCTTTTTAGTTTGTTGTAATTCCACTTACTAATTTTTGCACTTGTTCCTTGTCCTTTTGGTAACATAGCCAAAAAATCATTGCCAAGACCCATGTCAAGGAGTTTTTTCTTTATGTTTTCTTCTAGGAGTTTTATGGTTTCAAGTCTTATATTTACATCTTTATTCTATTTGAGTTGATTTTTGTGGGCATTGTAAGATAGTAATCCAGTTTTATTCTTTTGCATATAAGTATGCAGTTTTTCCAACACCATTTATTAAAGACATTATCTTTTCTCCATTGAATATTTTTGGTTCCCTTGATGAATATTAGTTGACAGTTTACACATTGGGTTTCTGTGCTCTCGATTATCTTCCGTTGATCTATGTGTCTCTTTTTAGGCAGTACCATATGTTTTGATTAGTATATTTTGTAATATAGTGTGAAATCAAGGAGTATGATGCCTCCACCTTTCTTCTACTTTCTCGGGGTTTCTATTAATAATCTTTTGTAGGGGTGCCTGGGTGGTTCAGTTGGCTATGCATCTGCCTTCGGCTCACTTCATGATCCCAAGATCCTGGGATCAAGCCCCGCATCGGGTTCCTTGCTCGACAGGGAGCCTGCTTCTACCTCTCCTTCTCCCTGCCGCTCCTCCTGCTTGTGCTCTCTCTCTCTCTCTCGCTTCTCTCCCTCTGTGTCAAATAAATAAATAAAATCTTTTAAAAAAAAAGAATCTTTTGTGGTTCCATGTGAACTTAATTTTCTTTTTTCCTATTCCTATAAGAAAAATACCATGTAATTTTGATAAGGATTACATTATATCTATAGATGACTTTTGGGAGTATGAACATTTTTAATGATATTAATTCTTCAGATCCATGAACATGAGATATCTTTCTATTATTTATGTCTTCTTCAATTTCTTTCATCAATGTCTTATAGTTTTTAATGTACAGATATTCCACCTCCTTGGTTAAATTTATTCCTAAGTATTTTATTGTTTTTAATGTTATTGTAAATGAGATTTTTTTCAGATAGTTCATTGTGGGTATAAAAATGCAACTGATATTTATATATTGATTTTGTAGCCTGCAACTTTAACGAATTTGCTTAGTAGCTCTAGCAGTATCTAGTGGAGTTTTGGGGGATATTCTATATATGAAAAATAATATCATCAGCAAACAGAGAGGTATGTACTTCTTCTTTTCCAATTTGGATGCCTCTTATTTCTTTTTCTTGACTAAATGCTCTGGCTAAGACATCCAGTACTCTGTTGAATAGGAGTGGTGAGAGTAGGCACCTTCTCTTGATCCTGATTTTAGAGGAAGAGGCTTTAATCTTTCACCATTGTGTATGATGTAAGAGATGGAATTGTTATATATGGCCTTTATTATTTTGGGGTACATTCCTTCTATACCCAATTTTTTGATAGTTTTTATCCAAAAAAAAAAAAGTATGTTGAAATTTGTCAAATGTATTTTCTGCTTCTATTGGGATGGTCATATGGCTTTATATTTCATTCTATTAATGTGATGTAGCACATTTATTGATCTACACATGTTGAGCCATCCTTGCATATGGAGGATGAATCCCTCCTGATCATGGTGTATGATCCTTTTAATGTGCTGTTGAATTTGGCTTGCTAGTATTTTGTTGAGAATGTTTGCATCTAGGTCATCAGTGATATTGGCCTATAATTTTCTTTTCTTGTAATGTCCATATCTGCTTTTCATATCAGAGTAATTCCGGCCATGTAAAATGAGTTTGGGAATGCTCCTTCCTCTTCAATATTTTGGAAGACTTTGAAAAGAAATTGACTTTCACTCTTCTTTAACTATTTGTTAGAATTCATCAGTGAAACCATCTGGTTCTGGGGTTTTCTTTGTTGGGAGGTTTTTCTTATTATTAATTCAATCTTTTTATTCATTATCAGTCTATTCAGATTTTCTATTTCTTTATGATTCAGTCTTTTTTAAGATTTATTTATTTATTTTAGAGAGAGAGGAGAGGAGAGGGTCAGAGGGAGCGGAAGAGAGTCCCAAGCATATTCTGCACTAAGCACTGAGCCTGACATAGGGCTCAATCTCACAACCCTAAGATCATGACCTAAGCTGAAACCAAGAGTCAGTCACTTAACCCACTGAGCCACCCAAACATCCCAATGATTCAGTCTTGACAGGTTGTATGTTTCTAGGAATTTGTCTATTACTTATATATTGTCCAATTCGTTGGTATAAAATTGTTGACAGTAGTCTCTTTGTATTTCTGTGGCATTGGTTATAATGCTTCCTCTTTTACTTACAATTTAATTTATTTGAGTCCTCTCTCTTTTTTCTTGATTAGTCTCGCTAAAGTTTTGTTGATTTTGTTTATCTTTTCAAAACCAACTTTTAGTTTTGTTAATTTTTTTATTGTTTCATATTCTCTGTTTTATTTATTCCTGTTCTAATCTTTATTATTTCCCTCTTTCTACTAATTTTGGGTTTAATTTGTTCTTGTTTTTCTAATTCCTTGAGCTGTAATATTAGGTTGTTTTTTTGAAATCTTTTTTTTTCCTGATGTGTTTATAGCTATAAACTCCCTTCTTAGAACTGCTTTTGTTGTATCTCATAAGTTGTGCTTCCATTTTCACTTGTCTTGAGGTATTTTTTAAAAGATTTTATTTATTTATTTGAAAGAGAGAGAGAGCACAAGAGGAGGGAACGGGCAGAGGGAGAAGGAGAAGCCGACTTCCCACGGAGCAGGGAGCCTGATGCGGGGCTCAATTCCAGGACCCTGCGATCATGACCTGAGTTGAAGGCAGATGCTTAACTGACTGAGACACCCAGGTGCCCTATCAAGGTATTTTTTTATATTTCTTTTGATTTCTTCTTTGATACATTGGTTGTTCAAGGGTGTGTCAATTTCCATGTATTTGTGAATTTTCCAGCACTCCTCTTGTTATTGATTTTGAGTTTCATACCATTGTAATAGGTAAAGGTAATTAATATAATTTCAATCCCCTTAAATTTTTTAAGACTTGTTTTGTCAAGTGCTCAGTGGGGAGCCTGCTTCTCCCTCTCCCTCTGCCTGCTGCTCTGCAGGTGTGGACTTATTGTTGCCATTTTGTTAACCATTTTCTGACTGTTTTGTAGATCCTTTGTTCCTTACTTCTTGCTTTCTTCTTTTGTGATTTGAAGACTATTTGGTGGTGGTATGCTTTGATCTCATTTATCATGTTTTATGTAACATCTACAGGTTTTTTCTTTGTGGTTACCATGAGGCTTACATAAAATGTTTTAGAGTTATAACATTTTATTTTAAACTGATAAAAACTTAACTTGATGGCATACAAAAACTTTATGCTTTTATACCCCCCCACACA
Organism: Callorhinus ursinus; assembly: GCF_003265705.2. Taxonomy (NCBI): domain Eukaryota; kingdom Metazoa; phylum Chordata; class Mammalia; order Carnivora; family Otariidae; genus Callorhinus; species Callorhinus ursinus. The sequence goes on from NW_027397064.1 coordinate 97,954,602, forward strand.
CACCTCACACTTAGGGTTATTAATGTTACATTTACATCTTTTTTATGTTGTGTATCCAATAACAAATTACAATAATTATAGTAATTTTAAGACAATCTTTAAACTTTTAAATTTGAGTTGTAAGTGCGTTATGCACCACCATTACAATAATAAAGAATCTGACTTTTACTATTTACCTGTACTGGTGAGTTTTAAACATTCATATGCTTTTGTAACGTTAATTAGCATCCTTTTATTTCAGCTTGAAGAATGCTTTTTAGCATTTCTTGTAAAATTGGTCTAGCGGTGATGAACTCCCTTAGTTTTTGTTTGTTTTGTTGCTCTCTCTCTTTCATTTCAGAAAAACAGCTTTGCTGGGTATAATTTTCTTGGTTGCCAGGGTTTTTCTCCCCCTTTCAGTATTTTTATCATCCTACTCTCTCTTGGCCTCAAAGTTTCTCCTAGAAATTCATTTATAGTTTTATGGGGACTCCCTTGCTTATGACAAGTGGCCTTTCCCTTGATGCTTTCAAAATTCTCTTTGTCTTTGACTTTTAAGAATTTAATTATAATGTTTCTCAGTTCAACCTACTGAGGGTCTTTGGCCTCATGAATATGGATGGCTATTTCTCTCCCTAAGTTTAGGAAGTTTTCAGCCAGTATTATTTTAAATAGACTTTCTGTCCCTTTCTCTTTCTCTTCTACTTCTGCAATTCCCATAATGCATATATTGTTTCTTCTGATTCTACCCCATAAGTCCTGTAGGCTTTCTTCCATCTTTTTCATCCCTTTTTCTTTTTGCTCCTCTGACCAGATAATTTCAAATGACCTATCATTGAGCTCACTCATTCTTTCTTCTGGTTGGTTGAATCTACTGTTGAAGCTCCCAGTTGAATTCTTTAGTTTAGTCATTATATTCCTTAGCTCCTAGATTTTTGTTTGGTTGGTTGGTTGGCTTTTTTGATGGTTTCTATTTCTTTGTTGAAATAAATTTCTCATTTTGTTCATGCATTGTTTCCCCAATTTCATTTAGTTATCTGCATGTTCTTTTAGTTCACTGAAATTCTTTAAAAGGATTTTTCCGAATTCTTTATCAGACAGTTCATATATCTCCATTTATTTAGGGTTAGTTATTACAGCTTTATTAGCTTCCTTTGGTGGTGTCATGTTTGCCTGATTCTTTGTGAACCTTGATTCCTTGCACTGGTATCTCTGCATATGAGTAAGCGCTCTCCTCCCAGATTTCACAGGTTCACATAAGGGAAGGACCTTCATCAGTTAGTTCATCTTAGGGTGCTGGATGGGTAATGTCTGTGGACAGATGGGACTCTCTATAGGGGTCCCAGGTGGGCAAGGCCACTGCCCATGCTTTCAGGTGGGGGTGGTACTGCTGTCTAGGCTCCATGGTTGTGTAGGCCTGCTGGTTGGCCTCTGCAGTCAGGTGGGGTCACTATCTGGGCTCTGCAAACACCTATGGTCACGGGAGGTCACAGGCTATGTTTCCTGGCAGAGTGATGCCTCTGGTTCGACACCACAATTAAGCAGAACTGTGGGCTGTGCCACACAAACACTCCTTGTTGGGTGGAGTCTCAGGCTGTGCTTCCTAACCAGATGGTGTCTCTGACTGGATTCTGTATTCAGACAGGGCTGCAGGTAAGATCTTATGGTCAGGTAGAGTCACAGACTGGGCTTTGCAATCAGGTAGGCCATTGGCTGAACTCCACTGTTGGGCAAGATCAGGCCCAGGCTCTCTTGTTGGGTGGGACCTCCAGCTGTCTCCTAAAGTTGAGTGGGTCTGAAGACTATGCCCTGTGGTTGGGTAGGGTCACTCTCCAGGATCTCTGGTCAGGTGAAGCCACAGCTATGTTTTGCAATTGGGCATGCTCACTGGGTAGTCTCACTGCCTGGGGGAGGTCAGTGTTCAGCAGTCAGGCAGGGCCATAAGCTGGGCTCCAGAGCTGCTGAGGGTCACTGCTCAGGGTCCCTGGTTGTGTAGGACTACAGGCTTTGCTCAACAGTTGAGCAGGGATGAAAGTTTGACTCCCTGCATGAATGGGTCTGTCAGTTAGGCTCCCTGGCTGTCCAGGCTCTGTGGCTAAGCTTCCTAGTCAGACAGGACAGGTGGTCATGCTCAGTTGTTATGCAGGACTGTAAATTTGCTTCCTTTCCCAGGAAGGGCTGTCGAACAGGCTCCACAACTTGTCCCCATTGGCTAGGGACTCAAATCAGGCAGAACTAATGACCAAACTCCCTGGATAGATGGAGCTGCCAGCTTGGCAGAGCAGCCGGCTAGGATCTCTCCTCAGATGCCACTGCAAGCAGGAAGGCAGTCTGCCTAGATCTGAGCACTGGTTGTTGTCTCTATCTGATCCCCAGTGATCAAGCCCTGGAGATTCCCTCAATGATCCCCAAGAGGCAAGACCCGGGGGAGCCTTCTGGGAAGCATCTCATAACATTGAGGGAGTGGATTCCACCTTAGGCTCTCTTTTCCCACTGGAGAAACCATAGGCCCATGGGGTCCCTCTCTGTGGTACAGTGATGGCCTGGGGAAGGGGAAATGTGATCAAAGTGAATTCACCCCTTTTACCCTTCTAATGCAGTCTTTCTTAGTCTCTGTGATCCAGGTGTGTGCTTCAGCCCCAGCCCAGGTTCTAGAGTTTTCACCCTGGTGTCTTATCCTGATTTATGGTTGCTAGTTGGGCTTCTTGTAAGGGAGACTGAAGTTGGGAACAACTTGTGTTGGCATCTTCTTGTTTGCTCTTGAAAAAGGACAGAAATAAAGAAATCACATCAGATTTAAGTGAGAATATCAGTGATAATATTGCAGTTGTCAAGGGCAATATTCACAAATAAGGGAAAACTAGAAGAGTAATCTTGAAGTCTTGCCTCTAAAAAAGAAGGTAGTGTAATAGGACAAGTAATAAGAGTAACCAATGGGATGTTGTAAGAAGAGTATAGTATTTGACTCTGAACGGCATGCATTGTCCACATTAGACAACACATGGCTTTGGAGCTACAAGATTTCTAGTCATAGACCCACCTCCTCTGGCTGTGTGACCTTGAGTCAGTCATGTAATCTCTCTGAGCCTCAGATTCCTTGACTATAAATATAAAAGAGTGCCTGCCTTCTGTATTAGCTAAGAAGACTAAATGACATAAAATGTGCAGGGGGATGAGCTTGGCTCTTGTCCACCATTCTGGCGTTCACCAATCTTAAGCTCCTTCCCCCACACCGAAACATCTGCTTATCTATAACAAGCTCTCAGAAAATTGCCAGAAACATTTAAATCACCTATTGTGCTCACATATATGGCCAGCCCTGCAAGTGGGGAATTTATTGGTAAATGGATTTTCCTAGCACTTCTTTCTCATCCTTTCACCTCTTGATCTGACATTTCAGGTTCACAGGAAAAGCTAATGGAACAGCTGATTGCCACATACATAAAAGTTGGTGAATATCATTTCTGATGTATAACTGCTCAAAAAAAAAAAAGAATATTTTAAACACATTAGAGTTTTCCCCTGACTAAAGCATTGAGTAAAATCAGCGTGGCTCATATTGGAGTGTCGATTGCCCTGGGAGTACGCGCTAATCTAAAATGGAGGGAAGCAGAGAGGGGCAAGTGATGTGCAACATTCAAACATTTGGATCTGGTAAAATATTTCAAATCTGACTGTTTGAATTGTAAACCCTGAGGGCAAGAATGATGTCTGTTTGAATCTGTACAGCCCCAAGGATACCGTTCTTGCTCTATAAACATGAAATAAAATAGTAATATTCAGGGGTTTGCCATGTACATTTCTTCAAACCTCTTGACTCAGATATATCCATTTGGGACTATTCCTAGTAACTACTTAGAAAATAATTTCTAAGAAGATCACAGAAAGTTCTTTTGTTTCTTTCCAGAGTTTGTTGTTTCAGTCATCCTCCAAGAATAAAGAAATCGTTCATCCGGGGAGCCTTCCTGAATTGATCAAAGGAGCTATCAGTTGCCCATCCCCATTTTCTCTGGCCATGAATCTCTCTCAGCTGCTTTCCCAGAAACCTATGCAAATGAAAGGTTTGGACTTGTCCTTATTCCCCATAAAATAAAAATTACGAAAATAGCTTATCTTTTTATATAGTACAATTCAGCTAATATGCAATACCCCATTACGAGATAATGTGTCACCTTAACCAAACCACCCAAGTTCAAATCCCACTTATTTCAACTGTTACTTGTATGATCTTGAACAAGTCTTCTAATCCTTTGTGTCTCATTTCTTTATGTATAAAATTGGGATGATAATATTACCTACATCACAGGGTAGGTAGTTACTATATGTAAAGCATCTAGAACAGTGCCTGGCACATAGTAAGGACTATATATGTAATAGGCACTTTTATATAAGCCACCAAAGGCTGGCTAATGTTCAACGCAAAATGCCTAATACCCATCTGTAACAGAAATCATTTAGTTAACCACATCAGTCACAAAACACCCAGCCACGCAGTCCTCTGTTTGACCTCCTCATCTGCCAAGACCAATAAGTAGTCAAGACAGCCACTATCTAAAAAAACCTAGTGACAAGTGTCAATTGTCAAGAGGTACTAGATCAACCCTTAACAATTTCCTGAGGTTTAGTCCTGCCAGGAGATCTCCCCAGATTCTCAAATCACTTGATAAATAAAAAGAGTAAGAGGAGAACTCTTATAAAGTCGGAAGCTAGAATCCCAAAAGGTTGAAATTTATCCCAGTTCTAACTTGGGAACTCCCTTCAGAAAATCAGGGATATCAGTTAAACACTGTTTTGATTCCCAACTGTTCATTCAGAAACCTGCCTTATTGTGTTTGAAGCAGTTGAACGCAAGCAGCTGTCTGCTGGGAAAAAATAAAGTCAAAGGAATATCTGTGAGGGGCACCTGGGTGGTTCAATTGGTTAAGCGTCTGCCTTCGGCTCAGGTCGTGTTCCAGGGTCCTGGGATCGAGTCCTGCATCGGGCTCCTTGCTCAGTGGGGAGTCTGCTTCTCCCTCTCCCTCTGCCATTTCCTCTGCTTGTGCTCTCTGGCTCTATCTCTCTGTCAAATAAATAAATAAAATCTTTAAAGAAAAAGCCTATCTGTGGTACTAACCTCTGAGGTCAGTTCTTTTGGTGAAACACAGAGCGTCCCATAGAGGGGGCACCATAGAAGCACTGCCTATCCCACCTCACTCTCATCCACACCTAATTACTCACTGTCCCCCGATATACCTGGCGTTTTGTGTCTGTGGCCCTTGTAAGAAATGCTGCATCCGCCTTGATCGGTCCTATCTCTCCCCACCACCCTTTCCCCACAGTAAACTCTATTCAGCTTGACTCAACAAAATTCTCCTTGAAATATTTCCAGACTCCCAAGCAAATCTGGCAGTTCTCCTCTTTAGATTCCACATGAACTAATTTACCCTTAGCTTCCTTACTGTTCACTGCACTTGTGTCTCTTTGCTATTGAATGCTAAGCTTCTGAAAGGTAAGGATTGTTCCTGGTGTTCCTTTATATCATTAACCTCTAGAAAAATGAAACGTAAATAATAGGAGAGCAAGAACCACTGAATAATTTAATTAACTCAAATATGGGTTGGGAGGGGAAGCTTGAAAAATAGAGAACTTAAGAAGCGCACATATATGCACAATGCTAGATCACCCCTTAACAATTTCTTGAGGTTTAGTCCTGCCAGGAGATCTCCCCAAATTCTCAAATCACTTGATAAACAAAAAGAGTAAGAGGAGAACTCCTATAAAGTCGGAAGCTAGAATCCCAAAAGGTTGAAATTTATCCCTTTTGTTGGCACATAGTAAGGACTATATAAGTAATAGGCACTTTTATATAAGCCACAAAAGGCTGGCTAATGTTCAATGCAAAACACCTAATACCCAACTGTAACAGAAATCAATTAGTTAACCACATCAGTCACAAAACACCCAGCAACGCGGTCCTTGAGAACTATCCCCTTAGTTCTAACTTGGGAACTCCCTTCAGAAATTCAGGGATTCAGTTAAAAACTGTTTTGATTCCCAATGAAGAAAACATACCACCTGGAAGTGAACCCCGCACGCAGAAGGTCTGACATGAGCGCAGCTTCCTACTGATGTGTGTTGACAGTGGGAAGGAGAATAAAGGAAGTGTGAAAACATTAATTTTTGCAAACTACTAACCTAGGAACATAGAGGCAAAATTTAAGAAATAATTTCTATACTTTATTCCACCCTGTACCTATACGTCCTTGTCCAAAGTGATTCTTTGCTCCAAAAGAATAGAACATTCCACTTGTTCAATTAGTTGCTTTAATTGTGCCAGGAAATCAGACTTAAGTACTACGCTCATATCAGAAAAAAAAAATATATATATATATATATATATTACAAGAGTTAGTCAAAAGCACTATATAAAATGCATCCCAGAAGTCTTTTCTCAGATCCGTGCAGACCTTATTTCAGTAATGTATCTCAACAGTGACACCTATAGAAACGTTAAGAAATGTGTTTGTCATTTCACTGGTAGAGAACCCAACTAAGCTCTTTTTCAATTCCAAAGAAAACATTCCTATTGTACTTTGACTGTTTAAGTCATGTACTTATTATTAATTTGCCTTTATTTAATCTAGCTGAGGTTTTTTTTTTTTTCTGAAGCTAAAGTTTAAAATATCCCAGAAAGTCAAAGGCACATAATGCATTTACATTTGGGTCACACTCATTTTCATAAATAAAACAAATAGCAGGAAATGAATCACTGTTTGTCCATTTGAACATAGGAAGGATAGTGTCTGGCCAAAGTTAATCCGCCTTAAGATAAACACAGTAAAGAAAATTGAGGATGAAATAAATTCATCAATCTAGTGACAATTGCAAGGTGCTGGGGAAAACAGAAGATGCTTGACATACATCCTCGCCAAAGTCAGAATCTTTAATGAGGATAAGCAAGGTGAAGATTGCACTCCCAACTGCTTACGCTCTGTCACTCAAATCATAAGGACCTATTCAACTGAATCACAACATAGAAAATTGATTAATTTTGTATTAGTCCTTCTTCTCAGGTGGTCCAAAAACAAAATCTGGGAATCTTAAGTTCTCTGAATAAATCTGATTATGTTTACCCTTTCTGTTCAGAGCTCTTTTGTGACTAAGTAAATAGGCATTCACTTCCTACATCACACCCGTGACACACCCAACCCCACAGTGCAAACAGGACCAGAGTTATGCCCATACAAAGTGTCTAAACGACTGTACAATTAGGTGAAAATACAAGTTCAAACAGCAGTTTCTACTGAATTGAATTTCTCATCTTAGTAACAAGAGCAAAAAAGCTACATGGTACTAATAAAGAAGTACGCTGAGCAGTGAAAGGTGTATCCTAATAAGACCTTTTTTAAAAAGTAAATACAAAAGCCAGTCTACATTGAAAGTGATCAAAATCAAAGCTGAAAAAGAATACTACTACCAGGTGAAAACCTGGTGCAACCCCCAGGTGGGGAAAAAAAAAAAAAAAAAGAGGAATTCATTTCCCAGGATTAACCACCTAAATTCATGCATGAGCATGTAAAAACATTAAACTCTAAAAAGGCTGGAACAAACACACTGAAAACTAATCAGTGTAGTTCCTGGCAGGCAAAGAAACATTAACAATAATATAACAATGATAGCATGGGGTAGTGGAGAGAGAAATTAACTAGAAATCTGAAGACTTGGGTTCTGGTTCATTTCCATCTGTGGTGGATAACCTTGAAGAAAATGAGTGGTTTTGAATAAAGTTCTAAATTTTTATTTCCTTACCTGTAACAGTTCAGAGCTGACCTCATTTAACTCTGCAGGGATCCACAGCCTTTTGAAGTCAAGATCTTCATTGTCACCCCGTCCATCATAGGCGCTATCACGACCACCGTTAGAGAAAGCATGGTGTCAGTCTGCTTCCAAAACTACAGTAACTGTTACTTAATTGAACACAAATGTCAAAGATTGAAGGCCTAATTTCATCTTTCAAAAGTAGTCTATGTGAAAATTAACAATACCAAAATTTGGGTTGACAAGCTAGAATTCTTCTAAGAGCAGACACGTTGACTTGTGTGGTTGACCTCTGTACCCAATCCATATTAAGTAAGACTTATTTTTTTTTTCTGACTACCAAAGCAGCAAGACATGTTTATTCTTAGTAAATTTGGAAACTTTAAAAAAAAGAGAGAGAGAAAGAAGAAAATTCATCCCCATTCCCACTGATACCACTGCACCCTGCCAAAAAAAAGTGCTATTAGCAAATTGGTGTTTTTACTAATAGATTTTTTTTATTTTTGTGAAGTCTGTTTTCTTTCCATAGGAATTATATATACATTTTTTAAAAGATTTATTTATTCATTTATTTGAGAGAGCGAGAGAGCGAGCACATAGAGGGAGAGGGAGAAGCAGGCCCCCCACTGAGCAAGGAGCCCAATGCTGGACTCAATCCCAGGACCCTGGGATCATGATCTGATCCAAAGGCAGATGCTTAACCAACTAAGCCAACCAGGCACCCCAAGAATTATATATATTTTTAAAGAGCTAATTTTTTGATTAACCCATCCTATCTATTGTTATTTTACTCTATGTTTCACTAATTTGTGTTCATGCGGCTATACAAAAGAAGTGGCTTGAAGTGTTTCAATGAAACCCTTAACATGCAGATTATATTCATTTCAAAATCAAAAGAAGTAAAAAAGCAAAGGATTCCAAATGGTTGAATCGGATTCAATTCCCCACTTAGTGACAACAAAAGCTACATGGTATTAATAAAGAGATACCCTGAAAAGTGAAATGTGTGCCTCATCAGACCTAAGACGAGGCTCGGTCAGTGCCCCTCTCGTGAAGACCCTCGAAACAAAGGTCATTAGGGACCCTAAATGTTCAAGATTGCTCTTTATTACTTTTACTTTTTGATAAAAGCCACCATCTCCCATCATTACAGAAAATCAAAGAAAATTTGAGCAGCAGGTCCCCCACAGGATGTGAGAAGGTACCAGAACAGCAGGAGGTGCTTTTGTAGCCATTTGGAAACCCCCAAACTTAAGCTCTAGTAAAGCCTATGGCAGATTAAACCCCTTACGGTTGTCATGACCCAGGACACCTCTGTGAAGCCTTCTCTGCCTGTCTGGTAAAGGTACCCCTTTCCTATATCCCCTCTGCCCCTTGTGCTTGCTTCCAGAGAAGGGCCTACTGGACCGAATTGTATCTTTTTGCTTATCTGTTCCCCGAACTTGACTATGAACCCCTTAAGCAGCAGGGTCCATATCCGTCTTCTTTGTATCACTAATAAACACCTAGCACTGAAGCAAAGTTGGTAATTAAATTAGTGAACAAATGAAATTTGGCCATTTCATGGTCACATCACGACCCTTCAAAAAACCTCAGTTCCACACCCCAAAAGATCACTGGAAAGCACTGCGGATCTTCGAAGAAGCCCCTTGAAGAGATGAAGAGGGTAATTGCATTGCAGATCTCATTCGCCTGACCCGCATGCCCCGCCAAAGGGCCCGCTATCACAATATCCTCTCTCCGTTCCCTTTCCTTTCCTCTCTCAGCCTTCACCTTTGCTCTCTCAAAACTCCAACCCCTGTCTGGGCATCACAGGAGTTGCCAACATCCCCTCCTGATGAAAATCAACTTAACTTTACTCAGCACCAACCAAAGTTAACTGACACTTAGGTCAGCACAACAAAAAATGCAGGCTTAGTAGCCTCCTGAGAGCAAAGGATCCCTCCCCCTCAGGAGCAGGCTTGAGGGAAGGCTATAAATACTTAAGGATTAATATTATTACCCTTGTCACAGAAAGAAAATGAATTAATGATTTCCTGGGCCATCTCTGAGGATGACCTCTGTGCCTCCGTCCCCTGATCCTTTTATCTTATTACATTTCCTCCCTGAAGTCTTCCCTCCTTAGAGCCAGAACTGTCATCTGTAAGTAATGGGCCATGTACACAGATCCTATTCCTTCAATGAACAGAGTTGGGGGACTGTTTCCGCCCCCACTCCCCTGTCTCCACGGGGTGCTCAATGGCTGTGTGTCATCCCTGAACAATTTTCGTCAACTTGCTCAGAACTTGCCTGAGGAGAAGAGGGGCTGGAGCGGAACCGTCTCTTTAATGGGATTTTAATGTGATCTTCAGCAAACTAATCTTATTTAGATATCATAGGGAGCCATGTAATCTTATCTGGGCACTCTGATTTCCTACAGAAAAAGGAAAGCTTTGTAATTCATTTTCAGCAACAGGAACACTTTAATAAAATCTGCTTCCGGAGGTTAAATGAGCAGACAAATAGCGGCAGCCCCAACACCCTATATCCATCTCACTGATAGGGACAACTGACAACAAAATGACTAGTAAACCCGATGCTAAGAGCTTATGCCACTGTCATACGCCTCATCTTCTGGTGCCAGTGTTTCAGAGTCATGTGCTTAACTGTTGAGGGACTGAGCTGGGATCTGAGAGGACTGCATCCCTGGCATGGTTCTACCACCTGCACACCAGCTCTACCCTTGACTCTAAACCTTGGTTTCTTTGCTGAAACTGATGATGCAGTGGCTTTGATTGCGACACACGGGCACCCACGGTAGGCTTATAAATAGTTGCTCCTTCAAAACGATGTTTTTTAAATGTTCCTCTGAGGCCTGGTTGGAGGAGTGGCTGGAGACCGCCACGAGGCAGAAGCATAGAGGAAGACTGGGGCCACTGTGCTCCCTCTGACCACGACCTCCAGCAATTCAGCTCCCGCCCCAAGCACGCGTAGCCCACTCTTCCCGGAAGGAGTTCCAGGAAATACAATCTTCTCCATCTCACCCAGGGGTTTGTTACAAATTGGCTCCCTAGAAACCCATCTAAATACCATATTCTTAATCCAGCCCTGCCTACTTCAAAAAATCATTGGAAGTTCCTTAGCCTTACCATTAATCAAGCTGAACAAACTGCTATAGACTGAATGTTTGGGTTGCTCCAAAATTCACTCGATGAAACCTAATCCCCAATGTGATGGTATTTGGAGGTGTAGCCTTTGAGAGGTGATTAGGTCATGAGTGTGGAGCCCTCATGAATGGGATTCATGTCTTTATAAGACAGACCCCAGAGTGGTGCCAGTGGGTTAAGTGTCCGACTCTTGATTTCGGCTCAGGTCATGATCTCAGGGTCATGAGATCCAGCCCCAAGCTGGGTTCTGCGCTGGGCATGGAGCCTGTTTTGGATTCTCTCTCTCCTTCTCCCTCTGCTCCTCCCCTCATCTCTCTCTCTCCCCCTCCTCTCTCTCTAAAAAAAAAAAAAAGATAGAGAGAGAGAAAGAGAGACCCCAGACTCCAGAAAGCTACCTTCCCCCTTCACATGTGAGGACAGTGAGAAGACAATTGTCTATGAACAGTAAGCAGACCCAGAACCTTGATCTTGGACTTCCTAGCCTCCAGACTGTGAGAAATAAATTTCTGTTGTTTGTTGCTTGTTGTTTGTAAGTCACCTGGTCTGTGGTACTCTGTTATAGCATCCTAAATGGACTAGAACAATCCTTAATACAGCTCCCTCTTCTTTATGTGTATGTGTGTCTTGCCCCGAAGGGAAAATAGGGACTGTGTTTGCCCATCTGTCTACCCAAAGCACCTAACACAAGACCTGGCACATAATAAATATTTTTTGCTTAATGAAGATCTATGCTAAATGTTTGTTGAACAAAAGGATGAGTCTTTGTATCACCCCTAAAGTCTACAGACCTAAGGACTCTATAGACACTACCTTCTTTAATTCTTACACACACACACACACACACACACACACACACACACACACACACACACAGGTATTATTTTCTTTTTAGGGACTAACAAAGCTAAAGCTCAGAAAAGATCATTTGTACAATACACATCCTGTAAATGGACAGTTGGAATCTAAATCCTGACTTCTCTAATTCCAAAGTCAAGTTCTTCTCATTTTACCATGATTTTTCACCAGTTTTTATAGAATCTATGAATTAGAATTAATATTAATAGACTCAAAGCATGCACCATTGGTTTTGTTAAAATAAACATTAGTTCTTAGAGCCTCTCAACTTTATTAGATGCCACAAAGTAAACATACTAATCATCAAAACTGTGCCCATTTGCTGAAGAATTAAATCAGTCATATCTACTGAGGTATCTACTCCCCCTAGAACTTCATTGTTTTGTTAAGGAAAACCTTTCACTAAGGGAAAGCCAACCCTGTGTGAGGCAAAAAGAAGCCACGACCCACATACGTGATAAGATTTAAAGGAAACTTCTACTTGTTCTCAGAACACCCCTACCGCTCTGTCTTAGCTCAGGTCCCTAGAAACAGATTCTGAGATGATGACTTATATGTAGGAGGTCTGGAGGGGAGTATGTTTGGGAAGAGCACCAGTAAGGGAATGAGGGATGGGTTGGGCAGAGGGAGGAATTGAACCACAATACAGTTTCAAGAGAGGCTTCAGCAGATTCTACAGGGAGCTCTAGAGCTATATGGCCCTTCCAAGTTCTCCCCAGTTGAGGTAAGAAGGCTAAATATTTACATCCCAGCCTCAACGAATATGAGATGCAGGCAGCCTCTTACAAGGGGCATGAACTTGGTTAGGGCAACTCCAAAAGAGTAAAGACAATGCCAGAAGGACACAGTTTAGTGCTTTCAACGGCAGACATTCTCAGCAAATGAGGAATGAGTGTGTCCATCATGAGAGGGGGGATTGGGTAGTGTAGCTTCCATTCCATCATTACATTTGGATCTACTTGCTTCTTCTTATAAGTTCACCCCACTTGGGAATAGCTCCTCCTCCTTCAGCTGGTTCTATTTCCTGGAGAAACTTGGGAAGAAAATTTGTGGGATAAACCGTATCTCCAGCTGCTACACCTGCTCTTGAGACCACACGTGAAACTCATTGTCTCTGTTTTCTATTACTCATTCTAGATTTCTGTCATCATTAGTTAGTACCTCACTGGTCTTCGTGGCTTATATAGTGGATTGACTGAGACCCTCATTCCTGAGAGGTCTGAGCCCCTAATCAATATGCCCTTCTCAAGCTCTGTGTGCATTCATTTACGTCAAGTTGGGCCAGAGATTACCAAGAGTTGCCCCAGGGGATCACCTCTGTGACAAACTCTCTCCCCTGTCCCCACTGTGGAATAGCAGCCCTGCCTCCTCCTGACCATCAGGGTCAATGATCCCTGCCAGGTCATGATTCTTTTACTTGCCTGCTGGTCTCTTGACATGAAGAATCCAAAGTTGGTAGGTAGCAACCTTAGACTAAAGCTTAAGGGACTCACTGCATTTCCCTTGCTAGAGGCATTGTTTCTCTGGCAACCAAGAACAATAGACTTAGGACCTAAAGCAAAAGGACAAGAAACAAAAACTCACCAAATGGGTCACCATTTGTACTTCTACCCTTATTTCCCAGACCCTTGTACTCTATCCAAGAATGGGTTTTTTTTTTATTTATTTAGAGTATATTCTCTAATGCTCAGCTGCTCCTTTCAGAGTCCATTTCATTCTCCTACCAAATTGGCAGCTTCTGGGAGGTGCGCTATGTGATATGCCCAGAGGATCCCAGGATTGCATGCCTACTGCCTCATCTCCTTTGCTGTAATGTGCGTCCCTTCACCTTGGATAATCTTATGTAGATCCCTTGTCAATGGATAACTCATTCTAATTCCGTGAGTCCTAGTTCTGGCTGAGGCACGGTGTACAAGGAAAGAAAAACCATATTCAGAATATATGTTGACCCCGCTCAAGACAAATCACTGTCCCTCTAGGGTGAAAGGGTTCCAACATAATCAGTCACCCTCAAGTGGCTGGTTGTCCTCGAGAAATGTTGTTACAGCAGGGGCTCAGGGTCCGTCTCTGTTGCAGGAAGGCTGAACACTTGGCAGCAGCATAGTTTGATCAGCCTTGGTAAGAGAAAGTCCTTACTGCTGGCCTTACACACATCCTCTCCTACCATCATGCCAATCACTAGTGAGCCCATTGTACCTGCATTAGAGTGGCTCATGACAGAGGCTGGCCTGACATGAACTCACCAAGACTACCTCTTTCTTTGACTCTTTGGCGGCTTTTCTATGGTGGATTCTCACTGATGGCATTAATATGGCTTCTAAGATCACACTTTGTGCCCACTCCATTAGGTCTATCCACATGCCTTCATCCTCCTGATCTATCAGCCTTTCTCATTCCAGATCCATGACCAACGAACAAAGATATTCACCAAGAATTTATGTATGTTCTGACGTAGGACCCATTCTATTTCTAAACAAGGCAGGTGACCTGGTGTAACATCCAAGTCTTTGCCCCTCAAAAGTTTTCCCGTTGCTCTGTTTTTCAGGGAACACCTTGAATGGGGCTGAAGTGTAGCATTAAGTTCATCTTCAGCTTGTACCTCTCGCCCCTAGGAACACCATGTTCTCTAGAACTCTCTGTGCTGATCTTGCCACTCATTATAATTTTACCCACTTTGCTTCTGATTTAGTGTCTCCACCCAGCCTCTATTATTTAGGATCTGATCAACCCTGTGCAGTCAGGGAGCCTGGTTCTATAACAGCACCTCCTACCATCAGCCCTGGCCTGATCTCAGCATTGCTGGTCCACTCTCAACAGGGTGGCCTTAATTGCTTTGCTAAATGGAGTGTCCCTGCAGGCCCTCCTAATACATGCAGGCAGCCTTCCTCCTTTTCAGAGCATATCCACGCTAACAAGCCCCCTTTTTCTGTGCCTTGTGATCCTTTCTTCTATTGTCTGCCACAGCAGCTCCAACATCTCTACTTCCCATTGCCTTGTCTAAGCATCCAAGAGTCATCCCGGCAGCTTGTTAGGACAGTCTCCCAGGGTCCTCTTCTCTATCATGGGAGAAATAAATCCTGGATCACAAGCGAATGCTCTCATTTTGATCAATTCTCCCTTATCCAACTTCACATTTTATCACCCCTTGATTCAACACCCTCAGGATCCAATTCCATACATGTTATCCGGGATTCGCAGGTATGTAAATAGCCAAGTCCTGCAGTGCCTTTTTTCCCCTCAGCAGACCAAGCATATCACTGGCCAAGTTATGTCATGATTTAACAATAATTACGGGTCTGGTAGCCAAGTGAGGGATGGAGTTCTATCCTGAGGGCTGCACATGGTATCTTGCAGATAGAGGCCACTGCATTGTTTCCAAGCAAAGGAGGGAGCTTTTGTCTTTCTTTTTTTTTTTTCAAGATGTTATTTATTTCATTTATTTTAGGAAGAAAAGAGAGCAGGCATCTGAGTGGGAGGGAGGGGCAGAGGGAGAGGAAGAGAGAGAATCTCAAGCAGACTCCCCATGCTAAGCACGAAGCCCAGTGTGGGGCTCGATCTCATGACCCTGAGATCATGACCCAAGCCGAAATCACAAGTTGGACGCTTAACCAACTGAGCCGCCCAGTGTGCCATCTCTGCAAGTTGAAGGGTGCAGGGAAAAGACAGTTTCAAGCTTCTCGAGTGCAATGACACAGATATCACTGTCTCAAGTCTCAAAGTCCCACTCTAGCCAAACCAGGGTCCTGACTTTGGCACAGAAGACTTGCCAACCTTTAGAATTTCACCTTCTCTGGAGTCCCACCACCCCAGGCCAGGCCTGCTCCTCAGCTTTGTCTGCTCTCCAGCTACGAGAGACTCAGGGTCTCTTAGGCTACCAAGGAGACCTTCTTGTTGTCATACGTGGCACCAAATTGGTGATGAGTCACCTTCGGCCTTTTGTTGTCCTTCTCCAATGCATTGATAGCACTTACCAATATCCACCTGATTCTATATTCCTTATATTCACCACTTCCCCAGTACCTTCCAAACATCTGAGTTAGGGCACCAGTTAGTGTGTTCCTAGCTCGTGACACCTCATCCCAGTTTTAATCATTTTACCTACTGTATGCCCCAGGCTCCTCCTTGCCAGCAGGCCAGTGAGTGATCTAGTTCCAAAATAGCATTTAAGAGACTGTTTCCTAGAACCATGTTTGCTATTACCTGGCTCAGGTCAAAGACTTGCACGCAGCAGTCTTATTGAAGGGTGTGCTCAGCAACAAAACCCCTGCAGAAATGAGGGAAGCCAGGGGAGCAGAGAGCAGTTGAACTGCCTGGCCTTGGTGATGCAAACGTCAGCCAAGCCCGTACAGAGCTCGGCAAGTAGGAGAGCCTTTCACACTTGTCCCTCAGTGCAAGGCAGACTGGCCTTTGTACTTCTGGGTCACCAGTCACTGAATGTGGTTAGGGCACAAACTCGGCGAGGCAGCCGCTGTGGCTTTTGGAGAGGAATGGAGCCCCAGGGTCCTAGTGTCCAGAGCTGAGAAGTTGGGGGAATGAGCTTCTCAGCCCAGAAGGGAGATCTAGGTGGTGCGCCCCCCCTTCCAACATACATTCCCTTGCATTAAGGCATTGAAGGATATTTTTTCCAATTGCAAAAGAAAGAGACTGGCAGATTGATAAACATAACACCCAGATCACAGTGGTGTGAGGGATTAAACCCAGAAAAGAATGAAGAACTGAGAGACAGAAGACAGATCTGGCAAATTTTGGTGAGGAGAGAGATGAGAAACATTATGGATCCTGCAGTGTTGCCTTTAGGGTACTCCAGCTTGGCAGTCCCATGGCCAAGGGATGATGTAAGAGCTCGAGGCTCTCAGAAAGGAGAAGGTGCAGAAGAATGAGAGAGAGAGGGAGACAAAGAAGGGGATGGAAAGCTGTCCAACATGGCAAGCTATGTGACAAGCTTTAAGTCTATTACTATATATTACATATCTCCATTTGTAGCCAAGAAGGGAAGGGAGTCAAAGAAACGAAGATACATGTTTCTTGCAGACAAATGTACTTATATGACCTATGTCCTAACTTTCTGGAGCCAAACTTACTCCAGAGGAACATGTCCTCATTTTTAACGTTCTTATGTCTTCCCTCTTTCTTTTCACATGTCTATAAATCTTTTTTAAGACCCCAGGCTTGCTACTGGCTCTAAGGATGCAGAGATAGAGCTGCTGCCCCACAAGGACGCCACAGCCACATAGGAAAGACTGCATGTGAGCAAATAAATCACAGTACGGTGTGGTAAGTGCTAGCATGGGTGAACACACAGAGCACCTTGGAACAGAGGGGAGGAGAAGCCTGCCCGCTGCACAGAGTGATCTAGTGGATGCCACTGAACCATCTCGAAGGTGTTGACTGAACCAACCAAATTCATGGGTCATGGCTTTGTCACCTTCTGTCTTATTTTCCACTCTGTTGCTTTGAGCCACTTCAAGAACAGTGTTATGCTCTACTTCAAATGCCTTCTCTGATGCCTTATTCCTTAATAGGGGAACAAGAACTTCTGAAAAGAATAAACATCTTTGCCATACACAAATACCCTTTACATAAAATTCTAATATAAATGACTTCTGTGTCTATTTCTGCCCTGATGAGGATTCTGATTTAATTCAACTCAAATCTCAGATTTTCAAATTGGAGGAATGAGAAACAGAGAGGGGGACCCTAAAAGTCAACACTGAGCAAGGTAAAATGAGTAGCAGGACCAGAATAGAATTTTTATATTATAGCCTTGGAAGAATCTGAAGAAATTAACTTGAACCATTGAGTTCACTTTGGTACTTTTTAGATTGGCTGGAATAAAAGATACATTAGGGTCTAAGAGAGCCAGGTCCACGTGATCTACCATAGTCAAATGCATTCTGGAATGCAACTTGAGAAAAGCTCTATGGAAATATGTTATTCCGAGGATAAGGTTTCTGTGTCAGTTAGGAGGCCAATTACAGGCAAGTAACAGAAATTGGGCCACAGTGATGTTAACACAGCGGGGCTTCTTGTTCTCTCTGCACATGGATGTCAGGTGACCTCTGTAATCCCTGCCATCATGTCCTTTCTCACAACAGAAGAAAAGCAAAGGGTTGTACTGGCTAACCCATTCCTTCAGAAAAGCAAATGATTCCCCAGAAGTGTCCAAGGCAGAATTCTATGCAAGTCTGTGGCCATAACTGGGCCCCACAGCCATCCGTGGTTGCAAAGAAGGCTCAGGGTAGATGAATATTTCCACATCCAGGCTCCATGTTGAGAAGTACCAAGGGAAAATGGGGGCGATGACATGTCGGAAAGAGCCAATTAACAGTATCAGCCACAGTTCTCATGGGTAAAGTGAAGACATTAGGGTAAAATTTTGAGAAACACCTATTCAACCACGGTCAGCTACGGTGTTTAAGTAAAGGTTATAAGACATTTTGTTGTTGTTGTTGTTGTTATGTTAGTCACCATACAGTACATCATTAGTTTTTGATGTACTGTTCCATGATTCATTGTTTGCGTATGACACCCCGTGCTCCATGCAGTACGTGCCCTCCTTAATACCTATCACTGGACTAACCCACCCGCCACCCTCTTCCCCTCTAAAACCCTCAGTTTGTTTCTCAGAGTCCATGGGTCTTTCATGGCTCATATAAGACATATTCTATTTCAAACATTCAAGTTACTGAACATCACTGAGAACAAAGTAGGAACCTGAAGCATGGAATCTGTAGGAAAGACCATACATAAGGAGAAAAAATTACTAACTTTATGGCTATACATATTAACCCTGGAACAAAAATTAAGTAACTTCCTGCTGAAATTTCCAAAAAGGAGGCTCCTGAAAAAGTTTCTAGAAAGAAAGGAAAAGCAAATGGAACTAATTGCACATGATCAAGTAACACCGCTCGTACAAGACCTTCTCTCATGATTAGACCCTTATTCTAACTCAGTTGAAGCCTGTGAGGATTAACTTTAAGCCTTGGAAGGTGAACGTATTATTGTGTTGCAGTTAGAATTTAGCTGCAAGTGTATTTTAATTGTAAGAACAATTGGTTTTTAGCAATATGCACTGAAAAGACGGATGAGTTAACGTCAACGCCTTCCTGCTGTTCTTGGTGAGATCCACGACCACTCTCGGGTTGCCCGTGAGAGTAAAGCTCCCCACAGGATGCTCCGGGAGGTTCTCTCCACGGTGCTTTTCAGGGCTGCCTGAAATGACAGGATGCATGCTCTGGCCCATGCAGTGGTGGTCACACCAGCTAGAATCTGAAGTCACAACTGCTGTTTTTTTCTCCTTTTTTTTTGCTTCTTTTTTTCTTCATTTAAATTCAATTTAATTAACATATACTGTATTATTAGTTTCAGGGGTAGAATTTAGTGATTCACCGGTTGCATACAACCCCCAGTGCTCATTACACCATGTGCGTTCCTTAATGCCCATCACCCAGTTACCCCATTGCCCCAGCCCCCCTCCCCTTCAGCAACCCTCAGTGTGTTTCCTAGAGTTCAATGTCTTTTATGTTCTTTTCTAACCAAATGGAGCTGACAGACCCATAGCAACTCAGGGACTCATGGGAGCCTAAACAATGCCAACCCATCTTCCTCCACCATCAGAATTTACCATCTGCTGTCTGGATTTGTGAGACCTATAACCCTTGCCCTATGCTGGACCAGGGGCTCCCACTTTCTTTTTTTCTCCACCTCTATGGAGTTGCAAAGCGATATCAAAGTTTTCTTTTGTTTACTGAGGAATGTCCCCCTATTTGTTTAGAGCACTTGCTTCTCACACTCTCTGTGCAAAAGGACAGATGTCACAGCAACATTAGATCGTTGTGACAGTTCCTAAATACTTTCAATGTCTGCACTGGTCTCATGTGAACAGAGTTCACACAATGGTCCACGGACACATTTTTAGTGGCACTGGTTCAGAGAAAAGGAACCTGCTCTTAGTTTCTCTTTGGAACTAACATTTAGTCTCTAACCACATAATAACAACAAGATCATTGACATTCTCTTAATTTTGTCTGCTAGATCCATTCTTTCATTTTATGAGCACTATAATATTTATGAAGCTTTCCTCTTAAGACCAACCTCTTAAAATCCCTACTTCTCCAGCTTCTAGTTCTCTCCCTCAAGTATAACCCTTAAAGGTGGTGAAAGAATGCTCTAGCTGTATCTATAAGAAGAACGTTCTGGAATCACAATTAAACACCAGTCTGCTGGGGTCCCCTATTAGCTAACTGCTTCCAGAGCAGAAAAGAGTCCTTACATTAGACAACTTGTTGATACAAGCCAAAGGCAGATTGAATATCACGGGTGTATGAATCAATTCATACAGCTGTAAAAAGTATTCTGATGCATGTTCTGTGGCTAATTTGTAATTGAAAATCCATTAACAGCACAAATGGAGATGAATATTGCCAACATGGAATGAGCAGGTGTGCCAAAATAGGGATTGAAATACATTCTGAAAGTGAGGTAAAGTACTTCCTGTAAAGCTGTCCAAATTTTCTCTCCTCCACTAAAAGACAGTGAAGATAATTTAGATCATTCTGAGATAAATCTGTTGACAGGGATTCTAACAAGATGAATGAAAGTAGAGAAAGAAGAATTCGGCCTCACAGCAGGGTCTTAAAAAGGAAGTGTGAATTCGCAAGCCGCACACAAACATCCAGTCCATTTCCAGAGGCGATTCCAACCGGGACTCAAAAAAATTCGTGGGAAGGACTTGAAATGCTGATGTTGCAAAAGCAAGCTAAGCAAAGAGGAATGGGCGAGAGGAATAGTGTCACGTTACCAAAATTAGAATCCATTCAGCAAGATATTGAGCAAAAATTTGTTTTCCTTCCAAAGTGCCTTTTTATAGCCAGAATGAGGGCATGTTTGCCATGTCTGTAAGCATGATTGTTCTCCAGTGATCCGATCTAGGAAAAAAGATGCTGGAGAGAACTGCAGTATTGTGCATTAGGGAAGTGACATTCATACTGCCATCTCCATTTCAATTCATTCTGTGAGACTTGCTGTTCCAAGGATCTGATTTCCACACCACAATATGAATATTCAAAATGCTACTTTACATACCACATACGGTTTGGCTTTGAATGATTTCTCCCCAGACTGGAGGGATTTCTCTCAAGCAAATCTATGTGTGTTCTTTCAAATATTTTCATTAAAAAAAAAAATAGTTTAGAAAGAACTTTTTAAAGTAACTCAAGAAAAAAGTGTGAACTAGATCTGAACGTTTTTCTGCTCTCTCAGATTTTTTAAATAGCCAACCTAACGTTTTCCAAACTTTGGACATCCATTCACTTAAACCCCCAGAATCATTAAAAGAAAAATGAAATTCAGATGTTGAAATTAGAATTTGGAGATGAAAACACAAAGAATAAATTAAAAGTGAAAGTGACAAAAACCATGAGTACCAAGTCTATGAGCGGGATATGATGTGTTATTGAAATAAGGCTAAATATTCAGTTAATTACAGGACACGAGAGATTCTAGTTAACTTCAATTTTCTAGATAATAGAAGCTCCCTAAAAATCTCTTCCCTCTGTGTCCATCTCTTAAAGTACCTTGAAATTACAACTAAGTATTAACTCAGACTATACAGAGATAAAGAAGTACAGAAGATTTGGGTTAAGCAAGATGTTTTTTCCATAGGTTAATACCTGTCTATGTTTAAATATAACCACATCATCTAGTATGAAATTATATATGGAAGGTCAGGGTAAGGGAGAACCTACCATTTACTTGGTGTTTATGATGTGCTTGCTGGGTACCTTGAAAAGTGCCTTCATACTTTAACTCATTTACCATTCTAGGAAATCTTTGAGAGAGATTTTTACAAATTAAAAAAACCATAGTTCAGAAAGATCAATAAATGTTCCCCAAAATCACACAGCCAGTAATTGACAAAACTGAGATTCTAACTCAGGTCTGCCCGACGCCAAACTCATGCCCTTTCCATCATACCGCTGTGACCTAGGCTGTCCACCTAGATCCACCATCACTGGGGCTATCAGGCCTGGGACTACATATTTTACCTCTAGTGGCCTTGATTCATGAATCTATAAAATTAGAGTGTTGCTATCTGTAGCAGAAACTATTCATCCTCCCTCACGTTTTTTCATTGTATCAGAATTCTAATTTTTAGCTAGGTACATGGCATAAATGTGGTATTTCCCCTGTTCCCTTGCAGCTAGCTATGGCCATGTGACTAAGACCTATGACTACATAATGACCAACGGGATGCAGCAGAAGTGATGGATGCAACTTCCAGTCAGTCATGTTCGTAAAGGAACTGATTATGCCCTTCTTGACCCCTTTACTTCTTCTCGAGAACTGGAAGGCAGGGGTGTAGGCAAACAAGCACAATATCCTAGCATTGGTGTGGCAATAAAAGAGGAGGAACCTCGGTCCCCAGGAGCAGAGAATGCCAAAGCTGTTGGTGCTGCTTCTCTTGGGAACTATATGTGAGGGACAAACAAATCTCTCTCTTGTTTAATCTCGTTGTTTTGGTCCCCCATCACATCTGAATCTAACCCTAAATACTTCCAGTCACTTCCAACTCCAGATCCTAAAATTGCAAATTTTCGGTGGAAGTTTTGTCATCAACGGGAAATGGGTGTGTTTGGTAATTAGGTAAATGAATAAATAAGCAAGAATTATTTTTGTTGGACTGGAGAAGTCATTTGATTTTTCTCCTGAAAGTGGCAAATAGAAATAAAACTTCATGGTTTACTGCCACTTAATCAAAAGTTTACTCTATGGGGTGCCTGGGTGGCACAGTGGTTAAGCATCTGACCCTTTGTTTCAACTCAGGTCATGGTCTCAGGGTCATGAGATGGAGCACCACATCAGGCTCCTAGCTCAGGAGGGAGTCTGCTTCTCTTCTCCCTCCCTTTGTTCCTCCCCCTGCTCTCTCTCTCTCCCTCTCTCTCTCAAATAAATAAACCTTTAAAAAAAATTTACTAATTCTGTACAACTTTCTATCAAGTAAGAATGATCAATTTTATGTTGCCTACAAGGGGTGCTTTTTAAAAGTATTAAGTGACCTAATTACTGAAAGGTTTCCTATGGGTCATTTATTATAAGGCTCATTAAGGGCAAGGTTTTTTCGATATAGTCATTTAACCCATTAGATCCAGAACCAGGATGAAAATGTAAATCATACATGTTGAACTACATCTGATTTTTTTATTCCAAGTATTTTATATTTAACTGCAAAAATCCCTGTTCTAGCCATTCCATATATGTGAATTTAAGACACAGAGAAACACACACACGCCATGAGGAAATAAAACGTCTCATAACCAGAACTCCAAAGCCATGGACTTAAGGATCTAACTGGAAAGCAAAGCAAATCAATCTTCCATAATGGAGCTAAGAAAATAAGAAGAACAAGATGCAGTAGGAGAAGGATGGTTAAATTACAAGTGCAGCATTTGATTTAACCAAGATGAGATTTGGAACGGTTATATGGTTGCAATTGAAGCTCTTGAAGACAGAGAATACTGAGTTGGAAATCATGCCAAGAAGAAATTATTGTCTTCCCTCTGTTGGTAGAAGAAACTCTGGGAGGGAATAAATTTCCCACAAAGCATAACTTGAACCAAACCATCAGTCAAGGTAAATGCAGAGCAACATCTCAACTCAACAGCTCTATTGAAGCTGACTGGCTCTGCTGCCCTGTTGGGCTATCAGCTACAGCTCCACGAATTGGGGAAGCATTCTGTTAAAGGTAGAACAGATGGACAGTCCACTTCTCTCTAGAGAAGCTGAACTACCCCACACACACACTTCCACAATGCCATTGCCAAAATGGTCATTCAATCATTAGTTCAATAAATAGTTACTGAGTATCTGCCCTGGGCCATGCACTGCTCTGGGAGCTAGAGATAGAGCAGGAAGCAAAACAGACATGATCTCTGTTCTCAGGAAGTTCACATTATTGGGAAAAGGCAGGGAGAGTTAATAAATGAATAAATAAAGAGTGTGTCAGGTGCCAGTAAGTGCTATAAAGAAAATTAAGCAGAGAAGAAAAGTAAGAACGTATGGAGAGAGCAGGGTGCTGTTTCATAGAAGGTGGTCAGAGATGGCTGTCTTTAAGAGACGAGGTTGAGGCAAGAACTGCCTGACGATATTTGAGATAAATGCACTGGGAAAAGAAAGCCATGGTTTTAAGACCCTAAACCTGAAGCTGGTCCAGTGTGTTCAAGGAAGAGCAAGATGGCCAGTGTGGCGCTTGGAGCTGAGTGAAAGAAGGGGAGGGGAAGGGTAGTAAGAATGCAGCCAGATAGTAAAGGACATGGAAGGCTCAGGGAAAGGACTTGGATTCTGCCCTGATAGAAGACATTGGTTGGGGATGGGGAGGTGGACAGAGAAGAAACCTGAACTCCTTATTTTCTAGAAGGATCGCTCTGGCTATTGAGTGGAGATTAAACTAGGTTGACAAGGGTAGAAACAGGTTATCACAACAATCAGGTGGGGAGTAACAACAAATGAAACAGTGGGGATAGGAGTTGGGGGTGGTGAATAGTGGTTGGTTCCCGGATGCATTTCCTAATTAAAGCTAACTCTATATTCCAGTGGGTATAGTTGTCATTTCCTGAGATGGGGAAGTTGATGAGGGAGAAGAGCTTAAAGGTGAGACCACATGTTCAGTTTTAGATATGTTACATTTGAGACAAGGATCAGACAACCAGGTGAAAACAGAAAACAGATAACCAAATATTCTGGTATATATATATATATATATATATATATATATATATATACACACACACACACACACATATACACACACACACACACAGTATACACACACACACACACAAACACAATGGAATATTACTCAGCCATCAAAAGAATGAAATCTTGCCATTTGCAACAACGTGGATGGAACTAGAGGGTATTATGCTAAGTGAAATCAGTCAGAGAAAGACAAATACCATATGATTTCACTCATATGTGGAATTTAAGAAACAAAACAGATGAACATAGGGGAAAGGAAGGAAAAATAAAATAAGATGAAAATAGAGAAGGAGGGAAACCATAAGAGATGCTGAACTTTAGGGAACAAACTGAGGGTTGCTGGAGGTGAGAGGGGTGGGGGGATGGGGTCACTGGATGACAGGCATTAAGGAAGGCACGTGATGTAATGAGCACTGGGTGTTGTATTCAACTGATGACTCACTTAATTCTACCCCTGAAACTAATAATATCTTATGTTGACTATGTTGAATTTAAATAAGAATTTTTAAAAAAGCAACTTGATACTATGGGAAAGAGGCTATGCTCCAAGCTTAAAACAAAACAAAAACATGTCCCAGATTCCCTCATATAAAAGGTACAATGTATGTACCTTTATGAATGAAAGTCACCTTGCAAAGGAAGTTGACTCAGCTGGAAACGACACCATTTTGTGCTTCTCCTTTCGCTTCCTCCCCACCTGGAACCAGAGATGACCAGAGCTTCAAGAGTCATTTTAATTCCATGAGGAAGCACAGAGAATAAAAGCCATGTACTAGAGGAGGTGGAGTGGACAGAAGGAGGCTGGGACACTGATGATATGTGAAGCCACTCACCAACCCTGGATTATCTTCCCGTGGGACTCATGTTATGTGAGATAGAAACACTTAGGTTGTTTAAGTCACTGTGCTTATGAACTCTCTTATTAGCAGCCAAACATAACCCCTAACTGATAGGAGGATGGGCCAGTAATGGAGGCTGAGTATTGACCAGGGATAACAGAAGAGAGATAGAGTAGGGTCCTAGAGACTTAGTGGGGGGGACAAAATGTTTTCACAAGGGAAAATGAGTCAAATCTTGCTAATAGCCTGAGTAAGCAGAGGACAGAGATCTCACCATTGGCTTTGGTGACACAAAGACTATTGGTGAGGTTGGCAAAAATGATTTTGCTGAGAGGTGATAGTAAAAGTCTCACTAGAGGAGATTCAAGAGAAAATAAGAACAGGGGCACCTGGGTGGCTCCGTTGGTTGAGTGGCCGACTCTTGATTTTGGCTCAGGTCTTGATCTCCAGGTCCTAAGATCAAGCCCCGGGTCTGGCTCCATGCTCAGTGGAGCTCAGTGGAGCTGCTTCTCTCTCTCTCTCTCCCTCTTCCTCTACTCCTCCCGCTGCTTATGCGCTCTCTCTCTCTCTCAAATAAATAAATCTTTAAGAAAAAAAGAAAGAAAAAGAAAAAATAAGAGCAGAGGAAGAGGGCCCAGACAACTCTTGGGTTTGGCCATTAAGGAAGGAAATAAAGGGCGTGTTAGCTGGAGAAAGGATATAAGGATCAGAGAGGGTAATTTTAAGATTACGGTGTTTTGGATGATGGTCAGAATGATCCAGTAGCAAGGGACAAGAGATAACACAGGAAGGGAGCATAGACAAGCGTCCAAGTGGTGTTCTTGACGAGGCGGGAAGGGTGGGGCCCATACCCCGGTCCATGCTTGGCAAGAAGGCACATATCCCCCTTCCTCTGCCTCAGTTGCTAAATTCTTCTCTACGTCTGATACACAGGAGGAACCCTCCAGCACACACTCATTTCTCCCTTTTCAGAATATCCACTGTGCCAACAATCACACACCAAATCCACCCAGCTTGGCAGACTAAGACCTGGGTTTGAATCCCTACCACACCACTACTGGCTCAGTCCTCAGATGAGTGCTTAGCCTCCCCACGCCTGCTCAGCCGTATAACTTCCCCTCGGGGTGACTGAGACGAAAATTAAAGACTCGTGTGCCAAAGCATCCAGTAACACCGCGGTGCAGTGTTCGCTACCGCCATCATTAATTACTCTTCCTGACGTGCATTTTTCAGAGCGGGTTTTCTGGGGATAGCGTGGGAGCCAGAGTGGGAAAGGGTATTTCTGTCTGTGAACACAGGAAATTTCCATGTACCGAAGAGATTTTTTTTTATGGCTTCATGATTTTTTTAAGTGATCTGGTCAGATAAAGATAACTGGTTCTTTCCCTATTCTATTTTAGAGGAAAGGAGAGCAGGGACTTTGCCCTTTTAAATGTTTCATTAAGCAAGATGTGTGCCTGCCCTACCACCACCTCTGTAATAACTGCCGAGGCACTCCCGGGGGGAGGAGTTCACCCTACCTGAGCACACTTGAATCTATGTTCTTTCCTGGGGCGAAGCCCTGCCTGATACATTAATCACCCGAACCGGTGGCAAGTGATTTTCTCTGCCTTTTCGTGTCACCTCCCAGCCCCTGCGCCAGCATATGGTCTATTATGTGCAAATGATTAAACAGATTTTCTGCCAGGGGTAAAAAATATATTTCCCACAGGATATAGCAAAGGCCCTGTAAGTCTATCCCAGAACAGTGAGCCTAGAATTCTAAGTGACTCAGTGGGACGGGTAGAAGAAAAAGCCCTTAGGCTGATGGGTCCATAACTTGTGGTTTCTACTGGCGTAAAGGAAAATATATGCAGTGCGCTATTCCTCCTGGACGAAATGGAGGTTAGAGAACTGAATTCATAAATAACCTTCGATGTCAGAGGCTTTGCGCGTGCTGCCTTTCCCTCCCTCCAACACACACACCTTACCTGTTCACCTAGGTATCTTCAACTCTTGCTGCAATACTCTGCTCGTAAGTCACCTGCCCCAAATAATGAAGGCGTCATCTGCACACTCTCCCTTGGTGAGAACAGTAAATAGTTTCTCTTATGATTTCCGAAGCTCTGGGGGCTTATCACTATCAAAGCATTTATCACACTGCATTATAATTTTGCATTTACTAGTCTATTTCACACACACACACACACACACACACACACACACACACACAGATGAACCGCACCTTATGTGTTCCCTGAAGGTTTTTTCATCGCTGAAACTTCAATGTCTAGTACACGGTAAATATTCAATAAATAGCTGCTAAATTAATCTCCAATTCACTAAAATGTCCTTTTAAGAAGTTTAACATAACACTGCCAACATTCAAGACCTTTATCAATTATTAAATATGTTTGAAAGAAGTACACATTATATATTACACACACACACACACACAACCATAAGATACCAAAGTGGTACAGAAAAATACACCAAAATGATACAGTATCTCTGGAAGATAAAGTTCTTTTCTTTTCTTCTTTGATTTTGTTGAGTTGACCAAAAGCTCAACAATAAACATACTACTTTCAAAAATTTTTAAATAATAATAAATTTAAGATATTTGGTCCTGTTTGATAATAATGACAAGGTACTGACTGACCACTAGTAGGATATCTGCATGGCAGCATATTGTCTAGGAAACTCTATGGCTTTTTATAATTTTCTCAAACTTTTGGAGACTCTGTTGCATCTATAAAATATGTGAATTAAATAAATTGTTGCATGGATTAAATAAAACCACACATTTAAATGTCTTTATAGTACTTGAAACATAGTAGGTGTTTAATTTAAAAAGGTAGTTCAGTTGGTTGTGTTGCTTCTAGAAATGTAGTCTATAGTCAGGGAACAAAAATTTCTATTTAGTCAAAATAGAGACACAACTGTTCTCCACCAGCATGATAGCTTCAACTTCTCAGTGGAACACAGGGCTGCTCCAGACCAGCTTCCAGAGAAGTAGTTATGAGGCAGATAAAGAAATGCCTGGGAAGCTAGGTCCCCCCCCACCGCCGCCCCGACCCAGAGACTGACAAAGCTGAGATACATAGAAACAGCTAAAAATAAGGAAGAAAAGCAGCAACTCCCAGTAGCAGCCACACAGCAAGAGAAATTGCAGTTCCCAGGGACCTGCTTGGCGTACCAGCCCACCAGTGTTCAACCCTGAGGAAACCAACAGCAGCAGAACTGCAACAGATCCCTGGCAGATTTCACTGGCTTTAGCCCCACAGATATTTGAATCACTAATGCCAGCTATGCGAGTCCCTCTCTGCTCTCTCCCTGCTTTGTCTCTACCAGAGCCTGGGGAGCACCCCAGGAGCCATCCCTGGTGGACCTGGAGATGCTGCTGAGAACCTCAAGAACATTTGCTGCCTCTGAGAAGCCTCGGCAGAGCTTGCCAAGGACCATGCAGTTGTTGATGCTAGAGACCCCAGTAGCCAGAGTAAATGAGCCACCGGTCCCCTCCAGATCTGGTGTTGCCACACTGCCCTGCCCTGAACACCCTGCACCATTAGACTCAGGGTCACAGCATGCTTTGTCATGCCCCCATCCACAGGTGAAGTCAGCCCTTCCTGAAGTCAACCCATAAAGTCTGGAAGAGGTGACTCCTTCAAACATACAGACAGCTACACAAGGCCACAAAGATTACAAAGAGTCAGGGAAACATAACGCCACCAAAAGAATACAGTAACTGGCCCAAAGATAGGGAGATACAGGAATTGCCCAACAGAGAATTCAAAGTCATTATAAAAAGGTTGCTCAGAGAGCTACAAGAGAACACAGATAAACAATGTAACAAGAGCAGGAAAACAATACAAGAACAAAATAAGCTCAATGAAGAGATAGGAAACATAAAAAAGAATCAAACAGAAATTTTGGAGCTGAAGAATACACTGATTGAACGGAAGGATTAAACAGAGAGCTTCAGTACAAACTGGGCTAAGCAAAAGAAAGAATCCATGAGCTCAAAGACACATCTTCAAATTATCCAGTTGGAGGAGCAAAAAGAAAAAAGGATGAAAAGCAATGGAGAAAGCCTACAGGTCTTAGGGGCCAACACTGAAAGGAACAATATACACATCATTGGAGTCTCTGAAAGAGAAGAGAGGGAAGAAGGGATAGAAAACATATTCAAAGCAGTAATGGTTGAGAACTTCCCAAATGTGGGGAGAGATTGGGACATCTAAGCTCATGAAGCTAGTAAGTTATCCCCAGAATCTCAATCCAAAACAATATTCTGCAAGACACATTAGAATAACATTGTTTAAAATCAAAAACAAAGAGAAAATTTTAAGAGCAACATGAGAGAAAAGTTTTCCGTCATACAAGGGAACCCCCATAAGACTATTATCAGATTTCTCAGCAGATCTTACCAGCCAGGAGGGAGTGGCAGGATATATTCAAAGTGCTGAAAGATGGAACACCTGGCTGACTCAGTCAGTGGAACGTGCGAGTCTTGATCTCACAGTTGTGACTTCAAGCCCCACGTTGGATGTAGAGATGACTTAAAAATAAAATCTCTAAAAAAAAAAGGTACTGAAAAAAAGAAACTGCCAACCGAAAATGCTTTACCCAGCAAAGTTGTCGTTCAGAAATGAAGGTCAGCATCTCAGCTTTCAGCAAGTTGTATTCACTGATCACAATCACCATAAGAGACATAAGAATAATGAAAAAGTTGGAAATATTGTGAGAATTACCAAAATGTGACACAAAGACACAAAGCAAGCAAATGTTATTGGAGAAACGGTGCTGACAGACTTGCTCAAGTCAGGGTTGCCACAAACCTTTAATTTGTATTAAAAAAAAAATTACAGTATCTGTGAGGCACAATAAAGCTAAGAGCAATTAAATGAAGTCTGTCTGTATATAGTCAGATTCAGAAGATTCTAATATTGTCATTGTGAAGGTATGTTAACCATTTAATTCTAGTATAAAAGTAAAGGACTAAAGTATTAAGAAGAGCTATAGCCACAATAATTTGTTAATGGATACACAATATAAAAAATGCAAAGTGTGATGACAAAAAAATAAAATGTGGGTGAGGGGAAATAAGGGGCACATATTTTTGTATGAGATCAAAGTTATTAGCTTAAAATGGACTCTTATACTTATAAAGTGTTTCAAGTAAGCCTCAGGGTAACCACAAAACAAAAACTTATAGTATAAACATGAAAGATAAATCAAAGTATGCCACTTTGGAGAATCATCAATTCACAAAGCAAAAGAAGAAGAAGGAAACAAAGGAACTACAAAATAGCCAGAAAACAATTAACAAGATGGCAGATCTTCATGTAGAAATTATTACTTGAAATGTAAATAGATTAAATGTTCCAATCAAAAGACATAGAGGGGCTATATAGATTTCTTTAAATGCAATATATGCTGCCTGCAAGATTCACATCAGCTTCAAGGACACACATAGGCTCAAAGAGAAAGGATGGGAAAATATATTCTGCACAAGCAAGTGGAAACCAAAAAAGAACAGGGGTAGCTATTGTTCTATCAGACAAAAAAATACTTTCAGTCCAAAACTGTAATAAGAGACAAAGCAGGTCATTATATAATGATAAAGGGGTCAATTCATCAAGAGGATATAACAATGTTGAATATATATGCACCCAACATTGGAGCAGCTAAATATAAAAAGCAAACACAAACAGATCCTGAAGTGAGAAATAGACATCGATACAATACACGTAGGGAAACTTAATGCCCCACTTTGAACAATGGATAGATCATCCAGACAGAAAATCAATAAGGAAATCTTGAACTTGAACTATACTTTAGACCAAATGGACCTAAGTGACATATGCAGAACATTCCATCAACAGCAACAGAATGCACATTCTTCTCAAACACACATGGAACATTTTCCAGGATAGATCACATGTTAGGTCACAAAACAAGTCTCAGCAAATTTTAAAATATTGAAATTATACCAAGTATCTTTTCTGGCCAAAATAGTATAAAACTAGAAATCAATAACAGGAAGAAAACCAGAAAATTCACAAATATATGAAAATTAACAACACACTCTTGAACAACCAATGGAGCAAAAGAGAAATTCAAAAATATATTGAGACAAAGGCAATGGAAACAATACATACCAAAATTTATGGGATACAGCAAAAGTGGTGCTATGAAGTAAGTTTTTTAGGGATAAATGCCTACATTAAGAAAAAAAGAAATATCTGGATTAAACAATCTAACTTTACACCTCAATGAATTAGATAAACAAGAATAAACTAAGCCCAAAGTTAGCAGAAGGGGGAAGATAACAAAGATCAGAGCAGGAATAAATGAAATGAAGATCAAAAACAACGGAAAAGATCAAAGAAACTAACAGTCGTTTGAAGAGATAAACAAAACTGACAAACCACTAGCTAGACTTACCAAAAAGAGAGAGACAACTTGATTAAATAAAATTGTAAATTAAACAAGAGACAGTACAACTAACACTACCATGGAAATAAAAAAGATCATAAGAGGCTGCTGTGAACAAATATAAACCAACAAACTGGACAACCTAGAAGAAATGGATGAATTCCTAGAAATATAGTGATCCTTGAACACAGGTGTGAACTACATGAGTCTGCTTACACATGGGTTTTCTTTATACATACAATAGAGTACTATAACTGTATTTTCTCTTCCTTGTGATTTTCTTAATAACATTCTCTTTTCTCTAGCCTACTTTATTGTAAGAATACGGTATATAATGCATACAACATACAAAATATGTGTTAATTGACTGTTTCTGTTACCAGTAAGGCTTCCGGTCGATAGCAAGCTATTAGTAGTTAACATTTGGGGGAGTCAAAAGTTATACATGGATTTTTGATTGTATGGGGGGTCAGCATCCCTAACCCTAGTGTTGTTCAAGGGTCAAATGTACAACCTATCAAGTCTGAATCATGAGGATTAAAACATCTGAACAGACCATTAATAAATAAAGATATTTCATCAGTAATCAAAAACCTCCCAACAAAGAAAAGCCCAGGACCAGATGGCTTCACTTGTGAATTCTACCCAACTTTTACAGAAGAATAAACACCAATTCTCCTCAAACTCTTCCAGAAAACTGAAGAGGAGGGAACACTCCCAAACTGATTTTACAAGGTTAACATTACCTGATACCAAAGCCAGAAAAGAATACTATAAGAAAACTACAGGCCAATGTCCCCGATGAACATAGATGCAAAAATGCTCAACAAAATATTAACAAACTGAATTCAACAGACAATAAAAGGATCATATGCTATGATCACATGGGATTCATCCCTGGAATACAAGAATGGTTCAACATAAGCAAGTCAGTAGATGTGATACACCACATTAATAGAATGAAAGACAAAAATTGTGATTATCTCAATACATGTGGAAAAAAAGCATTTGATACAACTCAACACCCCTTCATGATGAAAACTTTCCACAGACCAGATATAGAATGAACATGCCTCAACATAATAAAGGCCATATGATAAACCCACAGTTAGCATTATACTCAACAGTGAGAGATGGGAAGCTTTTCCCCTAAGATCAGTAATAAGACAAGGGTGCCCACTTTGACGACTCCTATTCAACAGAGTACTGGAAGTCTCAGTCAAAGCATTTAGTTAAGAAAAAGAAACAAAAGACATTCAGTTGGTAAGGAAGAAGTAAAATAGTCTTTGTTTGCTGATGACATGATCTTATATATAGAAAATCAGAAAGATGCCACCAAAAAAAAAAAAAAAAACCTGTTAGATCTAATAAATGAATCCTGCAAAGTTTCAGGGTAAAAAATCCACATACAAAAATCAGTTGCATTTCTATACACTAAAATGAACTACCTTAAAAAGAAATAAACAAAATAATACTGTTCACAATAGCATTAAAAATAATAAAATGCTTAGGGATAAATTTCACCAAAAAAAAGAAACACCTATATACCAAAAACTATAAGACAATGAGGAAATAAGCTGAAGGAGGCACTAAAAAATGGGAAAATATTCCATGTCATGGATCAGAATATTATTAAAATGTCCATACTACCCAAAGCCATCTATAGATTCAATATAGTCTATATTAAAATTCCAATGCTATTTTATACAGAAATAGAAAAAAAATCCTAAAATATGTGTGGAACCACAAAAGACCCCAAATAGCCAAAGCAATCCTGACAAAGAAGAACAAAGTAGGAGACATCACACTTCCTGATTTCAAGCTAAATTATAAAGCTATAGTAATTAAAACAACATGGTACTGGCATAAAAACAGACACATAGACCAATGGAACAGAATTGAAAGCCCAAAAATAAACCCTCACATATATGGTCAACTCATGTTTGACAAGGGATATAATGCCAAAAGCACAAGCAACAAAAGCAAAAATAAACAAGGAATACACCAAACTAAAAAGCTTCTGCACAAAGTGTAAAGACAACCTACAGAATGGGAAAAAAAAATATTTGCAAGCCATATATCTGATAAGGAATAAATATCCGAAATATCTAAAGAACTCATACAACTCAACAGAAAAACACAAAATCATCATCATCATCATCATCATCATCATCATCATCATCTAATTTAAAAATAGGCAAAGGACCTGACTGGACATTTTTCCAAAGAAGATATATGAAAGGCCAACAAGTATATGGAAAGATGCTCAACATCACTAGTCACTAGGGAAATGCAAATTAAAACCACAGTGAAATATCACCTCATGTCTGTTAGAAAGGCCATCATCAAAAAGACAAGAGATAATAAATGCTGTCACGGGTGCAGTGAAAAGGGAACCCTTATGCCCTGCTGGTGAGATTGTAAATTGGTGCAGCCGCTATGGAAAACAGTATGGAGATTTCTCAAATATTAAAAATAGAACTACCATATTATCTAGGAACTCTTCACTGCTCTTCACTTCTTGGAGTATATACAAAGGAAATGAAAATACTATCTCAAAAAGATATCTGCACCTCTATGTTCATAGCGGCATTATTCACAGTAGCCAAGACATGGAAACAACCCAAGTGTCCATTGATGGATGAATGGATAAAGAAGTTGTGAGATCGATATACAGCTATAGATATTCCATTGTGTGTGTGTATGTGTGTAATGGAATATTATTCAGCCATTTTAAAAAAGGAAATCCTCCACTTGCAGCAACGCATCTAGACCTTGAAGGCATTACATTAGGTGAAATAAGGCAGATAGAGAAGAACAAACACTATATAATCTCACCTCTACATAGAATCTAAGAAAAACAGACAAATGAGGGGGGGGAAGCCCCACCAAACTCATAGGAAAAGAGATCAGTTTTTTTATCAGAGACATGAGTGGAAGGAGGGGAATTAGAACAAAGTGGTCAAAAGATACAAACTTCTAGTAATAAGATAACTAAGTCCTAGGGATGAATGTCCAATATGGTGACCATAACCAACACTGCTGTATGATAGAAAGTAGATCCTAAGGGTTCTCATCACAAGGAGAAATTTTTTTTCTTTTCTTTTATTGCACCTGTATGAGATGGTAGGTTAACTAAGCCCATTGTGGTAGTCATTTCACAATGTATGAAAATTAAACCATCATGCTGCACACTTAAGCTTATACAGTAATGTATGTTGACTGTTTCTCAAAACTGGGGATAAGGGGGAAAGGCAGAAATCTAGATTTTATGTAATCTCTTAGTTTTTAATTCAGTTTTTAAAATCAAAAAACTTATGTAAGTAAAACAAATCCCACATGTGGGCCCGAATTGTTTCATGAACTGTTGGCTTTCAACCTTTGATTTAATCCCTGGCTGGAGAGTTTTAGATAAAACTAAACATCCTAACCAAGACAAAACTGGGCTAGATTGACCGAAAATGTTCCATTCCAGGCAGTTTTCTTGGCCCCTTTGTCAACTGCTGGTCACCCCACTTCTTCGGAGACTTCCTGGGACCCCCCACACAGAGATGCAGTGGAAAGAACATCTGCCTCGAGAAGGAGCTGGGGCATGTACCGCAGCAAATTCCCTCAGTGGCCATAGGAAGCTGGAAGCCTTTGGAGATGTCATCCTTCATATTTAGGCAAAGGTTTTCAATAGTAGCTGTACTTTAATATCTTTTTTTTAAGCTTTTATTTATTTATTTGAGAGAGAGAACGAGATAGAGAGAGAGAGCATGAGGGGGGGAGGAGGGTCAGAGGGAGAAGCAGACTCCCTGCTGAGCAGGGACCCTGATGCGGGACTCAATCCTGGGACTCCAGGATCATGACCTGAGCCGAAGGCAGTCGCTTAACCAACTGAGCCACCCAGGCGCCCTAACAGTAGCTGTACTTTAGAATCACCTAGAGAGCTTTTAAAAAATTACTATTTCCCAGGACCAATTTAATTAGAGTATGTGAGGATGAGGGCCCCAGGCTCCAGCAGTTTGTTAAAGCTAATTCTAGCATGCAACCACAGTTGAGAGCTACTCTGTCAAATCTTTGTAGTTCTAGAAATTCCCTTGCTAAAATGCAAAAATTTTGAGCAAAAAATAATAATAGAAATTTTTAAAAAATTAAAAATAAATAAAATAATTACCAGTCATCAACATCCCTAGGATGAATTAATTTTTGAGATAATTTCAAACGTGGCTCATTAGCTGGGGCAGGCAGAGGACTTCTGAGTATGAAGGCACTGTCCATATAAGACCAGGAGTGAGAAGATGGGGGAACTGAGGGGGGCAGTGAGGTGCTGGGTATTAAGGTGGGGTAGGAGGGAGTCACAGGAACATGGTCCTGTCCAAGTTCACACTTGAGGTCAGCTCACCCACAGGCCAGGAAGCTCTGTCTCCCAGGATGAAGGAGGAATTCACCTGCCCACCCATTTTCAACCAGACAGAGGGCTAGAGTCAAAAGGCAGCACCATTGGGGCACCTGGGTGGCTCAGTTGGTTAAGTGCTTGCCTTCGGCTCAGGTCATGATCTCAGGGTCCTGGGATCGAGCCCCGTGTCGGGCTCCCTGCTCAGTGGGGAGCCTGCTTCTCCCTCTCCCTCTATTGCTCCCCCTGCTTATGTTCTCTCGAGCTCTCTCTGTCAAATAAATAAATAAAATCTTTAAAAAAAAAAAAAAGGCAACACCATTATATAGAAACACCATTACACAGGTGGAGAGGAGACCCAGGTGGACAGAGACCCGCACATTTGCTTCAAAACAAAGAAAACATTGCCTTACAGGGAATAACACCTCAGCTTCAGATCTATGTGAAGTCAGAAAAACAGAGTTGACACTTGGCTTCCAGGCTCCCTGACTTAAATCAGTAACTGGATGCCCTTGGGCAAGTCATTCAATTTCTCTGGACCTCACTGTTCTCGATAGAAGAATTAGAGGCATGTTCGGGTTCTGGCTTTCTGCTGTTCTCAAGAAGGTAATTTTGCTCCAGGGAAATGAGTCTGCCTGTTCACCCCTCGGCACACCATCCTCCCTCTGATGAGCCTGTTTGGTTACAAAGGAACAGGCCCATCAAACCAGTCCCTCAACCCTGTCCTTCCAACCTCGTCCCTAGCTCCTGAAACATTGCTATGATGAGCTGTCACCTCCCTTTTAGTCTGGGGTTGTCAGGGGTTTCATTTCAGCTGTGAGAGTTGTGATTAAAAATAATGCAAAAAAGGAGCCAGGCCTTCCAGAAACAAGACAAATACAAATATTAGCCAGTGAGAGAGAAGAACTTAGGTCTGTTGCACAGATGCTCTTAACCAAGAGCTCTTAGACTCTCTAGGGAAGCAAAATCTACCTCTGATTTTTTTTTTTTATTTTTCCCCCCATTGTTTTGCTGCTACAATCAAACTCTGATGCCCCTTCCCCGGTGGGGATGTCCAATGGGAGACGCAGGCAGTGTAGACCTGATATGAGAAAGGGAGAGTGAGAAGGGAGGCAGAAGCACCTGCCACCCACGGTTGGGTGGGGACCAGCAGACCATTGCAAGATTATTTCAGGGGACAATGGGAAAGTTACAGAACACGCAGGACCAAAGGGCCAAATGAATTGTCAAAGTGAGGAGAGCGTCCTTGGGGGTATAGGAAGCTGATGAACTGAGTGGAGGACTTGGGGTCCCTGGAAGATGAGGGCAAGGGACTGTAGGCCCAACAGACAAGCAGGAGGGTGGTATAGACATATGAATGCCGACAGCTGAACTCTGAAGTGCCAAAAGTGGCTTGAGATGTGGAGAGGTCACATCCAATTAAGAGCCCAGATGGAACAGACACTAATGACCAATAGTTCTTGATAAAAGCAAGGAAACTTTTTTTTTCTTTAAAATCTTTATTAAATCAAATGAAGCTGGGATCCCATGGTGGTGATTTATTGCACTGAGAAAAGCCAGAACAACCAAATGACACATTTTCTTTTACTCCTGGCAAGTAATTAGCCTCTGTATTGCTAAAGGGCCTGTCAGCAGCCCTGTCGAGGAGAAAGAAAACCCAGCTACTTAGGAAGTGCCAGATTTTGTGCATTCCTCATTTTCTCCTTTGCCCTTAAAGGCATGGTCCTTTCCTTCTGATCTTCTGTCTCTTCACAAAGAAGACAAGAAAGGAAAGATTGGATGTGGCATGGTGGCAGTCGCCAATGACAAGATTGGGACTGGTGTGTTGCAGGGAAAAGAAAGGGCACATACCCACCCACAGGCAAATTCTGCACAATAATCACTGATAAGGTGTGCCATAAATCACCTCTGTGAATCCTTGCAGCCACCCTGAAAGGTTCGCTCCTGTTTACAGGGGAAAAAACACAAACTTGTAGTGATTAAGTAACTCACCCAAGGCCAGGCCTGAGGGTCAGGATTTGAACCTAGCTCCGCCTGCTTCTCCCTTCCATAGCAGGTGCCTCAAAGTAGACGGAGTAAGGTGGCCTCCACACCATGCCGGGAATAGAACAGATGTTTCCTAAATGAGAGATTTCTCCCTCCCTGTCTTTTCAGTGAGGACAATTGCTCGAAAACCATATGTATTAAGGATTGAACACAACTGTGGTTTGAAGAGGGGGGCAATTTTGCCCCCCAGAGGACATTTGACAATGGAGACATCTTGGTTTTTCAAAACGGAGGTGGGAAAGTGTGACTGTCATTTAGTGTCATCTAGTGGGTAGAGCTGGGGATGGGCTCCATATGCCACAGCGCACATAAGACAGCCCCCCACGAGTAATTAATTATATGATGCAAAATGTCAATAGTGCCAAGGATGAGAAACCCTGGAATAGATGAAGTAAAGGTATGGTAGTATAAAAGTCATGACAACAGGGCACCTGGGTGGCCCCCTCGTTAAGTGTCTGCCTTTTGGCTCAAGTCACGATCTCAGGGTCCTGGGATCAAGCCCGGCGTCCTGCTCTCTGCTCAGCAGGGAGTCTTCTCCTCCCTCTCTCTGCTCATGCTCCCTCTCTGTCTCTCTCAAATAAATAAATAAAATCTTTAAAAAATTTTAAAAAATAAATAAAAGTCATGACAAATATCCTTATAGTGGCTATTATTTTTTTCAACAGCATAAGCACATGGAGCTAAAGTCATTTTCTTCCTCTTGTATGCCCTGATGCGGACGTTCCTCTCACTGCCCAGAGAGATCCAGTGGTCCATGTGGGGTCAAAGCATCTGGAAAGAAGTTGAGTCCTCGGAGTTTGCCTGTGCTAAGCGTACCCCTGAATCCCACTCTCACTCCTGATACTACCAGGCTCCTACTCAGTTACTCCCTTCTCCCTAGCCCCACCTTGATGGATTTTGTAAAAAACAAACAAACAAACAAACAAACAAACTCTCAGATTCCATTGTGCTAGAACCCTGGAGGCACATATATGATATTTGGGAGGCAGGCATTTTCTTCCAAACCCCGAGTCATAGAGAAGTGGGGTTTTTCTGCAGCAGCAAGCCTCGAGCTGTCAGCAGCTTCATGGCAAGGAGGTGACAGGGCCTGAATGGCAGCAGGGCCACTAGCAAGCAGATCCTCCTGATCCCCCACCGCCCTTACTGGGGCAGAGGCAGATGTTGCCCCATGGAGCTGGTGCAGCCACCTTGAATCGGGAGCTGCTCCTGGATGCCAGCCGAAAGCCACGCCTCCAGCCCTTGCAACAGTTACGTCAGCTCCTCATGCCGGCTATGAAATCCCTTTTAAACAGCTAGTGTAGTTTCTATTTCTGCAGCAGACCCCAGACCCGTGCAGTCGGCCTTGACCTAAAACCCATCAGATCCTGACAGCGAGCACCTGTGTTCCATGAGGATGTGGACGGAACTGTGGTTCTTCATGTGGTTCCCCAACCTACAGCAGCAGCTGCATCACCCGGGAGCTTGTTAGAAATGCAGAGTCTCAGGCCCCATCCCACAACTTCCAGATCAAGCTCTGGGAGTGGGGCCCAACCATCTGTATTCTAACAAGCCCTCCAGGTGATTCTGATGCATGTTAAAGTTTGAGAACCAGTAGAGTGAAAGAAATTTACACACACACAAAACAACAACAAAGGAAAGAAACTTTGTACATAAATATTTTCCCTCTACTTGCTGACTTAAAGGTGCAGTCACACTTCACAGGCCTCTGATCACAAAGAGCATACTGACTTTGACTGAATACCTCTCCCCTCACTGCAGCTAGGGTGGGAGTGGGGTGAGCTCAGGCGCTCGCTCCAGAAGAATCTGAAGCAGGTCACACACGCAAGGACTCTCTTCCCTGCAATCACCTCGGATGGAGCAGAAGGGTGGACCCACAAGTTACGTGCTGGAAGGCATGCCAGGTCAAGCCTGAAGGTCACATCCACATTGGGCAATCACAACCTCTAGATGAACCATAGGAGCGGAGGCCTGGAACCAGATGACCCAGGGAAGTACAGACTGGGTTTCAACAAGCATAGGTGAACAGCGCGTGGCTTGGTAGCTTTCTGGAAGCAAAGCACCATGTTATTCAACTACTTTTATCATGTGCCTGAGCCCTGGGCTCTGTGATGCAAGAGAGAAAATATCAAAGCAAGGTGGACGTCGTCCCTGACCCCAAGAGCTCAGATACTATCGGCGGGGGCGCTGACAACTTTAAGTAAAAAGTATAAAAGGGCAAGTGCAGAACTGCGGGTTTCACAATATGTAGCATTATGGCATCTGGAAGAAAGAATTTGCTAAACAAGTGCCTGGCTGTGCAGGGACAGGGAGGAGAGGAGTGGCCTACTCTCTCAGTAAAACACTGCTCGGGGCGCCTGGGTGGCTCAGTCATTAAGCGTCTGCCTTCGGCTCAGGTCATGATCCCGGAATCCTGGGATCGAGTCCCACATCGGACTCCTTGCTCAGCGGGAAGCCTGCTTCTCCCTCTCGCTCTGCCTGTCTGCCACTCCCCATGCTTGTGCTCTTTCTCTCACTATCTCTGTCTTTGTGTCAAATAAAAATAAATAAAATTTTAAAAAAAAAAGAAAGAAAGAAAAGAAAACACTGCTCGATTCACCACTTTCGGCTCTGCGTGCACTCCCCGTAAACCCTTCTTCTGTACTTACCACTGTGGATCCCCGCAGGGATCTCCTCCAGGCGACAGGCTGTCAACCTGATGTTCAATTCCATATGAGCTTTAAAATAGTAAAACTCCATCTTTCTAAACAGAATCTGCAATGCAGATTTGACTTCTCCTGTTTGTCTAAATTGGTTAAGTCTGATTACATTACAAGTATACCCAGGCAACTCCCACTTCATGTCAGAATTCCTGAAAATTAGACTTCTGGCGTTAAAATACTAAGAGGAATTCAACGCGAACCCCCAATCAATTTACTAAGATATATTAAAAATTATGAGGTTTTGTTGTTAAATGCTCAAGACATTCTGGATGACTCGTCAATTGCCGTGGGGCTAACTGGAAGTTGCTGGCGTGTATGTGGTTACCACTCACCGTTCTATTGATATTTGGTGTGTCTGGCAAAACATCCACATGGGCTTCTACTACCTGGACTGGAATACATTACAACTTGAGACGTGTAACTTTGTCTAACAATTGTATTGTATTGAGACACCGGGGGACATGAATATAAAATTTTCTGATATAAACATTGGCCAAAATCATTGTACTGAGGAATATGTAGGTTATGTGAGTTTGAGTATTAAAAATCAAGAGGTGGACCTATGAGAACATGTTAACCGGGATGATATTATTGGGATATGCCATACACACTCCCCCGCCCCTCCACACACATCTGTTCTCTCCTATCTCATCATGTGACTTCCAAGACTCTCTGCGCTACTCATTCTGTGGATTCCCCTCCAGCAAACATTCCCTGCCACACTACACCTGATCTCTGCCCAGCAGGCTGACCCTTCAGACTGCATCACCCAGGTTCCTTGCCCAGTGGCTTCTGACTGGGTCTAGCCAATAGATGGCCCAGAAAAAGATGGGAGAGTAGGAGCAAAGGAAGGTTTGAGTAGGTATTTCCTGCTTTCCCACTTGGCCACAGTCTTGGCGATGGCTGTTTCTCTAAAGCCACGGTGCTTTGGGTGACCTCCCCTCTAGGTTACAGCGCTCCTGTAACTCTGTAACTGTCCCCTGCACTTCCCTCTTCAGGCCTGGGGTGGTGGCAGTAATAGCCTCCCACTATCACTTGTCCTTGAGTCTGTCACCATTTTATGTCACTCCCCTTAATCTTGCCCACTCACCCATAAAGTCCTGCCATGGTGCTATCTTCAATTAAACCCTGGGCCTGTGCTCTATGTTTCCTATTAGGACTCTGATTGAGACTCCTCCTTGCCACTTCATTACATTCCCTGTATGGGCAAGTTAAGCAATATCACTTTTATATATTTTAGCTATATTTTTTCAGGCACAGAGATCCAGAGAAAAGGTTGAGAGGCTTATAGAGATGCTTAGCAATGCAAGACCTGAATGCTCAAATCCTTAGTTGGTGTAATAATACTAATAGTAGTAACAAGTGCTTGTGAGAACAATGGCAATGGCTAAAATGTTAGTGCCTACTATGTGCAAAGACCTATGCCAGGTACTTTACATTTATTATCTCATTAAATTCATACAGCCTACACAGGGTTTTTCACTGTTCGTAGATAAGGAAATTGAATTATAAGTTAAAGACACATAACCCATAAGTGGCAAAAGCAGGATGTGGCCCCAGGTCTGATAAAAAGTCATTAATCTAAAAAAAAAAAAAAAATCTAGGGACGCCTGGGTGGCTCAGTTGAGTGTCTGCCTTCAGCTCAGGTCATGATCCCAGAGTCCTGGGATCAAGTCCCCCATCGGGGGGGGGGGGTCCCTGCTCAGCGGGGAGCCTGTTTCTCCCTCTGCCTGCCGCTCCCCCTGCTTGTGTGCTCTCTTTCTCTCTCTCTCTCTGACAAATAAAAATTTTTTAAAAATCTGAAAGAAAAGTCATTAATCTTTCTTTCCATTATACGTCTTACTTATATGTCTATAATAGACAGAACTCTTTCTGTTGTAAGTGGCAGGAACCTACAACTCATTAAGTTGACAGCCTATATAACCCAGGAGGTTCTCAAGGTACTGTAAAAGCTCTCAGAATCAAAACAAGAGCTTACCAACCTGGGTTTGAAAAGCTCGAGCCTGACCATCTAATTTCCCTCCAGCTCCACTCTCAATTCAATGTCCAAGGAAATTGAATAAAACTCAGGTACCCCCAGGACCATATCTGTCTCTTCTCTTCACTTGTCTCTGAGACCAGCTTTCTCCTCTTTGATAGGCTCTTCCATGAGACTGGATATATGAGATGAAAGATCAGATACCAGCAAACTGGGCCAGGAGATGTAATGATTAGACCATTAACATTCTCAGACCTTGAACTCCCAGTGGATAAGTCTCCCAGGATGGCATGTGACCAAGCAGACCAAGGTAATTGAATTCAGTCTAGGCACAGGGAAGCATCTGGAGAACGGCAGCCCCTAGAAATCCAGTCCAGAGGTGAACTGAGTAGTATAATGAGAATATAATGCCAACAACAATAGTAGATAATAACAGTTGGCTCTTACCATGTTCCAGAACCTATTCTAAGTTCTCTGTGTGTATAAACTAAGTGAATCTCCATAGCAACCCTACAAGGTAGGGACTACAGTCTCATCCCCAGAGTGAGTTTCAGTAATGTGCCCTGAGTGATCCAAATCCAGGCAGTCATGCCCCAGAACTCATACCTTTAAGTACCACACCACACCTTATAGTGGGAAATCATCTGGAACTACTACAGCAAACCTGAACTTGCCTAATCATTGGATTGTCATTGTACTTAAGAAAAAGCAAAAGAAAAGTCACCTCCCATCTCCCATGTATACTCACAGATGTCCCGTTGCTAACAAACCAATGTCAGGTGATGGATTTCTTAAACAGGACACTCAAAGGACACATCATGAGAATATCAGCTGATTAATTTGACTACATCAAAACTTAACACTTGTCCGTAACAAAAAGCATCAGAAACAAAATTCAAAGATAAGTTATAGACCAGGAGAAGCCTTGGTAGTGCTCAAAACCAACAAAGGATTAAAACCCTAAATATAAAAAAAAAAAAACCTCCTAGAAATTAATAACCCAAGGGAAAAACAAACAAAGGCAATGAAAAGGTGTTTTCGGAAGAGGAAACCCAGTGATTCAATAAGCATATGAAAAGACTGTCTGCTTTATGAGTAGTCAGGAAAATAGAAATAAAACACCAGTGAGAAACAGTTCACACCCATCCCATTGGCAATAAAGTTCAAGACTCACAAGGCCTGGCCCCTGCAAGGATGCAGAGAGGTGGGAGCCTCATATCCTGATGCGGGCAGGGGGTGGGTGCTTGGCAGAACAAACACAACCTCTTTGGAGAACAATTTGACAATACCTGCTATGGTTAAAGTGTCCACACCCTTACGCCCAGCAATCCCACACACAGTTACGGGGCTTCAAATCACTCACACGGCTGCCCGAGGAGACATCCACAAGAATGTATGTGGCAGGGGTTTGTAATCATGAGACATTTCAAACAACTGTACTTTGCAAACCACAGGGCAGTCATCAATTAATCATGGCAT
This sequence comes from Callorhinus ursinus, assembly GCF_003265705.2. Classification (NCBI taxonomy): domain Eukaryota; kingdom Metazoa; phylum Chordata; class Mammalia; order Carnivora; family Otariidae; genus Callorhinus; species Callorhinus ursinus. Next base: position 97,998,974 of record NW_027397064.1, read on the forward strand.
ATTCCTATAATGGAAGATTCCAGAGCAGTTCAGAGGAAGAAAGGGAAGTGATATGCATCAAAATAGATAGAAAATGTAGTATAAAATGAAAAATGGAGTTACACCACCATGTGAAGAGTTTAATGCCAATGGTGTACATTTTAATTTCCATACAATACATACAGTGCAAAATGTAATGTACAGATGGCATTTAAATACCATCTAAAATATGAGTTTATATTTCTATGAACATATAATTGGATTTTTCACCGAATTAATATAATATTTAAGCTTGAAGTTTATGCAGTATATAATTTTATATAATTGTGTGTAATATGTATAGATTGTATTTATATTAAATATAAAATTTAATTCACATCCAGTATGAAGTTATGTCTTTTAAGTTTATAACATTTTATGTGCATATGAATATGTAGTAAGAATGTGAAGTACACGTACAAGTTATTAAACTGATAAGAACAGATACCACACTTGATCTTAGCCAAAAGGCCGAGAAGCGATACACGTACAAGTTATAAACATCGCTGCTGTACTCACCTCTGGGAGAAGATTGGATCTGGGAGGGCTACAGAAGAAACTTTAATTATATTTATAATGTTTTATTTCTTAAAGGACAAATAAATATGGGGAGAGGGTACATGAGTGTTATATTTCTATTTCTACTATTTCTTTAATTTTGAAATTCTTATGTAACAAAAATTTCTATTAATGCCTCCAGGTTTCACTCTTTTGAGAGAAGTGAACGCTGGGTTGACCCTCCAAGGGTGGTGAGTGGGTCGTGTCCGTACCCAGAGAGACAGGTCAGCGCTTGCTGGATGAGAGTCCTGTGGACCAGCCTGGTCAGAGATGGAAAGAAGGCTTTCAGAACATTCTCAAACACAACTCCCAAAAGAGACTCAGGCCTCTGGGAGGCCAGGAAACTTCAAAGCAACCAATGCAGAGAAGATCTTTCTGAATAATGGGAGATAATCCAAAATCCATTTCAATTTAGCTTAAGAAAATATATCCATGTGTTCATGGTAAGGCAGGGGTATCTGATGTTCTGAGAAGTCACATTGCAGTCAAATATTGAAGTTGAGAGCTGGTTCAAGGAAGAGTTTGCCAGCCAGGCAGCTCCCTGCCCTCCCACTGGGCAACCTCCCCTGTGCGAGGTTGAGCTGGAGACCGTCAGCTCTGTCTCTCAGGCAGAGGCACACGGGGCTTCTTTTCGACTTGGTTCATGGATCCTTGGGCAAGTCATTTTCTTCTTTGAGCTTCTATTTCCATGTGTGAAACACATGCATGTGTGCCTGCATATGTGTGTGTGTGTGTGTGTGTGTGTGTGTGTGTGTGTGTGTACATACCACCTATCTCTAGAGCTACTTTCTCTCTGTTTCATACAGTTATATTAGGATCTCCCCATATAGCTCTTGCCAATAACATTAATAAAGGAGTTAAAATGAGCTAAATAATAGGGGTGGAGGGGTTGGGGGCAGGGGTCATCCAAAAGCTTCCATCCATCATAATTACCTGGAGAAGGATCAGTGGGACCTCTTCCTTCCTACTCCCTGGGCAACTTGTTTAAACTCTCTCTGCCTCAATTACCTCTTGAGTAAAAACAGAATAATATCACCTACCTTTTATCATTGAAGGGAGGGAAAAAAAAGAGATAACGTATGTGAAATCATATATAGAACTTCTAAAATAGTAAGTATTGAGTAAATGAGAGGGTCTGTATATTTATGTCTGCATATGAGTGTTTATCCATATACATTCGTGTTGGCAGATGGGTATGTACCTCTATGTGATAATACCCACTTCTCCAAGCAGTCTTGAATCTGCCCGCCAGTATCCAGGGGAAGAAAACAATGATAAGATGAAGTTTCCCAGGCTGCCTTTCTGACTCGAGGGGAGTGCGTACTGGGGCATGGTTTTCAGTTTTCACAGCAGAACAGTTTCAGTACCCCACCATGACAGTGCCTAGGGATACATCTTTGTCAGAGTTCTTCTGATTGGCCTTTTTAATTGTGTGGGCCTCCCCTGTTAGGTTTATAAGATGTTCATGGCTAGTGTGTTTGGAATTGAAAAAAAAAAAAACAGGAGACAAAACTCCCCTCTCAATTTCCTTTCTTTGGAAATTTCCTTCTCTTGACAACCAATATATATATATATCCCAGGGGCATACCTCTAACTTCATTGGTCCTTGAGATCCTGTGAGCCAGGCCTCAGATCCCAGACCCCAGACCCTCTTTAGCCTCCATCTCTTTGACCTCCGTGTCCATTGTCGACTCAACAATTTTCACTCATCTGCCCAAAGTTTTCACTTTTACTCCTTAGCCTAAAGTAAATAAAAGTCTTAGTCCAAAGTTGAGCTGTACAATAAATGAAACCTTTAAAATTTTTCTATAGCTCAACTTTATTCCTAAATTTGCTATTCCTAAAATGGAATAGCAAAACAATTTCCATGAGCTGAGAGTAACCTCTCAGAGGGAGTTACTCCATCTGGTTAACCCTCAGTCTGTAGGACCAGGTGGATGCTGAGTCATATCTTATCCCACCTACTCGGATATATGGGAAACTGTTGGCTCCAGGCTGGGCTGGTTCCCAGGAAACCCTGAATTTCCACGTAAGACCCTTCGGATCAAACACACCACACCCCTGCCTCTTCTCTGGGTCTTACGTCCTTCCAGAGAATCCACGAGAAGGGAGCAGCACGGGTTCTTTCTCCTCTTGGAGAGTCTATCTCGGGTTCTGCACTGACCATCACCTCCCAAAACTATTTTAGAGACCTACCATCTTCCCACTTCTCATCACCTCCTTCCCTGTTCTCTTTCCTCAGTCTAGGATATCATTTTCCAGTCTCAAAATTTGGAAAATACCAGGGAGAAAAAAGTTGATCACTATTCTAAACATTTTATCTCACCATAAATGTCATATGCGTGCCCAGGTCCCAATAGAAATGAAAGTGGAAGAAACAACGTTACTAATTCCTTTTATCATACACATGACCTGAGTTCCAGCTGGGTCCCAGGCACCGTGGTAGGCACTGGAGATACAGAGATGAATAGGACAACGCCTCTGTTCTCTAGGCACTCCCAATCTAGTGGGGGAGACAACCAGAAAAACAAATATTGCAATGCAATATCTAAGTGCCATGAAGATGTACTTACCAAACAGGAGGGAGAGTTCAATTCACTGGTGGGTAGGCATGGTGTCTCAGTCGGTTTGGCTGCTGTAACAAAGTACCACATAGACTGGGTGGCTTATAAACAACAGAAATTTATTTCTTAAGGTTCAGAAGTCTAGAAGTCCAAGATCAGAGGGTCAGCATGGGCAGGTCCTGGTGAAGACCCTCCTCCAGGTTTTCCTTGGATCCTCCTCTGGTGAAGAACAGACAAAACTCTCTGCAGTCCCTTTTATAAGGTCACTAATTCCATTCAGAAGGGTTCCACCCTCATGACCTCATTATCTCCCAAAGGCCCCACCTCCAAATACCACCCCATTGGGGGTTAGGATTTCAACATATGAATTGTGGAGACATACAAACATGAAGTCCATTGCAGATGGTGAGAGTGATTCAGAAAGTCTTTCCAGAATGGATGCTAAAAGGCCCACCTGACCAAAAGTACCCCTCCTTCTCCTTCCTGCAGGCACCATTAACCACACTCATAAAATTTCAATGCCATTTTCCCCCGGGGACTGGTACTTAGGCAAGCCTTAAAAATAAACTCTTAGAGGTGTTAAGGTATTATGTTATCAGGAAAGAGTAACACATTAGCCTACAAATATACTAGGAGGATTAATTTATGATTAATTATTAATAGGACCCATCTTCACCTACTAGCACCTGGGAGTTTGAAGGAGGGCCAGCTCATAACTGAAGGGAAAACAAAGGGATGGCTTATATACTGGCACTGTCTTGGCTTCCCTGGAAGTAGGGCCTGAGTCAAGGATTCTTATTCAACTGGTTTCTGAAAGAGTGCTCTCAGGAGAAGGAGAGCAGGGGAAGCAGGATAGGCCAAGGGAGCAAGCTAAGCAAGATGGTGATCTCAGCCAGACATGAGCTTTGGTCTCATTCAGAATTGGTCCCACCTCGAGACAAGAAGGAACAGAGGAAGGGATGGTGCAGGGCCACCACCTGATTGAGGAGGCTCCCACCGGCAGGGAGCTGTCATCAGCCACCCCTCCGAGCGGGGAATGCGCCCGCCCCTCAAGCAGATGTGGGTAGACACCAACTGTATCCACTACAGGCCAGGGTCCTGACATTCCCAGGGCACTCGATGGAAGGCTTGGAAGACAAAAAAGAGAATGCGGCTGGAAAAGGAAAGGGAACTCTTCATAACACTGCTAGTTTGTGTGTGTGTGTGTGTGTGTGTGTGTGTGTGTGCGCGTGTGAGCGTGCACGCGAATATGTACATACATGCACACAGATGTGATGACTCTCCCATCAACCTGAGAGAATCCTAAGAATAGTTCTTAATGAACTCTCTGTTTCCCCTCTGGCATCTCCCTGAGGGAAGGGAGTGTTTCTCCCACCTTGTTCTGCACTTGCCCAATGCTCAGCCTTGAAAGGCTTTAGAATCTAGCAGTGGGAGGTATCCCAAAACCCTGATCTGCCTTCTCTCAACTGTGACTGCAAGACCCCCAACTTCTGGTTCTCCAGGTCATGAAGGGCTGTCAACAGTCTCTGCATCCACTACTAACCCCTGACAGCCATTTCCCCTTGATTCTCTAGAAATGCCGGTACTACCTGGAACATGACATTTACACGAAGCTGCAAATATGGTCAAGGGTGAGATGTTGCCAACCCTCACCTCCAGAGGGCTCTCTGTTTTCTCCTCAGCGGAGCCAAACTTAGGTTGCTGCTGAGAAAGGAATCAGACAGCCCAGCTCTCAGCCAGAAACTATCACTGCCGTGCTGGGAAATTGGCTTTGACCTTAGGCAGGCATGGGGGGCGCGGTGCGGGGATGAAGCCAAAGCAAATGTGGGTGTTGGCTCTTCAGAATTCTCAGCGACTAATGGATGTGCAAATGAAACCCCCCCAAAAATCTTTATATATATCTTTAGGAATCATGATTCATAAAGTATGCCCCACCTCTCTCGGGATTCTTGGAGATAGACCAAAATCTTTCCTTCTAAAATAAAATATTAGCCATTTTCCCAATTCCAATAAGTTGCCAGATTCAAATAAACTAGATTAACAGATAAATATTTCTCTATTTATATCTCCTTTCCATTATATTTTCTTAAACCTTGCTTGCCTGATTGTTTGCTGGTAAATTCTATGCAACAAAACACATAAAGCAGCTATCAACTAGCTATTAATAGAAAACTTCAGGAAAAGCCAGTTGCATTTGGTTCATGCTTACTGGATGTGTGATCATGGTCCTGGTTTTGTGTTCCAGAGAGAGAATACTAGCCCTACTATGCTCTAGGCTTCAGGACGCTGGGCAGTTGAATATTCTCATGTGTAATTTAGATATAATAACCCCTATTTTACAAACAAATGCGTGAACAGATCGATAAATTGAGGCACAGAAAGTTTCAAGTTAATAAAATATTTGCACAAAAATTAGTTAAATATTTACACACCAAAAGAATTTATTGTGGTGAGCGCATACCACAGAGAGTCCTGAAGTAGATTTGAGGTCAGCTCAGGCAACCCTGAGGAAGTGGTATGTGAGACCAGTTCTGAAGGAGGAGGCACTGGGACAAGGGGCAACAGAAAATCACTTCAGCAAACCCCATGCTGACCAGTGCAATTGCTTTGGAAAAGAGCCTGGAAAGTCCTCAAAGGATTAAACATAGAGTTACCACATGACCCAGCAATTCCACTCCCAGGAATGGACCCAGGAGAAATGAGAACATATGGTCACGCTAAAGCTTGTGCAAAAACGTTTATGCGACATCACTTAGAAGAGTCAAAAAACGGGAACAACCCAAATGTCCATCAGCTGATGATTGGATGAACAAAATGCACTTTATCCTTACAGTGGAAATAAGTATTCGGCAATAAACAGGATTGAAGAACTGACCCAGGCTAGAATAGGGATGAACCTTGAAAACAGTATGCTAAGTAAAAGAAGCAGATCGCAAAAGAGGACATACTGTATGTTTCTGCATATATAAATTGTCCAAAATGGACAAATCCAGAGAGACAGAAAATAGATTAGTGGTAGAGGGAGACAAACAGTAAGAGACTCTTAATCATAGGAAATAAACTGAGGGTTGCTGGAGGGGAGGAGGAGGCGGGGGATGGGGTAACTGGGTGATGGGCATTTAGGAGGACATGGGATGTAATGAGCACTGGGTGGTTTTTTTTAATAATTTTTTATTGTCATGTTAATCACCATACATTACATCATTAGTTTTTGATGTAGTGTTCCATGATTCATCGTTTGTGCATAACACCCAGTGCTCCATGCAGAACGTGCCCTCCTCAATACCCATCACCAGGCTAACTCATCCCCCCACCCCCCCTCCCCTCTAGAACCCTCAGTTTGTTTTTCAGAGTCCATCGTCTCTCATGGTTCGTCTCCGCCTCCGACTTACTCCCCTTCATTCTTCCCCTCCTGCTATCTTCTTCTTCTTTTTTTTTTCTTAACATATATTGCATTATTTGTTTCAGAAGTACAGATCCGTGATTCATCAGTCTTGTACAATTCACAGTGCTCACCATAGCACATACCCTCCCCAATGTCTATCACCCAGCCACCCCATCCCTCCCAGCCCCCACCACTCCAGCAACCCTCAGTTTGTTTCCTGAGATTAAGAATTCCTCATATCAGTGAGGTCATATGATACATGTCTTTCTCTGATTGACTTATTTCACTCAGCATAACACCCTCCAGTTCCATCCACGTCGTTGCAAATGGCAAGATCTCATTCCTTTTGATGGCTGCATAATATTCCATTGTGTATATATACCACATCTTCTTTAGCCATTCATCTGTCGATGGACATCTTGGCTCTTTCCACAGTTTGGCTATTGTGGACATTGCTGCTATAAACATTGGGGTGCATGCACCCCTTCAGGATCCCTACATTTGTATCTTTGGGGTAAATACCCAGTAGTGCAATGGCTGGATCATATGGTAGCTCTATTTTCAACTGTTTGAGGAACCTCCATACTGTTTTCCAGAGGGGTTGCACCAGCTTGCATTCCCACCAACAGTGTAGGAGGGTTCCCCTTTCTCCACATCCCCGCCAACATCTGTCGTTTCCTGACTTGTTAATTTTAGCCATTCTGACGGGTGTGAGGTGGTATCTCATTGAGGTTTTGATTTGGATTTCCCTGATGCCGAGTGATGTTGAGCACTTTTTCATGTGTCTGTTGGCCATTTGGATGTCTTCTTTGGAAAAATGTCTGTTCATGTCTTCTGCCCATTTCTTGATTGGATTATTTGTTCTTTGGGTGTTGAGTTTGATAAGTTCTTTATAGATTTTGGATACTAGCCCTTTACCTGATATGTCATTTGCAAATATTTTCTCCCATTCTGTCAGTTGTCTTTTGGTTTTGTCGACTGTTTCTTTTGCTGTGAGCACTGGGTGTTATATGCAACTGATGAATCACTAAATTCTACCTATGAAACTAATAATACACCATATGCTAATTAATTGAATTTAAATAAAATAAAAAAGAAAATAGATTAGTGGTAGCCAGGGCTGAGGGAGGGGGGAAATGGGGACTGACTGCCAGGAGTGTGGGATGTGGGAGGAAAGATGAGAATGCTCTAAATTGATTTTGGTGATGGTTGTGTGAGTCTGTGAGTATACAACAAATTGTACATTTTAAGTGGTTGAAATGATGAGTGGCTCCCACTCCATCTGGGACTGAAAGAGAATTGCCCAGTTGGAAAGGTGGAGGTAAACTCAGGGCTCGGGCTGGATAAAAGAACTTCATGACTTCAGAGTCTTTCACAGCTGGGTCAGATTAGAGGTCTGTTTCGCTCCCTGCTCAGTGGGTAGACGAAAGACAGAAACAGGCTGTCCCAAATGGAGAAAGGTGTCAGCTGGGCTCCACACTGAGCTACTGAACCACAGGCTTTAAGCAAAGCCTCCTTCCAGAAGACAATTTCATAAAGCTAGTAAGAAGTCTAGAAAGAGGAGGAGAGACAAGGAGAGAGAAAAATGTGAGCAAAAGTCGTGAACAGAGTCAATCCCAGCCCAACACCATGAAAGCTTCCTGGAAAACTTTACTTCTCCCACATACGTTCCACCCAGGGCTGCTTTTATTCTTTTATTCCTAGTCTCTCACTCTTCTTCTTCTTCTTCTTC
>NW_027397064.1:98007330-98083986 GCF_003265705.2 Callorhinus ursinus
TCTTCTTCTTCTTCTTCTTCTTCTTCTTCTTTCTTCTTCTTCTTCTTCTTCTTCTTCTTCTTCTTCTTCTTTTTTTTGTCTTTTTTTTCTTTCTTTCTTTCTTTTTTTTTTTTGTCTTTCTATTTTCAAAGTCAGAAGAAATTCACCCTCTCGATGTCTTCCCCGGAGTGTTAGCATTTGCTGGCACTTGCCATGCCCCTGGGACTGGAGGGCGACACACCCTCAAGTGGCTTCAAGGTGTTGGGAAACATAAAAGTAATCCCCTATCAGAGCCGAGCACTGTTACACGCAGAGGAAGAGGTGGTAGCCTGGGGCTCCAAGCAAACTTGAAGAAAGGTCTAAGTGCTGGCCAGCCCTGTTTTCCTGCTGATAGTTTATCATTTCCCAAAATTTCTACCATTAGAGTCAATTTGGGTGTTAAAGTTCCCTTAAACTCAATGAAAAAGAACTCACACCCTGCGTTTCACTCCTCACTCTGTCTGCAAACACAGAGCAGTCATGATGACTTATATTCAAATCCCTGACCACACTACTTTCCTTAATATTCTCTGCTGTTGCTGTTAGTACCGCAGCTACATTAGCAAAATTGAGCAGTCCAAATGCAACACCGTGCCCACCCCCCAAATAAAACTACCAATCACTCTGTTCACATTAAGTAATGATTTGCAAGGTCCTTCTCCCTTCTCCTGCTCACAACTCTGCCAACCGCATTTCTTAATGCAAACAGTAAAGACTGAATTACAAACGTGATCCAATTTTGCTCTGCATAATTAGTGGATTAGACATCAGAGAAAATCCACTTATTTTCATGGCTCATCCAGCTTCCCACCTCCAGCTCCCCACCTCCCCCACCACACCGCGCTCAGAAGTGAAGGCTCCAGAAGCACAAAGTGAGAAAGGACTTTATTAAAGCACAATTACAGCTATCAAATTCATTTTTAAATGACTCCCAAGTATAATCTTTTCTCAACTGAATTTTTTTTTCCTAAGTAAACAAAGCTGGGCATCTGAACTAGAAGTGCCTGAGTCAGAAGTACATCACTGAAAGCTACAATTATTATTATTTTTTTTTTTTTTGCAAGAGATTTTGGAACAAACTGTCCATAGCTGAAAAACACCAAGCCACTCGGGTTTGGCTTGGCTTGACTTATGGAATCAGATGGCTTGTGTTTCCTCCTTGGCTCTGTCAGTGGTATAATTCATTTTCTTATCTCTACAATGGGCATGGTGGTGAGTGTTAAATGGGATAATATCTATAAAGTTCTTGGAACAATGTTTGGGACATAGCAAATCTTCCAAACGATTTGCATGATTATTCTACGCCTAGAACCCAGCTGGAAAGAACAAGCATCCCCAGCCTATCCTTCAGTCCACCCCATACATGGGGTGGAGATCAGGGAGCAGCTCTGTGACAGAGCTCGGAGCCCCACCCGGTGCAGCGTGGAAGGTTCAGGAACATGTAGTCCATCCACCCAGAATGGATACAGATTGCCACAGATGGATGCCTAAAATGGCTCTCTTCGGTATGGCAAAGGCTTTGCTGATGAAACAAATGGAAGATACTCTGTCACTGCCCACAGGGTAGGGGCAGAAATGGGGGCAGGGAAGGGGGAAGAGCAAGGAGGGGAAACAGGACTTCTCTCATTTTCTCCTGTATCTCTTCCCTCTCAAATGTCTACGCCAGCCACCTGAGGAGTAAATCAAAATACTGACTTCTGAGCTGATGAGCACTCCTCTTGCCAAAAAGCAACCCCAGTTGGGTAGCGCTCATGTTACCTTAGCATCATAAGTATGATTGCCGCCATAGAAGTGCGTGAGGTGCATTTCCCATCTCATGCTCAAGACAGCTCTCTGAGGAAAGTGCTAGTATTACTCGTGTTTTACAAATGAGGAAACTGAGGTCTAGAGACAAGTAATGCCTGAGGGCACACCTCTTTTTATGGACGGAATGGCAGCTGTAAATCCAAAGCTGTTGACTCCAGAGCACATCATCTGCCCCACGAGGCCCTGTTTCCTTGAAGCTTCCTAGAGGTTGGTTGGGCATCAAGACCAGGATTCGGAAAGTTGGAATGGACCGAGTGAGAGGTAGTACTTCTATCAGCTTTAGCAGGAAGGGTCAACGTGTCCTGGGATAAAGCATAGAAAGAAGACTTTCCCAAGTGACGCAGAGAGGCTTTCCTCTCAGTAAACACAAGGATCTCCCTCAGAAATGCTGTCCCTAGCTATCACCTCTCAGCTCAAACCTACCCCTTTCCTGCTGAAATAAGCACAAAGCGCTTTTGCATTCATTCAGTGTGTTCTTGTTGGCTTCACTATGTAGTGGGTGCTCAGAAAACAGGTGATGTAGTAAGTTTCCAGAATAGAATTTTTTCTGTGTAATCCTTCTTAACAAATGTTCATTGCATTGGGGCACCTGGGTGGCTCAGCCTGTTGAGTGTCCTACTCTTGATTTCGACTCAGATCATGATCTCTGGGTCATGGGATCGAACCCTGAGTTGGGCTCCATGCTCAGCAGGGAGTCTGCTTGAATTTCTCTCCCTCTCCCTCTGCCCCTCCTCCTGCTTGAGCGCGCTCTCTCTCTCTCTCTCTCTCAAATAAATAAATCTTACTTAAAAAAATTATTTAAATGTCCATTGCCTTCACAAGACACCATGCTCAGTGATACAGGGACAGGAAGTTCTAAGAGATCATCTCTGACCCCAAAAAGCTTGCAATCTAGTGAGGTCCCATGGCAGAATGTCAAGTCTAAGGAAGGAAGAGACTGAGGGATCCAAGGAAGATATATTCTGCAGGTATGGGAAGGTTCCTAAGATCAGACGGAGGAAGTGGCCCTCAGTGGTGGCCAGCAAAAGTGTCAAGGCTCCTGGCTCCATTCTGCATCCTGGGAGCTACCCCTTAAAGACAGGTTCCCACCTGTCCTTATCATCACCACCCAAAGTGATAGCATGAAAAAACAAACAAACAAAATATCCTAAAGGAGAGCTCAGACGATTGAAAACAGAGACCGGAAGAAGTTTAGGGAGAGTTTTACCAGCAACAGCTTTAGGAGACATGGCCAAAGTGACTGATGGAGGTTCTTGGACCTTTCTGTGATCTAAATATAGGTCTTCTGGGCTTATTTTTGGTTTCTTTGGGTGACTTCCTTACTGAGAAGAGAGACTCCTCCTTGTTAATCTTAAACTGACTTTGTAAGAACAGGAGCCCTAAAGTCAGACCTAGGTTCAAATCTGTCCTTCTCTACTTTCCAGCCATGCTAGTCTCTCCGTGTCCCCGGCCTCCCTCCTGGGACACGAGGTCATTATAAGGAATAAATAAGATAATGCACGCAGATGCCTAACATGGAGGCTGACACAGAGCAGGGAATCAATAAACGTTAACTCTCCAGTTCTGCTAATAACTGGGTTCATTTGCACTTCAGCCAGGCAAGAGTTTTTTCCCAGAACTCAAGAGATGAGACCTTGTCAACAGGGTGACTCAAGGGCATGGAATCTTGACACCTTTGGTCCGTCCCTTACATTCACCCATCTACCTCACTCCTGGAGAAATGCAGCTAATGAGGAAGAATTACTCAGAAGCATCAGCTATCTGGTAGGTTTGAAGAAAACTGCCTGTTTCCCCTTTTGTATCAAAGAAAAAAATTAACAAAGACTTGTCCAAACACACTCAGTTCTGTGAAGAACATTACCATTCAAACAAACAAACAAAAGGAATATTTGACTGAATCTTTCAAGTTGATTCAGAATCCTTTAGATGGAGGCTGGGAACCTTTTTTCTGTAAAGACCAGATAGTAAATGTTTTAGGCTTTGTGGGCCATAGAGACCTCATCACAAGTACGCGCCGTGCCTGGGGGAGGAAAGCAGCCACAGACAATATACGAATGAATGAGCATGGCTGTGTTGCAATAAAACTTTATTTATAGACACTGAAATTTGATAATGTGACCATTTTCGTGTAACACCAAATATCTTTCGGTTTTTCTGCCAAATGCCATGATTTTGCTCATATGTGAAGTTTAAGACACAAAATGAGCAAAAAAAGGGGCGCCTGGGTGGCTCAGTTGGTTAAGCGACTGCCTTCGGCTCAGGTCATGATCCTGGAGTCCCGGGATCGAGTCCCGCATCGGGCTCCCTGCTCAGCGGGGAGTCTGCTTCTCCCTCTGACCCTCTTCCCTCTCGTGCTCTCTATCTCTCATTCTCTCTCTCTCTCAAATAAATAAATAAAATCTTTTAAAAAAAAACAAAATGAGCAAAAAAGGAAAAAAGAGAGAGAGAAAGACAAACCAAGAAACAGATTCTTAACTCTAGAGAACAAACTGCTGGTTACCTGAGGGGATGTGGGTGGGCGCATGGCTGAAATAGGTGAAGGGGATTAAGAGTACACTTACCATGATGAGCACTGAGCAATGTAGAGAATTGTTGAATCACTGGGGCGGCTGGGTGGCTCAGTTGGTTGGGCAACTGCTTTCGGCTCAGGTCATGGTCCTGGAGTCCCAGGATCGAGTCCCACATCAGGCTCCCAGCTGCGCGGAGAATCTGCTTCTCCTCTGCCCCTCCTCCATCTCGTGCTCTCTGTCTCTCATTCTCTCTCTCTCAAATGAACAACAACAAAAAAAAAAAAAACCTTAAAAAAAAAGAATTTTTGAATCACTATATTGTACACCTGAAACTAACATGATGCTGTAGGTTAACTATATAGGAATTAAAATTAAAAACTTAATTCAAAAAAAAATGTAGGAAGTCATTCTTAGCTTGCAGGGCTGCACAGAAACGGGCAGGGGACAGGATTTTGTTCGTGATCTTTTGCTTGCCAACCCTGACTGAGAACCTGGGGGCCTTCAAAAAATCTCAGGAAATCTCTTGTCCGACCCCTGTATTTGTGGCTGAGAGTCAGAGCCATAGAGGGAAAGTGACTTGTCCAGGACAAGCTGGGCCTCTCAGATCCATACAAGAAGCTCAACAGAAAGAGTATGGCTGGTAAACAGCAGGCACGTACTGGCTTGAAAACGGAAAAATCACTTTTTTTTTCAACTGCTGTTTGCTACATTCAGTGTCAGAGAGTCAGCTCAACAGATTCTTCCCACCCCCGGGGTTTTTTCGTTTACTCTGTCATTTTCTAACTTGGGCTTGAGAGAGCTGTGTTTAAAACTCCTCAGAAGTGAAATGGGATGAGTGATTTGGGGTGTCACAACCAGGACCAAAATTGTGTGTTTACCACCTGAATTCTCTTTAGAAACATTCCAAAACATTGAAATGTGTCTTCAACCTTTGGAAACGGTAAAAGGCAACACTGTAACTTCACCCTCGCACAAAACCACCCAAGGAAATAAAAACGACCAGATGTAAAAGGCGGTTTTCTCTTTTAAAAATTGCTTTATCTATTTTAATTCTTGTATTTCCCTGGAGGGTTAGATATTTCGGTCACATAGTTATCCAATTAAAATGAAAACTCTCTGTTTTATCCTTTAGGCGAGGACAGCTGCCGACTGGTAAGTTTTATAAAGTCTTTAATCTTGTCCATAAATATTTAATAAGAATTGGTTGGTACACAAGCTGAAGTAAAGTAAGAAATCAAAGAAGGAATCGTGAAAATAACCTCTGTATTGTGTGAGAGCTCTGTAAAACAAAAGCCGAATGACCAAAGCCTCTTTGTTTTAATAGCCATTAAAATATTTCTGAGTAGTTTGATCACTCTTTCAGCTCACTCGTCCTCAGGAACGTACAAAAATAAGTAGATTGCAAGAAGATACTAACCGTGACTATCTGTGCCCTTTCCTCCAATACCCTGCCATTTGTTTCTGAGACAGCCTCTCGTGTTTCCATGGGAACCCAGAACCAGAGGATCTCCAAGCTCGTTAGCAGCATTTGAAAATATAGACCCCTCTTTTTATTCTTGGCTACACACACACACATACACACACGCAAGGCACACACTCATACACACTCACACCTATGCACAGACGGCCACCAGCGCCACAACCATCCTACGCATCTTCATCACGATATCCCAAACTCAAAACTCAAAACAAGTACCTGATGATAAATAGGCCAAGGAGTCATGTCTCTGTTCTTTGATCTGCTGAAATAAGAAAGCCATTTGCCTTGACCTGGTCTTTGAACTTCCTCTTCCTCCCATCACCTGTTTCCACGTTGCAAGCCTGCAAACACCTATATTTGAGGGGTTTTTATTTTCACATCCTCCTAGGCAGAGGGTCCTCATGAGTTTTTCTTATTCTTTTTCCTTCATGTGAGATCACAGGGCATTCCAGAGAATGAAGAAGTTATGCTATTGGGGAAAATCTCTTAGACCAGAAGGTTTTCCCCACCTGCCTCAGTAACTCAGAGATTTCAGGAATAAGCACTCTTTTTTTTTTTTTCCTAAGGTGTATTTATTTATTTTAGAGAGAAAGAGTGGGGTGGGGAGGGGAAGATGGAGAAAGAAACTCAAGCAGACTCCACACCGAGCGTGGAGCCCAACGCAGGGCTCAATCCCACAACCCTGAGATCACACCTGAGCCGAAACCAAGAGTCAGACGCTTAACCGACCAAGCCACCCAGGCGCCCCAGGATTGAGCACTCTTTCCTAATCACAAATGTTTCTTTAAAGCTACTGTAATCTGAAAATAACTGAAATCTCTCAGCTCCTCCTCAAACTCACTTGACTGTGTCTTTGCTCTGTCCATAGAAGAAAGAAAATTTAGGTGGCTACTAGTTCCTTTGCATCAGGGTAGATGAAAGACAGAGAGCCAAATGGAAGGAGGAAGGAAGGAGGGAGGAAGAGAAAGACAGCAATTGATACTCCTTGGCTTCCCTTATCTTAGGTCAGTAATTCTGGGTGCTCAGATTATTCTTCATTTCTACAGAAATGTCATTTTCCATTGCTTTAATCGTACCTTCAGTTGCTTCTACCATGCCAACTTCAGGATTTACTAATTCTGAACACCCATACTGCTTACTATTGGAGTTGCCTTGGCCGTCAAGATGACTTTCCTGCAACAGTTGTTCATCCTGATTCTGTGCCTTTCTACCAAGCCCACAAGTCCTTTGCCCACTTAACACTTTAATCGCTTACTCAACAAATACTTAGAGAGGACAAGCTATGTGCCAGACAGCGTTCTAGGCACTGGACTCATAGCATTGCACAAAAGTAACACAAATCCCTGCTGACTCATAGCTTCCATACCACCCTCAGCTGGCCCCAGTTTGACTCTGATTCCATGCCTTCTCCAGCCCACCCTGACTCACGGCTCAGACTCTCATCTCTGACCCTGATCCTTTCCACCCTCCAGTGGATGCTAATACTGATTTCTCACCCCCGCCTTGGCTCTAGACTCCTTTATAAGTTGGCTCATAACTACCGAATGACATTTCCTTATTTTTTATATGATCCCTAAGTCCCCAGACACTCCAACACTTGCGCAGTTTTTAAGATTTTTTTTTTTATATATTGCATTTCCTGTGTCTCAGGTGCTGTTTAACACCTTAGACGTAGTAATTCATGTAATCCTTTTAACAATATGGAAAATGAGGGAGGTGCCCCTTAGGCCCATTTGTTGACTCCTGCTAAGTAGCAAAGCTGTGATTTGCCACAGTTATCCAGCCCACAAGTGGCAAACCTAGGTTTGCCATCCTTCACTTGACAACATGGCTTTTTATTTGCTCCAGGTAGTCTCATTGCTTTTAGTTATGTTTCTGCCCACATTTTTCTTTTCCCCAAGGTCATTTGAAATGCAATCCTTATTATACAAATCATCCATCACTCAGTGCTCCCTTTCATATCTCCAGTAAAACTTTTAAGTGGTGCTCTGCCAAGAACGTCACCTTGCAGGGACCACTTGTTCTATCCCCAGGTTGATAAAAAAGAAGACATCCAGAATCCGTTTTGTCAACTACAAAGAACCCTCGCTCACGCATGCACCCTGCATCTTAGTTCTGCTCTCATAAAAGGTGTTTGGATTTTACTATCTCTTCCCATATGGCGCTTCATTATACTGTCCACATGACATCCCCTATCCTTGACATATCTCATCCCTCATGTAATGATGATTACCAGCCCCACTCTCCTCTAACTTCTCTAGGGCAGTTTCCCACAGATCTAGGTTTTGTTTTATTTATGACTTCGCTCTGCCCTTTCTTGCCTTAATTAAACTCAGCCTCAGGACATAGGAAACCAGAGAACTGACTTTTTCTTCCTTTTGATGAAAGTAATATCATTTTCTGGGGACAGCAAATATTCCCCCCACCTCCCACTCCTGCTCAAATTCACCAGTTAAGTCTCAAATACCCTTTGTCCCTTGTTTTGCATCTGCTTGTCTGAGTGTTCCAAGGTTTGATTTACATTTTAATAGTTTCTGATCCAAAGGGAGGAAATGAATAGGAAGTAGCCTTGGTTTCCCCCTCTTTTACCATCAGCTCCCATCATTTTTTTCAAAACATTGAAAAGCAGCTATTTTCACATTCAGAACAATCTTCACAACTCACAAGAAAGGCCCTTCCTGTTATTTACATAAATAGACGGATGGAAAAGAATTTATGTGATAAGAACTCTCAGTTACCTGTGGCTTATAAGAAAGAAGGGCCAGCAGGTCCTAAACCTCAGCAAACGTATGTTTATCCATGTGGCATGGTTTGAGGGCTTACCACAAAACTCAAGCTGTCTTCCATTCCCCCAGTCCTCATTTACAACAACCACAAAACCACCAAAATTCTGCTCTTCTAGTAATAGGAAATCACTAATATCTTAGTACAAATGAACCTACAGAGCTCCTCCAAGACCAAAAGAGTGAGCACACTCAAGACAAAGGTGCATCCCTGCCCAGTCCACTCTTCTTCCGAATGACCGTCAGAATGAGCTTTCTGGAAGATTACACTTCGATTCTGCATAAAAACTCTTCATGCTTGCCCATTGTCTTTGGGCCTGAGATTTGGGCTGGGGAGCCTATCACCAAACCTCTCGACCTCTCCAGTCCCACCTCACACACACCCTGCGTTCCCCACGCTGCAGTCCCACCACCCTTCAACCACACCCCTCTGCTGTGGGGTCAGCCTCCCCTCCTGCCCTGCCCTGTCTTTACTTAGCTAACTCTTTTCCCCCAACAAGACTCAGCTCCAGGATGATCGTGTGCTTCTCTGAATCATGACCCTAAATGTATGTAATGGTCATTGTCTTCCCTACTGACTATCATTCTATCAGGAAAAAGAATGATTTTCCTTCATGCCTTCCCCCACGCCTCTCAAAATAATGTAGTAATTTAACAAGCGCATGAACAACGAGATAGATCATTCAATGAATAAATAAATGAATGAAGGGGAAAAATGGACTAGAATCATCCCAAACCATAATCCCCAGGGGTTGTAGTTCTCCTGAGGGCCTCCCCTGATTACAGGCACCAGAAGGTCCAGCAGCTCCCTGAAAGTACCATGTATATCATGACCCCAAAGTTGCTGAGTCCCAGGAAAATTTCAAGTTTGCAACATTTGAGCCCTAAAGGGCAGGTCTCCATCATTTTGCCCAGGGGACAAGCTGTTCACTGTCGCTCTAAGTGTCCATTGTATTAAGGCCTCACGAAGGTCCTTCAGTCCCAGCCAGAGGCAAGGCGCTCCTGCTGCTCAATCCCCCGAAAGCCCCACTTCCTCTTCAAGGCCAGGGACAGCAAGCCTTAAATCCACTCCTGAGGTTTCATTCCCCTGAAAGCAAGGCTCAATTATCAACGGCCGCAGGACATAGCCTGGATAACTCAATTTGGCCAAAGGTCTAAGCACTTCATCGTAGCCAATGGGCTTTCTGCTTCCTCATCATCCCCATCACCGCCATCATCAATATGATTTTTTTTAAGTGTCCAACAGAATGTGGCACAGGCCTGGAGAAGGCGTTCACCTAACCACAAATGGAGAAATTTTTTTTTTTCCTTTTCTGACTGTTATCCTTAGTATATACTTATAAAAATTTAGTAAGAGAAACAATAAGACCTTGTTTTTTTAAAAGCAGCAAAGAGAAACTTCTACCTCTGGGAAGATGTAATAGATGTACTTTTCCCTCATCCTCCCACTAAGTACAACTAAAATGCCTGCACGTTTTTATACATAAAGCAAACAAGAAGACTATAAAAGGTGGAGAGAAGAAGGCCAACCACCCTGGGGACCAGAGCAATAATGTGGTGGCTAGTTCCCTAGTTTCCACAGACTCAGAGCTCAGAAACCAGCAAACCTGGGAATGCCAATGAATGCAGACCCAAAAAAGCTCCCTAGAAAGCCTATTTTCTCTAATAAAAAGGCCAGGCCAAGAGTAGCCTAGCAGGACAGATACTATTAGATAATAATTATTCTCCCCAAACATCATCACAGCTAAAACTATGGCTCAACCGTACCCCTGCCAGCAAAGGCCCAGTGGGGAGATTAGACTTCCACACTTTGTGGACTCCAACAAGGTGCCCTAAATTCTTCCGCCAGAGTGATGTCAGGAAAAGCAGAGTAGGGAGCCGGACCTTCAACCGAGCAGTGACAGGTATGCAGTGGGCAGTAAGGAGATTCCCCACTTCAGCCTTATGGAGACCGAGCAGGGGTGCTGCATAACCACAGTACCACGTACCTGACCAGCCCTCCCTCCATGCTGGGAGATCAGAAGAGGCCTCACCGAGAATCAGGGCTTTTTTTTTTTTTTAAAGATTTTATTTATTTATTTATTTGTTTGACAGAGAGAGAGAGAGAGAGAGAGAGTGCACACACAAGCAGGGGGAGCAACAGGGAGAAGAAGAAGCAGACTCCCCACTGATCAGGTAGCCTGATGTAGGGCTCGATCCCAGGACCCTGGGATCATGACCTGAGCCGAAGGCAGATGCTCAACCAACTGAGCCACCCAGGTGCCTGAGAATCAGGGCTTTCAACACACCTAGTGCTAATAAGGCCACCCTGCCCAGCCCTGCCCACGGGAGGCTACGTAGGAGCAACAATAAGGCACCCCTGCCCTCCCAGACAAGGGAGGGATAAACTCCTTGTGAGGAGCCAGCTCTCTCACACTTGCCCAGCGGTGAGGAGGAGCCCCACCACCCTCAGGTGTCAACAGAGACTGAGTGAGGAACTGGGATCCCCACAGCTGCCAGGCAATAATGAGGGGTGACCACTCTTTCTCTGATAGAGCCATGTTGCAAACGCCAGCTAAAAGAGAAACAGAAGGTCTAACACCCAGAGTCTCATAACATAATACCCAAATGTCCAGGCTTTAATCAAAAATCATTCATCCTACAAAGAACTAAGCGAACCTCACTTGAATGGAGAAAAAAGACACCAACACAGTGATGTTAGAATTATCTGACAAAGGTGTTAATCAGCCATCAAATAATACTTCAGTGAGCAATTAAGAACATGTTTGAAACAAATGAAAAAATAGAAAGTCTTAACAAAGAAATGGAAAATCTCAACAAAGAAACAGAAGACATAAAGAAGAACCAAACAGAAACTTGAGAACTGAAAACTATAATAACCTACGGATTCAAGAGCAGGATGCTGACGACAGAAGAATTAGTGACCAGTGGAAATGATACAGTCCGAACAACAGAAAGAGACTAGGAACACACACACGCACATGTGTGTGCACACGCGCTCAGGAAACTGGAGTAACAGTTACAGAATCTTTCTCTACTATTTCTTATTATTGCATGTGAATACAGTTATCTCAAAATGAAAAGTTTAATTAAAAATAAAAGCGGAAACAGAACACAGGAAATATGTAGACTCACAATTCCCCAAAGAGCAAACAAACGTAGTGTATATAGTTGGGAGGAAAAAGTGTTAACCTTACTAATTAATGAGGTAAAGACAAGTTTATTTATTTTTTATCTTTTTAAACAAGAAATAAGTTTCCAGCAGTTTTTCACATAATGGAGAAGAAAGCCCCTTGTGGCAAAACTTCCATTGTGGTGTAATAAGACCTGCAGAGTTTTATGTAGCATAATAACATCATGGCTAACTTTTAGTATCTCTGTTCCAGCAACTATGCTATAGGCTTCGCTTGGATTCCCTCATTGTTCTCACCAGGATCCTAAAAGGAAGGTACTCAAATACACCCTGTTTCACAGATGAGGAAATTGAGTTTCAAGATTAAGCAAATTGCACAAGATTCCCCAGCGCAAAAATGATAAAAACCGGGATTCGAATCAGGCAGTCAGACCCCCGGGGGCACTCACACTCCCGCCTTAGCAAGAGCTACTGCTCCCTGGTAGGCAGATCTCCTGGAAGGAATGGGTCTGTTTGCGTTCGGAGCCCAGGAGATCACAGCCCTGCTCCTGCTGCCAGATTCTATACCGGCATCTTGGCTGGACCAGGCATTCCAGGCCCTCATGGTCAGGGAGAGGAAAGGATATGCAGGACCCCAAAGGGACCTCAAAGGCAAGCAAGAGGCATCAGATGGCCCAGACACAAATGGGGGGCCAGATCTGGGGTGGCATGAGACAGTGCCATAGCATGACCCTTACCCCCGACCCAGTCAACCTGGCTCAATGGCTGAGCTTGGAAATAAGCAGCAAGCCTGTGTGGGACACACAGATAAGGGCCTGAGCTGGACAGGTGGCAACCCTGACAGCTTCCAGCAGAAGGTGCTGAGCAAAGCGTCCAGTTATCTTATTCCCAAATATTTGGAAATCAGGCACATTGCACCCTGTGGATTCTCAGATGAGGCAGAGATGGGGGTGATGCTGGGAGGCCTCAAGAGGCACTGATCGAACTTCCTATTAATAATGGCTGTAAATGCTTAAATAATCCTTTGCAGTACTTAGAGCAATGTCATTACATTTGTATCCTGAGTAAGTAAAGCAGGTCATACAGATTATACTATAGGTTTCCCTTGCTATCTGAAACTAGAGTGTTCCTATGAAACTTCCATAAGCCAAAACTGTGTTAAGGGAAGAAGCAATTACCACTAATTTATATGAAAAAAAATCTTTGAGCGTTCCCAGACCTGAAAAACTTTTCTGATACCTTAGGCCACATCTTGATAACGGACACACAAAACAAATCCAGATAAAGTACAGATGCTCACAGACCATGTTCAAAGACCCGGCAGCTTGATGCTGAGATGCTGCGTGTACCCCCTGGGATGAGCTTGGGGGCACTCTCGCTGCTTGGGGAGCACGCTGTCTCTATAACGGCTCTGCTCACTGCAAAGCAAATGCTGAACACTATTTCTGCATGCGGCTTCTTTGTCCGTTAAAGCGAAAATCCCCTTTGGATGTCTTTTGGTCTGTAAAAACAGGTACTGATGTGGGTCTTTCGTAAAAACGACATCGCATAATGCAAACTTTTGAAAAGCAGGGGAAACCTGTCATTATCAACGAAATGTATATTTAAATAACAGTGCAATGCCATTTCTTTTTTCTAAAATTGTTCTGTAAGATACACTTCATGGCGATAGAGGGAGTTGGAGGGAACTGGAACACTGGAACACCACTGAAGGGACTGTAAATGCATACAAGCTTTCTGGAAAGCGTTTAGCACTGTGCAGCCCAGCTTCTGCGGGGCCAACAAAGATTTATGGGGGGAAGATGTTCACTGCAGCATTATCTATGACATTAAAAAATTAGATACAACCAAAGGGAAAGGTTAAATAAATCAGAAATATCCATACAATGGCATATTATCGGCCATTAAAGTTTTGGAAAATGGCTATTGGTATAAGGAAATGCTCATAAGATAATGTTAAGTGAAATAAGACAAGATGTAAAGCTCAATATGTAGCATGATCTCAACTATACATACAAACAAGGTCAAGCTAGAATGGAAACACAACAAAACAGAAACAGATAGCTAGCATCTCTCAGTGGTGAGATTTCAAAATAGTGTTCTATCTTACTTGTTTTCAAATGTTTCACATAGTCTGAAATTGGCATATAACTTTCATAAGAGGAGGAAAACAAAAGAAAAATCCATGAGTCCTATGCTCTCTGGCGGGTTACTAATGCCATAAACACAGAGCAATAGAATAAAAGCTAAAGCAGAGAAAGGTACCACGTCTATGTGACCACACATGTGCCTTTACGGGCTCTAGAAAGGGTCTGGCAGGAAGAAAACGAGTGGCTTCTGTTTATTATTTATCACTGTCGCTGTCTGAAAAATAACACCCATAGGGGGAGGCCAGATGGCACCCCTGCTAGGGAAGGACAGAAAAAAAGAGAAAGGTCTAAATAATCTGTAAGCCAAAAAACACCTGGATGGGCACCACCTGAGCACAAATGGAACTCAGCATGCTGGGTCACTGGAAACTTTGTGGGTTTTTTTCCTCTTTTCTTCACTTTGACCCTCCTCCAGCAAATGCCAGGACAGCTTCAACAGAATAACCAATAGGAGAAAAAAAAAAAAATTAGAAAGAAAGTAAAGGGAAGGGGAGGATTGGGGAAGGAAGGGAGGGAGAAAAGAGGGGGGGGGGGCGGGAGGAAGGAAAGAAGAAAGGAAGCCAGCCAATCCCTTCCCTTTAGCAGCCCTAGCCCCTCCCCACACATAGCATGGCCCCAGGAGAGGCTCAGAGCTCTGAGCCTGGGGCCAAATCTCAGCCGATGCAAAGTTGCAGACCAAGTCCTATTCTGCAAGTAACAGCCACAGATGCAAACCAGGACGCAGGCCCTCAGTGGGGAGTAAACTGCAAGTTGGATATCCCTGAGATTTTGCAGTCTTTCTGTTGAGTTCAAACACCCTATGGCTCAGTCAGTTAAGTGTCTGACTCTTGATTTTGGCTCAGGTCAGGATCTCAGGGTCTGGAGGAGATCAAGCCCCACGTGGAGCCTGCTTAAGCTCCTGCACACGCACTCTCTCTCTACCAAACACCCCCCCCCCGCCCCGCCAAAAAATACTTCAAACACCTTATTCCTAGGTAAGGAGCTGAGGAATAAATGTACCTGTATTTCTAGATAAAGAAGTCCCTTTGGAGCAATCAGTTCCCTGTTCAGAGAAGCATGCCCATGCCTTTTTAAGGACATTCAAATACAGCTCAAGGGCCAAGAGCACAGCTGGGAGCGTGGGCAAAGCCCTTGGTGAGAACCCTCTCCGCTGAGCCAAGCAGACCACAACAATGAACGAGATGGACACAAATTTTGTTGACTCTTCTATTGTGCGAAGTGCTTTACGTAACTTATTGTAGAAGGAATAGTCTGAAATGGTTTCAATATTTTTCTTTCCTGAATTTTAAAAAGGAATTTCTATCATTGTTACAAAACAAATTCGAAAGAGGAAAAGTGTATATATTTGAACATAAGCCCATTTTGTTATCATTAATTCTATAAATTTTACATTGTGTTTTATCATTGTGTCCTTTGACAGTTTCCCAATTATCATTTGTCATTATTGTTTTATCCTTTTCATAACATCTGTTCTTTTATAACTCTGGTCAATATCATTGTCTCATCATTCTGAAATAATTCTCTTTTATTTTATTAATCTTTCCTTCATGCCATTTACCTGACACTGTGTTAGTGCTTGACACATACTATTACTGCCAAAGGTGAAATAAAATGGAGTCTCTTCTGTCAAGGTGTTTTAAAAGGAGCTGGGAGGCCATTTAGGAGGTGGCCTTATGCAGGTCCTCACTGAGTGGAACCATGAACTTCGGAACTGGGCCAAACCACAAATACTCCAAGGACTCTGCACAGACACCTGCAACTTACTGCAGTAATGAACTCTTCGCCTAGTGAGAGCTTTAGCAACCAATTCTGTTTACGCGAGATTCATTTTCTGCCACCAACACTCATCAAAACTCTTTGTAAACAGCATATACAAGCTCTCCCTTTTTGTCTTCAAAAACCCCTGACTTTTGCTCCCTAGTGGGAAACTATTCAGTTGCTACCCAAATGTGTCGCACCCCAAGCTGCAACTCTTTGATCCCAAATAAATACTTCTGCTTAAATGATTGGCACCTAACAATTTTACATTGACATGACATTTAAACCCTCAGAGCAACACTCAGGAAGTAATAAAATTAGTATACAGAAGAAACTTGGGGTTTATGAAAGTAAAGTGACCTGCCCAAGATTGCAGTGTGGTCAGATAGACGAATAAGGACTTGGTCGGGGGCTGTCATTCTTCAAAGCCCTTCATTTACTCATTATCCAACACCCCTTCCCACGGGGCTCCACTGATGAGACAGAGCACACACTGAGATCCTCTCAAAATTCATCCTGGAAGACATTTAACCCAGTGTGATGGCCTCAGATAATAATGCTGCCCAATGACTTCAGCCATGAAAATCTTCCGGAACCTACAGTGTCCATAATTATTGTGCTTATCATCAGACTATTTGCTGCTCTTGCAGGGCAATGGTAGATAAGGTAAAACATTTTAGAGCAGGATAAAACACAACCATTTTAAAAAGGCAGGAAGTGCAGTTGATAAAAATGTAATTACTTGTTTCTTCATAGAACATGTTTGCAGAATATAATCTCTAGTTTTGCTGTTTCTATTGCTGCAAACAATAAGAGGCATTTAGGAAAATTATTGTTAAATTTTTCTCTGAGCTCTGTCAAGCCATTTTGCATTCCAATTAATTGATTTTTTTTTTTTTTAAGACACTGTTTTAAGAGGCTTATGACACTGCACGGAAGGCTCATGAGCCTGTGGCTCTCAGTACCCTGTTCCATACTAGGAGATTATATTAGGAGAATGACATATAACAGTTTCATATTCTAAAATATAATTCAAGAGAAGACATCTCTCTATTATCTATTTCCGGTTACTGTTCTGTTTGGAGTACTTTGGTTTTAAGGTAATCAATAGTATGGATTGTGTGATGCTTGTGAAACCCTATCTTTGAGAGAGTGAATGCAGCAAAACAATAACAATAGTAAAAGAAATATTTTTCCCCCCCCTACTCTTTCAAGCCTATTTTGTGGGACTAATTCTTCCCTATATTAAAAAAATATATTTTTCTACTTTTCCTGTTAATGTTATATTTTTTAAAACACCCTCTACTTTTAGATCCCCAATCTTTTTCTGTAATAAAACTATTCAGTCCCAAATGAGAGTCAAAAATCTCAATGCATTTCTTTTTTTTAATTTAATTTAATTTTATTATGTTATGTTAGTCACCATACAATACATCATTAGTTTTTGATGTGGTGATCCATAGTTCATTGTTTTCATATAACACCCAGTGCTCCACGCAGTACTTGCCCTCCTTAATACCCATCACCGGGCTAACCCATTTCATAGGAGAGCTTCTTCTTCATCCAGGAGAAGGGTCAAGGCCACGTTCTGATTTTCCCCTCAAAGAGCCCCTCCCCCTGTCCTCCACTCAAGAGAGTAACTCTTCTTCCTCCAGAGATGGGACAGAGGAGAATTCAGGGCAAGAAAAGATTACCTCCAGCTGTGGCAGAAGGTTAAGGTCAACTCTCCCTCTCAGGGCCCTTTTTGCAGGGATATTTCAGAGACCAATGGGAGGCACTATCTCCTCCAACTGGCTGCTTTGGGGTCCCTTCTTCACCCCTGCCCCCAGCAGCCCTCCAGACACAGCATGGCTCTGTTGCGTCCTAACGGCCCTCTAAGGGGCCATCTTAGATCAAGTCCCTTTAAGGTACCTCTAGGTCAGGTCTGGAAGTGCAGCCTATTCCCAAAGCAGCCAGCTGTCCAGATGGACACAGGATTCCACCTTCACACTTCCTGCTCTGGATCCTATCATTTCTGTGCTTCATGGTCCTCAGATGAATAGGTCCAGCTCTCTGCGTGGTCTCTTTGAAGATCCTCTTAATGAGTAAAAGTGAAAAGGAAGCACCCACCTGAGGCAACCCCATCAGAAAAAGGGAAAGGACATGCTACAATATTTGGACGACTGCCTTGAAGAAATCTTTTCCCCACCTGTGAGATTCACCTTTATATAAACACACTGGGCTGAAAGAACAGATTAACCCCGAAGTGTCAGCAATTTAGCGAAACTTTATTCCGCTCTCAAGTGAAGCCTGCTGAGAAGCTGCATGTCTTGCAAGGGCTGCTGCTTCATCAGATGACCCAGTGTTCCAGGCAACACCAGCTTTGTGGCTCAGCCATGGCCACCCAGGCTAGGGAAAGAGCGCGTGTAGAAGGCACACCCACACTTGTACGCTTTGGCCTAGAAGTGACACGTGTCCCATCTGTTCACAGCCCATTGACCAGAAATGGTCATGTGGCCCCACCTAACTGCAAGCAGGCCAGGAAATGTAGGAAAATATAGGAAGT
Source organism: Callorhinus ursinus (assembly GCF_003265705.2). Classification (NCBI taxonomy): domain Eukaryota; kingdom Metazoa; phylum Chordata; class Mammalia; order Carnivora; family Otariidae; genus Callorhinus; species Callorhinus ursinus. The sequence continues at coordinate 98,025,514 of NW_027397064.1, forward strand.
ATAGATGACCATTCCTATCCCATCTGCAACCCCCAAAATGGGTCAGGGGCTTAAGGACTGAAAAAAGCTTTCAATTTACTTTACAAGTTCTTCTTCAACACTAGCGCATCTCACTTTTTTATATGGTGGCTATTGGCACCTTATGCCTCGGGTATCAGCCAAAATAGACAAAAAGAGTCCTATTATACTTGAGTTAACACTTGAAAAGCTCACAGCACACAATGAAGAAAATTAACATGTATGGAGCACCTCCTAGGTACCAGGCACTGTTTCGTGTTGTTCACCTGCATGACCTCATTTGACCCTCGAGGACAGGCATGTTAAGATGTAGGTGGTAATGCCCCAGTCTATCACAGGATGGAACCTGAGTCTCAGAGACTAAATACATGGGCCAAGCTCAGTTCATCCTATTGAAGGAGTCATGTTGAACATCCAGTTGTAGGTTTTACAATAGCATTCTCTTCCACATGGTTCATATTTTTTCCATCTCAAACAAAACACACTTGATGCAGGAATCCATTCTCTCAGCGTCTGACATATTCAGAAAGCGATAATATGAATTTGGGGTTAATATTAGGATCATTATCCTAATTGATGATTTTCACGGGATTGTAGAAATGTAAAGCTATCATGAGGCTCCAAGTAATGACAGGTCTAATAATCATTTACTGCGTTTCCATCTGTTGAATTGTTTTCAATTTCATTGTGTGCTCATATGAGTCATGCCTTTCATGGGATCTTGCCATAGTTGTGCCCTCAGCTTTATCCACCCTTGGGAGGTGGAAAAAACCTAAAGGGGATGATGAGGGCAATAGATGCGTAAGTTTGCTGAGCCATGCTTGACTCCTTCCCACTTGCCTACTTTTCTCACTTCCGTCTTGACCTCCATCTGTTAGTTAGACACCCACTTCCTGTACACCTCGAATAATGTGAACCTTAAGATATTCCATCCACAAATACCAAAGGTTCATGCAATTTTTAAGCTGTTCATGCTATAAATCAAGTAAGTGTGTCATACCCTGGTTCCAGTCTTCTTCATGCTTGGAAAAACCTGTGTGCATGATTTATGTACAGGTACATAAGAACTCTAAGTTGGAGAGAATCTAATGAATCGAACTGAAAGTATAGTATGTGGTTTTGAATATGCAGAAGACAGGTCATCCTCAAAAGCATGTCCATATAGCAATTCAAAGTGAGGAAACAGGGGGCACCTGGGTGGCTCAGTTGGTTAAGCATCTGCCTTTGGCTCAGGTCATGATCCCAGGGTCCTGGGATCGAGCCACACATCTGGCTCCCTGCTGAGCAGGGAGCCTGCTTCTCCCTCTACCTCTGCTGCTTCCCTGCTTATACTCCCTGCTCTCCCTGTCAAATAAATAAATAAAATCTTTAAAAAAAAAAGTGAGGAAACAGGCTCCAGGCTCAACCAGTTGTCAGACCCCTTGTAGCTTATGAGGAAAAAAAAATTCTTTTTAAAGCGTTCCTCAATCTTATGCAAGAATCATTGTTTATGGCTCCAGAAACTCTGGAGTGCTTAAGAAATTAGCAGTGTGGAGAGTAGAAAATACAAAACAAAATGAAGAAGAACCACATAATAGGAGTGGTTTCAAGCTCTGCTGAATGACTTCTCCAAAAGCTGGCTAAAGAATCCCATGCTGGCAAGCCCTAGTGTCAGGCTGGAGACCACCTGTGTTTTCTTCCTCTCTTGAGGAAGTCCAATTCAATGCCACAAATACTTGTGCAATGGCACAACATTCTCATTTCAGGGAATGCAGTCGTGAGTGTGACATTAGCCTTGCCCTGTGCGGGGGCGGGTTGGGGGGATCAGACACAAACAAAGCAGAGGCCTAAGAGTAGGGCTGGACAAAAAAACAGGGTACTGGGCAGAAGTTAAAGATCATAGACCATTGGAGATTCCACCTGACTCAGCATATATGCGTGCGCACGTGCGCACGCGCGCACACACACACACACATACACGCTCACACACAGCAACATCGAGACAAAACTGAATATGATATGATCTTTATCTTTAAAGACTTGATGTTGTATTGGGGTGACAGACCATACAAACAAAACGAAACATGTGGCAAGGGGTTACTTCTCAACTCTTTAAAACTACCAGTCTACTGGGGATTTTGACCTCTGAAAAAAAGCAAAGGTCAAAGTGTGGGTTATGGATTAGGGACCCGGACAGGCAGGCAGGGTGAAGAAGGTGGGAGGGGAGCAGGGGAGAGGCAGGGCAGACATTGCTCATAGTCAGCCAACAGACAGTCCTCTCCATCTTCTTGCAGAGACTCCTTGATCACCGAGAAGGAAGAAAGTACCTCCACCCCTCCTTCCAGAATATAAATCATGATCCTTCCAAGTCAGTGTGGACTCCATTTCTCTTTACCAGAGATTGATCTTAAGGTGGGCACAATTCTGGCCAATGATTCATAAGGTGAAGTCTATCGGAGACTTTCACTTGTAGAATAAAAGGACAGACTCTCTGAGAAGAAAGCTTTCTGGCACCACTCTTCTTGTGGTGATGCCCTGAGCACATGGCGTCCTGGTGTTGGCAGCCATCTTGTGACCATAGGTGTAAAGCAAAGAACCAACACAAGATGGTGGAGCACAAGTGTATAAAGAACCTGGGTCCTAGGGGCACCTGGGTGGTACAGTCAGTTAAGCATCTGATTCTCGGTTTCAGCTCAGGTCATGACCTCAGAGTCCTGGGATTGAGTTCCATGCCAGGCTCAGCACTCAGCGTGGAGTCTGCTTGAGATTCTCTCTCCCTCTCCCTCCCTCTACCCCCTCCCAGTTGTGCTCTCTCTTTCTCTCTCTAAAATAAATTAAAAAATCTTCAAAAAAAAAAAAATCTGGGTCCTAGCTGAAATTTCTGAGCTATTGAAAGACCTCGGAAATGCCTACCTATAAATTGCTTTGTAAGTTAACAATGAACATCTTCATAAATCAAGCCAATGTTCATTGAGGTTTGTTACCTGCAGGTAAAAGCATCCTGACTCGGGTGGGGTAGAAAAAGTTTTAAGTACTTCTTACAGTATTTTGTAAGGGGGGCGGGGGGTAATACTATTACTCCCATTTTATAGGTGAGTAAACTGAGACTCAATTTAATTAATTGTCTCAAAGTCACATAGAATATAAGTAAATGCCCAAATGGAGATTTGACCACAGGCCTAATTCCAAAGTCTGTGCTCTTACCACAGTGAAATCTTATTACCCAAAAAAGGCAGAGCTCATTCCCAGAAAATTATTTGCTTAATGACCAAGAGTCAAGAAAATGTGTATGAAAGTCTGTTGGGAAGCAATTTGAATCTCTTCTCTCTTAAAGTCAACAAAAATGTGCTGAGGGTCTGCTCTGGTTTGGGCACTGAGTTACAGAAAAGAACTCGACAAGCCCCCTGCTCACCGTTTCAGAAGAACCACCAGCCTCACATTCTAGAACAGCCCTCACCTGAATCAATATGACGTCAGACCTCAGCTGACAACCACACGATTCAATCAGGCATCTAGAGGCAAAATATCTGGAAAACAGAAGACCGTGATTCCTGGTGAGCCTGGATCCCCAGGATGCCCGTGTGCTGTTATTGACCCTGCTTCCAAATCTCAAACAGTCCAGGTGCCCGGGAATTAAGTGTTGCCTTGGCTTGAGGCTTGCAGAGGCTAGCTAACCATCCAGGGATTAGCTCTTTAATCTCAGCAGCAGGGGAGGCAAATTTTCCAGCCTGAAACAGCAAGAGCCTTGTACATGGCTCCAGGTATAGTCTAGGAGCAATGCCGGAAATATGTAGAATAATAATGATAACTAATATTTATTGAAAGTTGGCCTTATTACAACTCCACCTCCCCCACCACCACCACCACCAAGATGCCAATTCCCAGAAAAAGCATCTCTTTGTGTCACATTCCCAGAAGTGCAGCATGCCCTGATTCATTCTCTCTTCTCCTGTCACTCATGCTCTTCCCTCTCTCTCTCTCTCTCTCTCTCTCTCTCTCTGGTCACAGGGCTGTATTACTGGTCGGTTTCAGGGTCAAGTGGGAGGGAGAGCTTCTCAAGCAAGACTCTGGCCTGAGGCTTGACTTGCTGAATGTTTTTTAAAAAGATTTTATTTATTTATTTGAGAGAGAGAGAGGGAGAACAGGAGCGAGGGGAGGGGCAGAGGGAGAGGGAGAAGCTGACTCCCTGCTGAGCAGGAAGCCCAAAGTGGGGCTCCATCCCAGGACCTTGGGATCATGACCTGAGCCAAAGGCAGATGCTTAACCAACTGGACTTGCTCAACATTTTTACAGTGGATTGAACGGCGGTACTGAAAGCATGCTCAGCAAATTCTCCATTGAAACAAAGCATGTGAAAAAGCAGCTTTGATGGTGATGCCTGTGTATTTGAAATGCAAAGTCCCATACTTAGGTTCAAACATCAGTTTTCTACAGGTGAAATGGGAATCTGGCTTAAAGTTGAGTATTTTTTAAAAGTCAAATTTTTTTGTTTTGTCACGTTGGCTTAAATGACATATATTTTTTTTTTATTTTCACAGCATGTCACAATTAAAAGGGAACTTGAGTGTCATCAACTCTTATGGGACATCCATGAGGTTCTACTCACTGTTCTGTTGTGGTAGGCAGATGTCTAAAGATGTCTACATCCTAACCCTTAGAGCCTGTGTATATACTATGCTAAATGGCAGGAGAGAGTTAAGGTTGCTTATCAGCTAACCTTAAAGTAAAGAAATTGTCCTGGATTATTTGGGTAAGCCAAATGTACACAAGGTCCTTGAAATGTGGAAGAAGGCAGAAGGTCAGAGTCTGAGAGCAATTCGAAAATGTTATGCTGCTGCCACTGAAAATTGAGGTAGTAGGGGCGTCTGGGTGGCTCAGTCAGTTAAGCGTCTGCCTTCTGCTCAGGTCATGATCCCGGGGTCCTGGGATCGAGCCCCGTGTCGGGCTCTCCACTCAGTGGGGAACCTGCTTCTCCCTTTCCCTCTGCCCCTCCACCCCCACTTATGTTCTCACTCGCTCTGCTGTCTCTCTTTCAAATAAATAAATAAATAATCTTTAAAAAACACTGAGGCTCACAGGGATTAAGTGACTTGCCCAAGGCCACATGGCTAGTCAGTGACAAAGCAAAATTCAAAGCCAAGTCTGTCTGACTACAGACCCCAGGATTTTGCTGTGTCTTATGCTCTGCATCAGTAGCATATACATTGCAGCCCACCGCCCACTAGTCCCAAAGAGAATATAGGAAGGAGTAACTTTTAAAGATTAAATGAGAGCAGCAAATGAAAAAAGGAATGAGAAGAGAAAAGGAGAGATGGAGAGAGAGGAGGGGAGGAGGAGAGCGATGGAACTGCACCGCAGATGCTGTGGGTACGTTTTAGATACATGGCTGCACATGATGTAAAATTTATTTCTTACTGCAGTCCAAGTAACAATATTTTGAAAGACACTGCTCTACAACACACCCACTGGAGAGCAAGAGAAAATATGGCCCAGCTCCTGTCTTTGGGAATATCCATAATCTAAAGAGAGACTCACAACAAGCCGCGGGAATGCACGTAGACGGGGCTGGGTCCGCTACAGTCCGCGTCCCAGTGGACGCGCCGCGCTCTCATCATCCCAGCTGCCCCCGGAAGGCCCACGGAGGCCCCTCAGGAGCTCACAGTGACGTGTGTGACACAGACACACTGCATTCACCACAAAACCTCTTCTCACCCCCAGCCTGCTGCTGTGGCTAACAACATCACTCCACCTGTTTGTTCAAAATAGGGGTAGTATCATCTCCTGTCCCTTTCATCTCTCTTGTCACCAAAACCAGTAGATGCTGCCTCCTAAATCCCCAAATCATCCGCTTCTCTCAACCCTATTGCCACGGCCTCCAGAGCCTCCTTCCCTTCTGCATGGCTGCCCGACACGTCCCCCCAGCCAACCTCCCCCAGCCCACTCCCTCCAGGCCCAGCCCAGGCTGCGTTCTGCCACTGCGCCCAATCCCATCGTGTCTCCTCCCTCGCACCCTCCCTGGCTTTTCCTTTGTAAGGCATTTTACAAGGTCAACATTTGCCCCCCCCCAAAGTCCCCATTTCCAACCACTTCCCATAGCATACAGACTCTACAGCAAGTCCCCAAAAGTCCCCACAGACGCCATCAATTTTCATGCCCTGCAAATTTTCAAACCCTGCATACTTCTTTCTTTCCCTGGAGTGGGTTTCCCTCCCCTCCCCCCACTTTCCCTCCATCCAGCAAGGCTGGAAAACAACTTTCCTGACTTCCTTAGGCAATAGAAATCGTACCCTCCGCTGAGCCCTCACATCTGTGTGAACCTATTTCTCTTACAATATTAACCCCTAGGTATCCTACTTCCTTCTCCAGTGTTTCCGGGGTAGGGACCATGTCTCAGCTCTATTTTGTCACCAACCCCTAGTTCAGGGACCGGGACATGGTGAGCCTTTCCAAAGGAGAAGTAAATGATGGTTGGAAGGTAAACTAGGAGCTCCAGACCTTGACATGTGTCTGCCTCTTCGGCACTTCCTTCTGGAAGTCTCCCATGGCCCACAGTCCTACATGTTCAGAAGTGGACTCTCGATTCTCCTCCTGAACCTGATCCACATCCAGAAGGCTCCACCTCTGTTGCGCCGTCCTGGAGCCAGAAACCTGGTCGATCTCCCTGTCCGCTTCTCCTCATGCGGATAACGGGCCAACACTCATTCACCCCCAACAAGCAGGCACCATGCGTTAGCTTGTCTGTATTCTCACCATCATCTCTGCCTGTACCGATGAAACAGTTTTTCGCTACGCCGTCCACATCCGTATTTGCCCACCCCACACTCCAATCCATTCTGCAAACAGCAGTCAGTGTAATTAAAGCGAGAGAGATCTGATCATCTCTCCTATAAAATACACTCTCCTCTTTAATACCCTTCAGCAGCTCCAAATCTTGAGATGAAGGTCAATTTTTCTCTTTTTCTATTTTTTTTTTTCCAATGGCACACAAAGCCCTGCTCAGTCTAGCTCCTGCAGACTTCTCTAGAAGTCTGGTCACAGCAGCTTTCTCCTGGTTATTATGCCTTCCACCTCTGGGCTTTCGTGAAGCTCCCTCTGCCTAGAACCTGGTGAGGAGGGACAATTCCTTTAAAGAGGACATTATTCTTGCTTCAGTGTAATCAGTTCTTCTTCCCAAAGCTCCATGTAGTTTTCCTTTCTTTTTTTTTAAGATTTTATTTATTTATTTGAGAGAGTGAGAGAGAGAGAGAATGAGCAGGGGAGGGGCAGAGGGAGAAGCAGGCTCTCTGCTGAGCAGGGAGCTGGACACCAAGTGATCTCAGGACCCTGGGATCATGACCTGAGCTGAAGGCAGACGCTTAACTGACTGAGCCACCCAGGCGCCCCCAATAGTTTTCCCTTTCTAACACTTAGCAAGCAGTCAGTTTTACATTTTATTTATATGTGTGTTTGACTGATGTCTGTCTACTGGACTCTAAGCTTGCTAAGGGCAGGGACCCTATCTATCTGGCTCATCCTTCTCTCTTCGGCTGCTCTCCTGGCCCACCGTAAGGGCTCACCTAACATTTGATCAGTGGAAGAATTTAATCAGTGGTGTTGACTGCTTTGCAGAGCATCGGTTTCCCAGAAAAGTTCCCGACGTCCTGGCGGGGGCCAGAGGGAGACAGAGCAGACACACCAGGTGAACTCAGGACTCCATGCCCCACTTTGCCCAAAGAAGATCTGTGTGGGTCTGATTTAGATGCTGGGTCTCCGCATGAAAGTTTATTTTGAATGTGGAAGACTAAACCTAAAAAGTAGGAATGTGGAGGAAAGGGATTGATAACAAAGGGGCAGCATGAGAGAATTTGGAGGATGGTAGAAGGGATTTGCATCTTGAATGAGCAGTCCTTACACAATTGTATGCATTTGTTAAAACTCATAGAATGTGCTGACTTTTATAGTGTGTAATTTTTTAAAGCAAATAAAAGGAAGAAAGACTTGATTGCCTTCGGAAGTTATTTCCAGATTCATAAGATTGAAGGAATTTCATAGCATGACCAAAAATATGTATTTCATGACCAAACGCATACACACACGAACACAGAGCTTAGGACCCTGGAACTTGATTTTCTGCACACATCCAAAGACAAGACTAGCTTGGATGGGAGACAGGCAGCCATTTTTCCCAATGACAAAATCAAAAAATTATTTCTGACCCACTTTTTTTTTAAGATTTTATTTATTTATCTGAGAGAGAGAAATAGAGCATGAGCAGGGCAGAGGAAGAGGCAGAGGGAGAAGCAGACTCCCCACTGAGTGGGGAGCTCGACACGGGGCTTGATCCCAGGACCCTGGGATCATGACCTGAGCGGAAGGCAGGCGTTTAACCAACTGAGCCACCCAGGCGCCCCCATTTCCAACCCACTTAAATATGTCAACTATTAGAGCAGACTTGTTTACGAAATCGGTTACAAATACTTAAAACCACATATTATATACAGTAACATGCTGCTTTAGAAATGTTGCTTTCTTCACTCCCACATTTTATGAAACAGCTCTTTTCCTGGAACTCTTCACACACATTGCTGACAGCAGAGGGCCTGCTTGTCACCAAAGCCATTTTTTGAGCCACAGAACACAAAACGTTTTTCCAAACACATCGTCTCCTTTCCCATAATTGTTCTTTTTTTTTAATTTTTTATTGTTATGTTAATCACCATATATTACATCATTTGTTTTGGTGTAGTGTTCCATGATTCATTGTTTGTGCATAACACCCAGTGCTCCACGCAGAATGTGCCCTCTTTAATACCCATCACCAGGCTAACCCATCCCCCTACCCTCCTCCCCTCTAGAACCCTCAGTTTGTTTTTCAGAGTCCATCATCTCTCCTGGTTCGTCTCCCCCTCTGACTTACTCCCCTTCATTCTTCCTCTCCTGCTATCTTCTTCTTTTTCTTTTTTCTTAAAATATGTTGCGTTATTTGTTTCAGAAGTACAGATCTGTGATTCAACAGTCCCATAATTGTTCTTTAAGACATGGTCTTTTTCTGAATCGACACAATGTTGTCACCAGACAGTTTTTGGTAGTCTCGTCCTATTCATGATGGCCACAAAGCAAGTCTTATCAGCTGTAGCGCTATTGACATCTGGACCTGATGACTGTGGTGAGGACATGCCCTGTGGGCCACAGGAGGATTAGCAGCATCCCGGGCCTCCGTCCACGAGTTGTGGTAGCACATCCCACCCCTATCAGTCATGGCGATCAAAATGTCTCCAGAAATTTCCAAATGGCCCCCAGGGGGACATCACCCCCAGATAAGAACCATCGCCGGAGTGACCTCTTATGGTTGTATCACATGATTTTACAATTATTTGTTCACAACAACCCCAATATTTTGAGTTGTAAGGTCAAATACCCAGAAACTGTTACTAATATTGTTAGAAACTCCTTTGCCTCATCTCTCATTGATTCTATTCTTTGAATCTATAGTACTTTCAAAGTAGCACCAACGAAAGGATTTAAAGTACTGCCAAGTGATGTGTCTTCCCCAAGTAGAGACTGGTTGTATTTCCGGCATAAGGACTCAAATATAAAAGGATTCTTGCTCTTTTGAGAATGAATTCTGGCGAAACTTCGCTTGAGATGCAGGCACACAGGATAACCCAGGCTAATCTCACCTACGACATTCTCACGGGTGAGCATCCAGCCTCTGCTTGAATACCTCAAGTGACAGAGGGCTCACTACTTCACCTGGTAATTCTGATGGAATAGTTCCTTTTTATAATTAGCTCATATGTCCCTGCCCAGAACTCCTAAATGTCAGGCCAACCTCTGGACAAAGTCTGCCTCTTGGCAACATGGCAACACTTTATCTAAAGACAGCAAATACATCCTCACCTTCCTTGTTTCCTAGATCCCCCAGCTCCTTCACTGCTGCTCCTAAAACACCTTTTCTCAGGAGGAGTTCATCCAAGGCCTCGTCAACGGTCTCTTAGAAAGTGTAGCTCAGGGGGCACCCGGTGGCTCAGTCAGTTAAGCATCTAATTCTTGATTTCAGCCCCACATGGGCCTCCATGCTCAGGAGGGAGTAGGCTTGAGATTCTCTCTCTCCCTTTGCCCCTCCCCCACTCTCTCTCTCTCTCTCTCTTTCTCTCTCTCAAATAAATAAATAAATAAATCTTTAAAAATAAGTGTGGCTCAGAATTAACCCTGGTGGATTCTGCAGACAGAGGGACGGGACTTTCAGCATCTACATTCTGGACACCTTGCAGGCTAGAACTAGTCAGCTTTTTTTTAAAAAGGGGTCACATCATTTTACAATATTCCATTTAGGGGCTGCAAAAATTCACTAAACTCCACATAAATAACTACTTCATCTTTCATTAAGTGCACTAAAAAGCAATAGCGGATGCTCTTCTGAACTTAATCTTGCCCAACAAAGAGAGAGGCTTTAGTGAAATGAAAGGGTCACAAGAGAAAGTGACCACGTGCTATCTAGAGAGCCCCCTTCCTTCTACAGATACACAGAGGGAGAGAGAGAGACAGAGACAAGGAGAGAAAGAAAGAGAGAGACAGAGACAGAGGAAGAACAAGAGATTAAGAGATGGAGAGAAAAATGCCAGCTTCTTATTAGTACTGTTTTTGGTACAGTGTTATTTAGGCTTTATCTGGTGGTCCGCTGTGAGTCTCAGATTCTTTACTTATGTAGCCATGCAAACCCACCCCCGCTCCACTGGGTTTTGAAGATGAGGCACAATGTTCTGAGGATCAGATGCGGTGATACTCTGCATCCTTTAACTGAAGAGCATGAAAAAAAAAAAAATGAAGCTAGATTTCTGCTATAGACTGAATATACAGGGCCTATTGCTCCTAAGACTTTAGCCCAGATAGTGCTGAATTAGATGATTTGAAATTAAAAGCCACTCCCTAACATGAGTAGCAACAGCGGAGCAGGTACAGAAGTCTATCTCATAATGATGCCTACCACTAAACTGAATGAAGTCTGACTACTTCAATTTTCTATCTGGCCTTATAATTTCCCTCACCCGTGAGTTAAACACCCCAACAACTGTGGATTAACTAATAGCCCTGGATAAAGATGCTTGGAAGAGGCCGTAGCTGGTGTTGGCAACACTGCAAAGTAAGTCACATGTGTGTTTGAGGATCTCTCCTCCCAACCACTGATCTTTCTTTTTCAGGAAATCAGCCAGTGCCCTCTGGTTACTTTCCCCGTGTAATGCAATCAGAACGGGCCTCTGGGGGCACCTGGGTGGCTCAGTCCGTTAAGCCTCTGACTCTTGATTTCAGCTCAGGTCATGATCTCAGGGTCTTGAGATCGAGTCCTGCATCAGGCTCCAAGCTGGGTATGGAGGCTGCCTCAGATTCTCTCGCTCCCTCTCTCTCTGCCCCTTCCCCTAAATAACGGGCCTTTAGTAATAGCCCCTGACCTCTGAAACATTGCCAACCAACTCTTTTTTTGATGATTTCCCTGGCCCATGGTCCAGCTCCCCCAAGCCCTGCTGAACACCGCTGTTGACTGGTATTCACACAGCAGGTGTCTCCTGGTTAATGCATGGCGTCACTGTGGACAGATTCCTAACCCAAACGAAAGACTCACAGAGGCAGTCCAGACAGGAAGGCAGTCCTAGAAGGTGGATGATTTTGACAGTGCCCTCTACTCTAGATAGGTGAGCCTCTGCTCTGTGATGGGAAGCCCCGGGCAAGGGCTGTCTGTTTGCTTTGGGTTGCGGATTTTTTTTTTTTAACAATTTACAAGCCCTTTAGTTTAAGGATCTTATTACTCAGTTATTTCTTCAAGTGTTCAAATTATCGACCACCTCATCTGAACCAGTAGATAAGCTTAATTCTCACATCTGCAGCAGCAGGCAAGGGGCAGAGGCTTAGGACCACCTAATCTGCCCATCAGAGTTTTAATTTCCTCCACGGAGCCGCAGAGAAGAAGATGAAGCCATGAGCGATCCGCAGGCAGCCGGTAAACAGCCACCCTTCCTGCTCCTGAGCAGAGATCCAATACCAATTTAGTCTTATCTGTCCAGAAAATCATTACTTGAAGACTTGAAAAGGTTAAGAGAGTTCCAGTTTTCATTTCTTATACTTTCATCTGCAGCACAAAGAGAAGGAGGAATCTGACAAGCATGGGGCTAATTTGGTTCACTCAAGCACCCGCAGGGAAAATATTCAGATTTTCTCTACAAGGGTCAAAAGGAAGCTATAATTCATGGCACACTCTCTCCCTCTCTGTGCTGGCGAAAACTCAGCCTTCAAGATAAATTAGAGGTGGTGAGTGCTGGATGGAGGGGAGTATAAATTGTGAAAAAGCCAGCTGGGCCTTTTATTCAACTAAAGCAACTCTTGAGCACCTACTGTGTGCCAAGCACTTCAAATTGTGTACCTCAAGGAGCTCACAGCTGAGGGAAGGTCAGATAAGTAAACCACGGCTTAGAGAACGGATTGTCTTTTATAGAAGAAATAATGAGGCCAGTAAAACAGCAGTGGGGATGGAAGGTATGTACAAATAGAAGGCACTGGGTGAGGAGAAGCATTGGATTTTAAAGCAGCAAGGCATTCAGAAAACCCTTCTCAGCTGGTACGGGATAAAGAAGGCATGTCCTTGAAAGATCTACAGAGAAAACATATCTTATAGACTTTGACCACAGGCATCTAACATTGGCAGGGCATCCAAGAAGTGGCCCCTGACCACCCAAAGCTTAGAGTCCAATTTAAAAAGCAAAGGCATGTGTAATGATCAGGATTAGTTAAGGAATCCTTGCATGGTGCTGACTCTAAGCCCAAAAGGAGAGCTCAGTGCAGGCCAGAAAAATCAGAGAAGAAAATCCAGAGTAGACATGCTAGGCCATGGAGATTCAGCATAAAAGGGAAGAAGGAGGGAGAGTATACAAGGGGGAGAGATGAGGAAGAACACATTGGTAGAAATAAGCCAGACAATGAACAAGCAGCTGCTAGGCTTGTGTTGGGAACTAGCAGACATTAATATTTGGGGCCTAAAATCCATAACCACAGGAGTCGTACACAAGCAGGATGAGCATATGCTCAGCTGGATGGCAGGGTTTTTGAAATCTGTTCCTTCCCCTTCCTTCCCTGTCTGACCCAGAGATAGTCCACCTTCCCTCCTCTGTTCTCTAAAGTCAGCACTTTGGTGACAGAGAATGTCCTCCACCCCTTATCTCAGAAAGAGGTCCCTTGCAGGTGCTGCCACAGTCTCGGAGATGAAAGGTATAGATCAGGGGAAATGAAGCCCTCCATCCCCACTTTTTCCCATTTTATAGATGAGGATGCAGAGGCCCAGAGAAAGACACTAACTTACTTCTGGCCAAGACAATGCACCTAACCTTGATAGATAGGGGCACTGAATAGGGCCTGGAAGGGCATGTAGTCAGCAGCAGATTGAAAGCAGGGAGGGAAAGAGGAACGGAGGCTGTGGTCTGACCTGTAGGAGAGAACATGAGCCGACAGCAAGAGAACAAAGACCTAGGGTATTGAGAAGAGAAGAAAATGATGAGAAGCTCTACTAATCTTTTTTATTATTATTATTATTTGTATTTTATGATGTGTTGACATCTTTTTTTCTTTTAAAGATTTTATTTGTTTATTTGACTGGGCAAAGAAAGAGAGAGAGCACAAGCAGGGGGAACGGCAGGCAGAGGGAGAAGCCGGCTCCCTGCTGAGCAGGGACCCCCACCCCCAATGCGGGACTCGATCCCGGAGATCATGACCTAAGCCAAAGGCAGACGCCTAACCAACTGAGCCACCCAGGTACCCCTGATGTGCGGACATCTTAAAAAACTTGTTGGCCAGGAAGAGACTGCCCCTCTCAGGGTTAGCCAATTCCTAAACATAATAAAGGGCTCAGCCCAGAACATACCTTTCATATGCAAACTAATTCAGAGGTATATTCCAAACCACCTTCTCTATCTAGTTTGCAGACTCCAGAACGCAATCTAACTCTGGCCTGATCACCCCAGGACCAGATACCAACCAGATAGCTGGGGACAGCCCTGATGCCCCAAAGCCCACCAAAATTATTCAAACTATCTCCTCCTAAGATATTTACCTTGCCCTGCCCTTTGGAAACCTAAAAATGAGAGCTGTGGCCTAGGTTTTCCCCCTCATTCCTTCTTCTGCCTCCCGATCAAACCTGGTGGGTCCCCATGTGGCCCTGCAGGGCATGGCATAACTCCTGTTCTCAGGGAATGGAAGTAAGAAAAGTTCTTCCTTCAATGACACTGGCCTCTGGGTCCATCATTCAGTCCCCTTTATAAATTAAGACCAGGGTACAGATCATGGGCCCAGATAACATTTTATCTTGAAATGAAATTTTACCTCCAAAGCATCCTCTCTGGTACAGGACTACAGATAATCTCTTAGATCTGAAGAGCCCAGCCAAAATGAAGCAGAACAAGTTTACTATTTCCAGAGACTAATAATGTATTCCTCATCGATATATTGATTTTTAAACAGCAACATTAATAGAGCAGTTTAAAAATGAGCTACATTTTTTTAAATTAAAGCAAGTTCAAAAGATCCAAAAGGGTAGCTGGCAGAAGGGTAATTTTATGTTATTTATTAAACACAATGAATAAGCCCTTGTGGAATACCTTCAGCTTCACAAAAATCCAATGTGATAAATAGCAGATGCAGGGAAAATGTCCATTGTCAGAGATACGAAGAGAAATGAACACCCTTTGCCTAACCGTGACAGGTGTGCAGTTTTGCAAGATTATAAAGTGAGTATGACCCCAGGTACATGTGGCAAGTGGTCTCCTCAGAAAGGAGGGAGGGCTCAGATTCCCGGGCAGAACGAAAGCAGAGCATGGGTGACCGTACAGAGCTAGCATGAAGTGACTCAGCAGACCACCAGCATTCTGCCTTCCTTCCTTAGAAAAGGAGCCTCTGGGGACACCTGGGTGGCTCAGTCGTTAAGCTTCTGCCTTCGGCTCAGGTCATGATCCCGGGGTCCTGGGATGGAGCCCCGCATCGGGCTCCCTGCTCGGCTGGGAAGCCTGCTTCTCCCTCTCCCACTCCCCCTGCTTGTGTTCCCTCTCTCGCTGTGTCTCTCTCTGTCAAATAAATAAATAAAATCTTAAAAAAAGAAGAGGAGGCTCTGACATTTCAGTCAGGCAAATGGCCATCCAGAGAAGGTTGCACGCTGTAGGATCGGTAAAGCCACGGGATTGACTCTTGAGTGAAGTATAAGGTGACGTCTTGTGTGGGATTTCCAGGATGTGTCCTTAAAACAGAGGGACAGGCCTGTTTTCTCCCTTCTCCTCATCCTCCTTTCAGGAATGTGAAATGACAGCTGGATGTCAAGCAGCCATTGTGAATCGTGATGATAGAAGCCACACTCAAGGTACGGGAGATACAGGAGAACATTTTGCTGGAAGGTGTCTGGGTTCCTGAGGATCATGAAGCCAACAGAGAGCCTGGAACCTTCCACTTCCTAACTATCTATGAGAGAAAAATAGACTTTATGGTGTTTGAGCCACTGCCATATTGGGGGGAGGGGGACAGGGGGTGTTCCCTAACAAACACAAGGGTAAGGAAGTTAATTATTTGAGAGGGCTCTCCTTCTCAGCAAAGCAGAAGGTACTATTGTTAGCTGGGAGGAAAGAACGAGGAATAGATGTGGTAAAGGCAGAGTGGGTCCCAAGGGGACATAACAGAGAATCAAGAGAATAGAACTAGAAGTAGAGTCTTCTGTGGAATCGGGTCCCCAGTTGAGAAAGGAGTGCGTGGATATTTATCAGACTCAGTCTCATCTCAGTTTTCCACAAAAACGCACATGTGTAAATAGATACCAGAAGTAAACACTGGGATTGTCACGGCAGGCACGGCTGAAATGCCGGGGGAATAAGAAAACTGTGGGTGTCTGTAAAAGTACAGACAAATATGGGCTTCTGGATAAGAGAATTCAAAGAAAGAAAGAAAGAGAATAGGGGGCAACCAAGGTTCAGGGCCATGATAAGGGTAAAATCAGATTCAGAGGAAGGAGGAATATGGGAGTGCCAGAAGGTGGTTGTTAGGGTCCTGAGCTTTCACAGTCGGGCAGTGCCTCGAAGAACTAAAATTAGAGGAGAGGGAGAGAAGGGCCTGTGGATGGGAGGCCTGCCCTCCTTCTCCATTTCAACCCAAGCAGACCTCACTTTGTAATTATCTACATTCTATGCATATATTTTGGAGTTCAGCATAAAATTCCATTCAGAAAGAGGTGGGGTTTTTTTTGCATTTCAATAACTTTATTGAAAGATATATCCCTTAGTACCAAAACATAGAGGTTTTTAATGCTAAAAGAAGGGGGGAAAGGAAAAAGTGGAAGAAGAAGGAAAAGATGCAAAAGTAGTAGGAATAGCAGAAACAGTGGCAGTAGAAAGTAAAGTAGTAATGTGCAAACTTCAAAGCCAAAGTAATTCTTCCCGCTCAGTGCTATACGTGCACCAGAGAACACCAAAGAAAGACCAGCTGGATGTGTCCGGCAGAGTCCCAGCAAGAAACAGATGAAACACTCAAAAGGAGTGATTGAGAACTATTTTCAGAGGTGTCCAGAGTTTGGGGAACCCACAAACAGGCGGTGAAACATTCCAAGTCTAGTGATAGTGGGGAACCCTCACCACTCCTACACCTGAAGAGGCCATTAGAGGGAGCAGCAGAGTCAGGCTGCAGAAGGCTGTTGATGAGGGTCCTGGCCTTCAGTGAAAGAATGCAGGGATTGCCAGCCCATTGGCCAGCAAGGAGGCAGCGTCGGCAATAAATTCCCTGGCTTCTATCTCTTCTCATTATCCTATCTCCTGCTGGCTTTTCCTGCTGGCCAAATCCAACAGAAACCAGAGAACAAGGGAGCCTGATTAGGGCAGTCCGTAGAGGCCAGGTTTTCAGAAGGACACAGGGTATGGTGGAAATGGCAGAAAGTGCAGTCTCGGCTAATAGAGAAGCTCCTGCATGTTCCATTCACATCCCCTCTACTGAGAATCCACTTTCCGTCATTTTTCATGCAAGCGTGCCATGCTGACATACCCTGTAAAGACGTCTAAGTCTCCATGCCAGGTGGCTGGCAGGTGGGTAGAAATAAGAATGCTCAATCCTTCTCCTGATTCCCTGAATATTCACTGAATTAAATATCTATTGCTGCATAACAAATTACCCCCAAACTTAGCAGCTGTAAACAGCATACCTTCATTATCTCATAGTTTCCATGGGTCGGGAATTCAGGAACAACATAGAGAGCTAGTTCTGGTTCAGAGACTGTCATGCGGTTGCGTCATGGTGTTAGCCAGGGCTTGTTGTCATCTGAGGACTTGATAAGGCTGGAGGATCTACTTCCAAAATGGCTTGTTTGCATGACTGTTGGCAATGGACTTCTCACCGTAGGGCTGCTTGAGTATCCTCGTGTGGTATGTCAGCTGGCTTCCGCCAGAGGGAGCGATCCAAGAGACACGGCCTGAGAGAGCAAAGACCAAGCCACAATACCTTTTATGACCTAATTTCTGGAACCGTATGCTGTCACTTTCTCTCCTGCCTTATTCTGTTCTTTATAAGCAGGTCACCAAATGTAGCCCACACTCAGGGGAAGTAGGGAGGATGAAGAGTAGGCTCCACCTCTTGAAGGAAGAAGAGCTGAAAAATTTGTGCACGTACTTTAAACCACCACACCCACATCTCCCCGTACCCATTAGCTTTATTGTTCTCCTTCTTGCTAATCCCGCCTGCCAGGGATCATATTGTACAGCCTCTTCTGCCTCGAGAGGCAAGAGACACAACTCCACTGTAGCAGGTGCCTTAGAGTTTACCTGGTAAGATGCCACAAAGATGGAGGGAACCCAAGAACTCAGAAGAAGGAGAAGGAGAAGGAGAAGAAGGAGAAGAAAGGGAGTTGCACAGCCATGTTTTCTTACCAATTAGAAAAAAAATTATAATAAAAGGTGTATTTTATTTCTGCTATTCCCTTTCTCAAAAAAAAAAAGATAAGTATAATAGCTAGGCAGTAAAACAAACCATGTTAAAAGTGATTCTAAGAAGTTCAGACAAATTTTAAGTTGGAGCCCAACACAATGAACTCTCAAAATTTGGGATGACTTTTCTTTATTTGTTTGTACGACTGCTCGTTATAGAAGGGGGAAGCGAGTGGAAGAGTTGTGTGCCAGGAGGGAAAGACAACAATTTGAAAATAAAATGTCAGAGCTTTTTGTGGAATGAAGAGATTCGGATTTATTGATAAAGACCAAAGTTTAAAACACTGCCAAACAGGAACGTATTTGGTATTTGTTGTTAAGTCTCACATTATTTGCAGTTACTACTGAAATGTTGATAACGTTCTCAAGCATGAAGAAATTGATTCTCACACATTTACTTACAGCTTCTGGTAGTCTATGAGTTTCTGGTAAATACAATGTCTGTCTTGTCTCCAACTTTTACACATTCATTTGCCGGTCTAAGATAGAGATAATCACAGGCTTCGTTCTTTCCTTGTGACAGATGCATAAAACAGAAGTCACACAAACATAACGATGCAATCTATACATTTGTCAGTGTCTGCGTTCCCTCCATATGTTCATGCATTGCCTGGTGTCACGCATCAACAACTCTGATCACACTTACGTGGAATCCCAATTTTGTTGCAATGTGATCACAGCATCTGAGTGACCTTGAAAGGTCATTTCCTTCACATCCTATCTGAGATAGTCATCTCAGGCCCCCCCATAAATCATTGTTAAAAACCTAAAAAAACAAAACAAAAAACAAAAAAAAAGGAAAGTCTCCAACCTCTTTTAGTAAATGCTTTTTCCTTTTTTTTTTTTTAAACAGTCTACACAGTAAGATTCTTATTTTTGATATCTTGGAAACTGTTTATGAGAATGTTGGCGTTTGCCCATTCAGCTTCAGTAAAGGCTTTCGTAATGTGAATGAGCATCCTCTAACTTGTCTTTGCGGTCCATTTAGATTTCTGCATGTTGGATTTTATTAAAGAAGAGCCCACTTAAGAGTTTGATACATGCAGCACTCACACCAAGAGTGCCCAAAGCCTGGTGAATGATCCTCCAATGGCAGGCTCAGAAGTCCTAAGAGCCAACGTTGTCTTTTGTCACCACACCCTCTCTGATGACAGGAGGCTCATTCTGGGCCTCCACGTCGCCCTGTCTTTCATTGTCACGTGGAAATAGGGAGGTCAGTCCTCAAATTTTCCTTGACAGGTGCCTAGGCAAAGATAATTTAAAATAGGCCAAAAACTAAAAGAGCATCCCAAAATTAACTCTTTCTGCACAACCCTTCTTCCCTCCTTCACTGTGCTTTACACAAACAGCACCTCCGTATCTTCTTTGGGGATGCCCTCAACCTACTAGAAGGCCAGTTCCTGGGAGTATACATCTGCCCCCCACAGGGCGACCACCAGCCAATAGCTATTAAACAAGAGAGCAAGGAAGCCTAACTCCTTTGCTGCAGGTGAGAACATGCCAGTGTAACTTACCTTCCAGAGTCCCCCAGGGATCTTGCTGAAGACCTGACCTGAGGCCCCATGCTAGCTTAGCTTCTTTCCCTTCCCTGTCCGGCTACCCAAATCCCTTCCTAGTCCCTTCTGAAAGCCCTTCTTGAATAAAACACCTGCACATACATTCTCACCTCTGAGTCTGTTCCTGGGGAACAGAACCTGAGACAAGGCAAAGCCAGAAACGGAATCATAAGAACAATGTTCTCAAAAGGAATAATATCTAGTAGGGACCATCAAGAGTTCTCCAGTTAAGACAAGACTGTTTGCCCTTGAAGTCTAAAGGGGACGGTAGGAGAAATAATTAAAAGTTGTTGAATGACCAGGGATCTTCTGAGGATCGCTTGTACCTGGACCCCTCACCATTGTGAGGGATGTCCAGATGGTTGAAAGGAGAGGAAAACAATCATTTGATATTTGTACCAGTCAAGATGCATAAGATTATGCTACAGTTACAACCAAGCCCCAATGGCCAGCAGCAAGAAAAGATTTCCCCCTCACACTACACATGGCCATCATAGATTGTCATGGGACCCTGCTACTGAGGTCACTCAGGGACTCAGGCTGAGAAAAGGACCATTTCGGCACTTATGGCCACATTCATTGCTGCAGGGAAAGAGTAAATGCTGAAGCACACGCTGGCCCTCAAAACTTCTGTCCATACATGACCCATACCACTTCTGCTCATATTTAACGGTCTCAGGCAAGTCATGTGTCCATGACTAACAGAAAGTAACAGGGAAGTGAACTGTACTCCATGTCTGGAAGAATGAGGACCAAAATATTTATGAACAACTCTCAGGATTGATCACCACAATTGTCTCCAGCAGGCTCCTGAGAAATTAGTGTTGGCTACTTCACCAAAGCGAGCAGGACATATTGAATGAGTCTGAGCTCCCAGAGTTTCTATGAGATTTATTCATTCAACAAATATCTATTAATATCTCCTCTAAACAAGAAATTGGCCACATGCTCTGGAATTAGAGGGGCTGTGTGAAAAATCCCAGATCCACCACTTACTAGCAACACAAGCTCAAAGTACCCTTCTGACTCAGTTTCATTATCCGAAAAATGGGGACAATAATAGAATGGATCTTACAGAATTGATTAGATGATTAGAAATGATAATGTAAGCTGTTCTCTTCATTATTATTCCACAGATAAATGAGATGTGGTACCTTCCCTGGAGAAGCTCACTCCAAGATACGGGATGGGGCCTTTAACCTATTTCAGATCTGTTTGAAAGGTATTTACTAAGAACCTACTATGTGCAGGGCACTGAACTGAACAACTGTAGTATAAGAATGAATAAGGCCAGGGTGCCTGAGTGGTTCAATGGGTTAAGCATCCAACTCTTGATTTCGGCTTAGGTCATTATCCTGGGGTCCTGGGATTGAGCCGCACATCGAGCTCATCGGGGAGTCTGCTTAGGATTCTCTCTCTCTCTCCCTCTGCCCCTGCCCCTTTTCACAAGCTCTCTCTCTTTCTCTCCAAAATAAATAAATAAATCTTTAAAGAAAATGAATGAATAAGGCTCTGTCCCTACTTTTAAAAGTGGACAGTTTGGTGGGGAATACAGAAACATAAGCACATATGCAATATTCTTTGAGTGACAAGACAGGAGTCTATGGGAGTGCAAAAGAGGAATACTTAGCTAAATCAAGGGTAAACAGGCAGCCTTTTTAAGGAGACTTTTCCTGGTGTGCATTTTAAATGTGCAAAATCAGTGATGCTTTAATTCAAGGTTAGTAGAGAAAGCTTTCAAGCCCCAGGTCTCCCAGAATGCCCCACTGCCGCTATCGGCATTTGGCAGCTGTAGCCGAAGGCAGGAGCAACTCCCAGCCACCCTGTTCCCATCCCAATTCAGACTCTCGCTTGTGCTATTCAACAGGACTGCCAATCAAAACCGGAGAAGGGGCGTGCAAAGGGCAAACCTCCAGCGAAGGCAACCCTCCGCCACCCTCATGAAATCCTGGATGCTTCTCACAAAGTGAATTGTGATAAACAGATGAAATGTCTCAAGACAGCCACGGCCTTCATGTCACAGGCGTTCCATGAGCAATTCCACGCAGATCCACGACACTTTTAGCCATGCCGAGGGAGAGATTTTAAAAATCCTTTTCCATGATTCATCAGCTCTCAGGAACACAAAACCTCTGACTGCATTGAAATGAATATCGGCACCTTCCGGTTGCATGCATTTCTTATCTCTTACCCCAGAAAGACGGACTGAAATTTTCCCAATGACTATCATCAGATGCAACGAGACTAAGATCAACAGACCAGACACCTCAGAGAGAAATAAGGCATACTTCTCCATATTTAAAAGAGAATACACATATTAATATAAACATGAAGCCAGAGGACCCTGTTTTTATTTACAATCCACTTGAAAGAGATGGTTTCTATGGCAGCAGGAAATGTGAGGGGGTTTTTTCCAAAGGAGCTACTGGATTTACAAAGATTCGCCCACCCCATTAAAAGTCTTTCTTCTTTGATGGTATGCCAGAGCTGATGAATTTGAGGTGATTTATGTCGCAAGGCCTGTTCTGCAATGTTCAGAAAGAGACGTGGTAGGGGCTTTCACTTTCTTCTCGACAACTGGGTTTCTTCCTAGGCCATCTGCCTGTAGGCTTGTAGACATCAACGCGAGAGAAGGAATAATGGTTAATTAATTCCATTAGATGAAGAAACGCGGCGTGTGTGAGAAAGGGGGAGACAGCAAGCTGCCACTGATATTGGGAAAAGATGAAGTTTAAGAATTTCAGTCAGGAGACCTGCTGATACGCTGATAAAACAAACAGCTGCATGATTGATCATTATTCCTGTAATTAAAGAAGGAAACATTTAATCCATCTTTTCATTACACGTGATTGTAGCTAGTGGACACAGCTCCATCAGCGGCTAGAAACACTTAAGTTCTTACATCCAGATGTGCAGGCCAGGCTCTGCTTCAGCAAGCAGGTGGCAATAGTCATCAAGGGCCCGTGAGCTGAGGAACAGCATCCTAGGGGTGTTGGAGCTTGGTCTCTGCCATAAGGGAAAGGCAGCTTTGAGGGGGTGAGAGAGGATGCGGACGTGAAGGAAAGAAAAGAACATTCCCAAAAGAATAAATAATAATGGCACAAGGATGTAGAGACTGGTCTGTGCCATCGCCTGGCCTGATCTCTCTCACACACCACCTGCCTGCTGGACGTCCCCAACTACATGTCCCTCCAGCCCCTCAGGCTTACTGCCAAACAGAACCTTCCAGACTTCCTGTGGCACCAGCTTCTCCTGTGCGTTCAGCTCAAGAAATGGCACCAGCATCCACGTGGCCAATGGAGCCAGAAACTCCGAAGTCAGCCCAGACTCTGACCTCGGCCCTCTCCCTGCCCATCACCCATTCCCCCCAGCTCTGCACTCTCTTAATGAGTCATGGCCTCCATCCCATGGACCCTCGCCCTACTCCCTGCCCAGCATCCTCCCCTTCCGTCCTTCTCCACACATTACCAGAGGGCTTTTTCTACAGACAAATACAGGCGCATTGCAAGTTACACTCTTACTGAAAATCCTCAGTTGGAACCCATAGCTCTCGGAATTGTTTAAAAGCTTGAACTTCAGGCACCTGGGTGGCTCAGTCAGTTCAGCGTCTGCCTTCGGCTCAGGTCATGATCTCAGGGTCCTGGGATCGAGCCCCACTTCGGGGTCCCTGCTCAGCAGGAAGCCTGCTTCTCCCTCTCCCTCTGCCCCTCCCCCTGTTCGAGCTCTCTCTTGCGTGTGCTCTCTCTCTCCCAAATAAATAAATTTTTTTTTAAATCTTAAAAAAAAAAAAAAAAAGCTTGAACTTTGTGATCCAGACTGTCATGGTCCACTCTCTGCCTGGCTCTCCATCCTCACTTCTCAGCCACTACGTCTACCTCTCTCTCTGTAAGCATCCTTCCCTCTGCACAGTGACTGCCTAGCATTGCCCTGAACAAAGTGGCTACCTTTGTATAACCGACCTATCTGCCTGTGTCTGCTCAGTTTGTGTCAGCTGTAGGGGCAGGATGAGCCATCCCAGCATCAGGCATGGGGTCTTTGGGCCTCTGAGACCACAAGCTATGAATGACGGCCATATCAGCTACCCCTCCTCTGGCACCTGGCATATTTCACTTAGTCAGAGTGAATTGAGTTGAACAAGGGGCCATCAGGTAGTCCTGCTAACATAACAGCCGTGTGTCCAACACATATTGTGTGTGTGGGGGGGGTGGAGCTCATTTCAGCCTCACAGCTACTCTGTGGATGAATGTTATTATCCCCATTACTTGGATGAGAAAAGCACTCTAAAATATGGAAAAGGGGGTGCCTAGACTGCTCAGTCAGTTAAGCATCTGACTTTGTCTCAGATCATGATCTCAGGGCCTCGGGATCGAGTCTCAAATTGGGCTCCATGCTCAGCGGGGAGTCTACTTGTCCCTCTGCCCCTCCACCCACTCGTTCTCTCTCTCTCTCTCTCAAATAAAAAAGTAAATAAAGTCTTTTTTAAAAAAATAAAATAAAATGTGGAAAGGAAACAATGGTGGTCCCTTTTCCCTAGAGGCAGGCTTATTGTGCCCCAAGGAGAGAAATCCAGCTCTAGACCAAGGCTTTCTGTTTGCCTTCTCTTTCCTCAAATTTAAAAGTTACAAAGAATTGACCTCTGGCATGGGTCAGTCCTGTCCAGGGGAAAATAATCATAACTTGGTGAGAGCTTCAGAAGGGGAGACCTGCCTAAAATCTCTCATTCCAACCAGGGCACCTGTACTAGCAAAGAAAGAAAAACTCTTCCCCTTATGACAGAGCACTTTTAGTATGCAAACACACACAAGCACACACAAACAATGCTCTTTACAGACTTACCTGAATAGGAAAATATTGGAAACCATCTAGCTCTATATCAAGAGAGGACTTACTAAACCAGCTATTTTAAAAAAAAAAAAAAAGGATGAGCTGTCTATCGATACAGAAGCATATTCAAGATATATTATTAAGTAGAAGGAAAAAAGGCAAGTTGCAGAAGAATAGTATATTAGTATAACATCTTTGAGTAAAAAGAAGGAAAAGAATGAGAATAAATGTTGGTATTTGTACACACATAAAGAACCTGATCACAGTGGATGCCTATAGGGGGTTGGGATGAGAATTGGGTGCTCCAGTTTGGTTCCAGTCCAAGATGGCGCCATAGGAAGACCCCAAACTCATCTCCCCCAAAGAACACACCAAATTACATGCATTCACAGAACAATTCCTCCCCAAAGAAGAACACGGTGCTTGAGGGATAGGCGTGAGTGGGAACTTTCTCTTTTCACCTTTTAAAATATTGTAAGCCATGCAAATGTGTTAAGTATTCAAAAATTAAAAAGAAGAATCTCTCCCCTCTGTACACCCCTCACAGTTTAAAACCTGATTTCACACGTGTCACCTCATTGAATTCTCACAATCCTACAAGCTGTTATTATTCCCGCTTCACAGTTAAGGAAACTAGGCTTGGAGTCATTAAATGACCTGGGAGAGGATAAAAGACGGGGCAACCACCAGAACCTACCCCGCAGTTCCTCTGCCCCACAGCATGTGATACGGGACAAGGATGCAGCAGTCAGAGCACAGGGGGAGCTCACTGGGTTTCATTTAGGGAGATAACGGAACCATCTCCTCCTCCCACACTCCCACCCTGTGAAGGATGCCAGAAACATCTAACCTTGAACTTAGAACAGGACTCGTGCCCCGCAACGCAAATACCTCTGAGAGGCGTGACACACAGATTGTGCCTAGTGCTTCGGTTTCAAGTGTGGGAAACTAACTCGTAACTGACTCTGGGTCCCTTAAGTAAAACCAGTGTCATCATTGGCAAGATACAATCAGGGGGAAATAATTTTAAAAAAGAAGTTTTGTTCCCCCATCTTCTGCTACCTTGCAAACATCCTCCAACAGGGCCACCCCTTCCTGGTCCCTGGCAATGATGGGGCAGATCAGATTCTACAGCTTTTCTGTCTTTTTCCCGTGTTCATAAACAGCGTCATTTTCAGGCATAAACATTCCGGTCCAATTTGCTAGCATCGGGACTGAAATCTCTCAGCTCCGCCTTGAGCTCCTGGCCTCACACTTAGCTCGGGGCAGACCCACAAACCTACAGACAGCAGTGGGGGGTCCGACGGTGGGGGCGCTCTGCTCTTCCACCTTCCAGACACCTTTCACCCTGCTCCTCTCCAGCATTCCTCTGCTCCTGGTTCTCCAGGCCAGCACAGCAAGGAAGGACAAAGAGTAAAGCAGCAAAGGGCCGTGTGGCACGTAGCCAAAGGTGGCTCTTTTTGGTGAAGGAGTCTCGAGGGAGCCCTGATGACCCCCTCATGGACACCTCCAAGCAGCACCATTCTATGACCCACGTGACCCCAACTAGCCCAATCTGCCCTTCAGCTGCCCCTCTGCTCCTATCCCAGCCAGCCTCCTCACAAGGTGTGATTCTGTTGGGTCTCCTGGTCCAAGAAGGCAGCCCTGTGAGGTTGAGGAAGTCAGGGATGGCTCTAGCCTAGCTACCGGCCACAGGTCCAAATGGCACCCTGGAACCATGACTTGCTGCCCCACGGAACCCTCTCCCCTCACCCTGCTGACAGTGCGGTTCCAACCAGCCTCTATCTTTATCACTTACACTTACACGAATCCTGAGGATGCTTCCATGTCCTCAGTCTGTAGTAGCAAGGGGAAGGCTTATGACATCTTATACTCTGGATGCATCTAAAGGGGTTTTTCTTGAAGCCCTCCTCCTGTGACTTGGCAGGCATGGGGTGCAGTGGTGGGGAAGCCTCACAACCATAAATCCCCGTGACCCACAAATCCTTCCCTCTCCAAAACTATATATATATTTTTAAATGATGTCATTAGGACGTCAACATCCTGCAGCCCTCAATGAATTAATTAGTCTGGGCATTGAGCACTAACAGAGCTGACAACAAAAAAGAGCAAAAAGCAGACATCGTGTAACTCTTGGTGAAAGAACACATCATCACCTACAATCTTTCCAAAGGGATCAAAACCAAATCTGATCAAGCCTCTGGATGGAGCTGCACACTTGCAGGAGACACAGGGGTCAAAGGAGCATGTCGAACTGTGCCTTGAAGGTACAATCAACACCTTCAATACTACAATAAGCTGCTAGAGGTCAACTAGCCCCACAAACAAATTGTAAGGGGGAAAAAAAAAGGATGGAGAGGAAAACTATACATTAAGAGATGTAAAAGACATTAAATTTTAATGTGCAAGACTAAACCACGGTGTCTGGAGATGCACACTTAGCTGATAAAAACCATAAAAAGTGCAAAGCCCTGATTACCATACAGTTAGGCTCTCTGTAGAAGCTGGGGACGGCATTGGAGATGGGACATATGGAGCCTTGTGGGGCAGCCAGCAAAGTCCCATTGCTCAATCTGGATGGTGGGTAAATGGGTATTTCCCTTATAATAATTCACTAAGCTAAAAGTTTGGGGTCTCTGGACTGTGTTGTTTTTGGTTTTGTCTTTACATTACTCAGTGCTCATCACGTTAGTGTACTCTTAATCCCTTTCACCTAAAATAAAGCACCTACGTGCTTTATTTTATAATGAAAAGTAAGCACCAAAAAGGAGAAAAGAAATATTATATAGGAAACAAATCTGGAAAAAAAAAAGTTCCTCTCCCTTTTGTGGTAGACAGAACAACGGCCCCAAAGATGTTCACATCATAACACCCAGAACCTGTGACTAGGTTCCTTTACATAGCAAAAGAGATGAGTTATGGGTATTGTCAGAGGGAGATTATCCTTGATTATTCAGGTGGATCTAATGTAATCAAGGGTCCTCATAATTGAAAGGGGAAGGCAGTAAAGCCAGAGTCACATGAGATGTGGTGACAAAAGCAGAGGCCAGAGAGATGTGTTTGCTGGCTTTGAAGATGGAAGGAGGCAGGATTACAGGCAGAATGCGGAAGTGGAAACGGATTCTCTTTTAGAGGCTCCGGAAGGAACACAGCCAGCCTGACAGCTTGACTTGGGCCCAAAGTGACCTATTTGGGACTTCTGACTTACAGAACTGCAAGATAACACATCTGTATTGTCTTAAACTACCGGGTTTGTGCTAATTTTGTGTAGCAGCAACAGGAAGCCAATACCACCATTTTTACCAAGGCAAGAAGTGGTGGGAGGGCTCAAGGTCACAAAACTAGTTTGGCTTTGCAGAGCGTTTGTCGAGCATCCATTCTCATCATTGGTCTTCAGACCAAACTCTCAGATAACAGGAAAAGTCTCATCGAAGTGCTTTTTCATTCTACAAAAGGAAGTTCTTAGGAGGATAGTATCAGGAAGCTCAGAGTCCAGGGACCACTGTGGAACCTGGGCCGGTCACAGAGAGAACCAAGAAGACGGCCAAGCTCCAAAGAGCAGGAACATTCTGCTCAATGTGAGGCCACTGAGTTCAATTTATCATACCAACTGAGTCTCCTCAAAGAGAGAGGAAAAACTGGAGTTTCCATCACCCATGGTGGGAGCCTTACTGTCACACCAACACCAGAGAGAAGGGACTGGCAGATGGATGCTGAGTGGCCCAAAACGGGCAGGTGTTTACCATTATGCCTTTGTTAACATTGTAAATTTGTTAATGAGCTCTGTCCCAAAGCAGCAATGGTGGAGACTAGCTCTCTCTGTTGAGAAGGAGTGGACCACAGGCAAATAGGGGTGGAGAGATCCAGCTGAGGCATTTCCAGGAGAGGGGACCTAGTAGATCATTGAGATGAGGGGAATAGAAGCCCCAGGAGAGAGACCACAGAGGGAAGGCAAGTCCCCCAGGCTCTCCTGTCCACTCAGGGTTAATCTGGGTAGAACTCATACTCTTTATTGGGCTTTGTAACAATGCAACCCAACAAGGTAGATTTCTGGTCCAGATTTTTCTTTTTTTTTTTTTTTTTGGAAAAGCAACCTCCTTAATTTATTAATTATATTAATACAATGAAATTATATGTGGCTGCTTCTCTCCCCTAAGTAGTAGGGCTATTGCCTTTTCACTGTTCCCTGCGAGCTCTTCCTCCTGGTCCTTTGCATTACCATCTAGAAAAACTAAATGATGTATTTTAATATTGCCGTAGGCACAGCTTGACCTTTAAATTGCATTATTTAAATATTAATGACATAGCAGGAAAGCAGCCTACTGACAGGTGTTATACAAGTCAGACCAAACAGGACACTAAATCTGCGAGCGCCTTTGAAACTCCCATCAGAGATAATGAGGTATAGGCATGTATTTCCACACACTGTCCAGCACCGGCTCGCTCCACATCCGGTCGGAATAAATTAACTGAGCGCTGTGTTTGAAAGGAAAGAAATCATCGTTCTCCCTTCAAAATGCCATTTAATGACTTCTGCAGCCCCACATGATGAAACCAGGAAAGGGCTTGTTTGTTTCTCAGACTTGAAGTGAATGCCACGTTCTCCCAAGGGCTGGATTTCACACTGATGGACGTGACCCGTAGCCTTGCTTCCCAAGAGACCTCAAGCAGACCCTCCTGCCTGTCCATGCCCTCCTCCCAGCTGGCTTGACATTCTCAGCGGCTCCCAAGTCGCTCTATGGCCCTCTCGGACCCTTTGGCTGGAACCTGAGCTATAACAGGCCACAACGACCTACCCTCTCCAAAGCGCCCCATGAGTTGAGAATGTCTCAGCTCTCTCCCTTATCACCCAGGCCTGGGTTTCCTCAACCTTGGCCCAATAGTCATTTGGAGCTGGACAGTTCTTTGTTGTGAGGGGCTGTCCTGTGCATTGTGGGATATTTAGCAGCCTCTCGGACCTCTATCCACTAGATACCAGTAGGAATTCCCCAGGTGTAATAACCAAGAATGTCTCCAGACACCAAATGTCCCTGGTGGAGAACCTCTGGCCTGGACAGACCTATTAATTATCTACCTCAGTGTCCCCATGTTGTTCCACAGCTGTTCAAAATCCTCACTTCAGAATCCAAAAGCCCGGACAATTCACCTGCTGGTTAAAGTTAATATATTCTTCATGGTGTTCTAGACCAGCAAAGGGGTATCAAGGTCATAATGGAATATGAGAAGCCAGGAGGGTGACTGAGTTACTCACCTGTGATTGAAATAAGAGAAGGAGTCCCTGAATTCTAGGGGAGTTCTTTTTCTGGCCATGCTGGATCTGACATGCTCTACTTCTGACACCCATTTAAACTCGGGGTCTGAGTCTTCTTATTCTACAGAAAATATTTGTTCATCATGGGATGCCATGCAATGAGCCATGGTACAGACAATCTGGCTGCCATAGTTTCCTATTTGGTTTGGCTTCAGTTAGATATTTTCCAATATTTGTAATTGTGCTGGGATATTAATAGCACTCAAAATAACCCAAAATATCATACAAAGGTCCTATCCTTGGAAGGGTATGTCCTGAGAATTTAAGCCTACCAGGAAGGAAGAAGGAGCCAAGGAAAGCCCTGAATGGAGACGGTAGCACCATCCAATGGACCAACCAGTGACTGAGGGCTTGAGCACCCACTGGGCACCATGATGTCTGCAGATGGGCGCTTTTCCATTCATGCTATTTCCTTGGCATTGTATTTCTTAAGATTTGCCTATGGCTCCAGTAAGAAAAATAACTTACAAATTTATACTTAGTTTACAATTTTGGCTAACCATGAGTTGATTTTATGCCAGTTACCGTTTCAGCAAATGCCTAGCACCCTTGATAAATGGAAATGTGTGTGACTCGAATCTCTCAGAGCAGGTGAGAATAAACGCAGCTTGAATATCACTGGGGACCTCTTGTCAATCAGTATGCTCATGTGCTGCTTCACCCAATCTAAACCTCAACCTAGGTTGCTGGCTCTCAAAGTGTGGTCCCCAGGCCAGCAGCACCAGCAACAACTGAGAGCTTGCTAGAAATGAAGATCCTCAGGCCCTACCCAAGACCTACTAAAGCAGAGACTCTGTTGGAGCCCAGAAATCTATTTAACAAGAGCTGATGCAGCTAAAGTTTGAGACCCACTGACCTAGAAAATGAGTTTCGGTGAGAAATTAAACCAAAGCCTAACTCATGAAATTGTTCATTTTCTTTCCTACTCTCCAGACTAATCCAGTGCCCTTTGCATGTAGTATTACTCACATTATCACACTGACAATATTGTTTGTAGGTGGATTAGAAAAAAGAACAATACATAAGCAACAGAATCCCAGTCTCCCTTTCTCCCTAGAAAGTCCTGAACTGCATACAAATCTGGCTGACATCCACCAAATCTAAGGAACCCAGAATTCCCAGCATCTTGGCACCTTTCTCTTTATCCTTCAAACGTATGCATTATTAGAGAACATATGTTGTTTAATCAAAAGATAACATTACACTGGGTAACGTTCATGAGCACCGACAAATATTTCACTTACAAGCTGCCATAGTTAATTATCTGGAAAAATATAAATATTCACATTTGGCCAAATTCCTCCTACCTCCTCCCTCTGTATCTCTTCTGCAAACAGCACCCCCAGCCGCGTGTCTCACAGCTTACCTGCACAAAGCTCTTAAAATACAGACCCCACTGGTTAAAGAAAGAAAGAAAAAAAAGTCTATTTCTAGTTGGCAATACATCACTGTGAACTAATACAGGAAACAAGGTTATGGCACACGGGGGAGGCCGAGGGATTCTAACGGAGAGACATGTGAGAGACCACCTCAAACTGGCATCAAGCATAAGCACCCCAGTAAGGAGTGGATGTTCAGGATAGGAGGATTCGGCAGTCAGACTGGTTGGTGGGGTCAGATCCCAGATCCGCCCCTCAGATGTTCTCCTTGTAAAACAGAGATCGTGGCTCCTCATAGGGCTGTTGCCGATTATATGAGATAATCCAAGTAAAGCCCTGAGCTTAGAGTCTGGTATATAATAAATGCTCAGTCCATTTCAGCTATTTCATTACAGTTTTGTTATTGCCCAAAAATTCATTTCTGAAGTAGCCTAAGCAATATCATTAAGACAGCTGAGTTGAGCTCACGTGGCTCCGGGCATCCCCCATGACTGACACAGAATACGTGCCTGCTGGGCCACTCCCTGTCTCAAGAGTATTTTGAGTAGGGCACCTGGGTTGGCTCAGTCGGTTAAGCCTCCGACTCTTGATTTCGGCTCAGGTCGTGATCTCAGGGTCCTGGGTGAGCCCTGCCTTGTGCTCCACACTCAGTGGGGTGTCTGCTTAAGGATTCTATTCCTCTACCCCTCCCCCCCTCTCTCCTAAAATAAATAAATAAGTCTTTGAAAAAGAAGAATATTTTAAGCACTTACTATGTGCCAGGCACTGTTCTAAGAGCTTCATGTAATTTTAATTATTTAATTCTCAGAATCATTATATTGTTAAAATGAAGTATAGTAATTAAGAAACTTGGCCAAGTTACACAGCTAGTGAGGACTTAAACCTAGTTTGGCACCACAGAGCCCACACCTAATAGCTAGGCTTTGTGGCCTCTCTTTATAAATATTTAAATGTTAAATATTAACAAATATTTTTTGTTTAGGTGCACTCTTAAAATGCAAATATACCTGAGAAAGATAAAGTCAGGCATTAACACCTTAGCAAAAACCATAGCACTAACACCCAGCCCTAGGGGCTTGGAGGAGGGAAAGTAACTGGTCAGTGATCAAGGCAAATTTTCTTGTGTGCAAAGAGGAAAGCGTAAAGTAGAGAGCTCCTGGGTATACCAGAAGAAATAAAGACCTGGGAGTCAGACTGAGTTGAACTGATTATTCCAAATTTTTGAGCCTCAGTTTCCTTTTTTTTTAAGTTGGATTTAAGGATGCCTACCTCATGGGCTTGAGTATCAAGGGTAGAGACTCTAAGGTGTCTGGCACATCATAGCCCTCAATTAATGTTGGTCCCCCTAAAAGTGTCCTTTCCAAAGAAGGTGACCTTGGATGTGGTACCACAATGGTGATTGAGGACATCTGGAAGACATGGAAGGTCTACCTCCACCATGGGGGTCGTAACAGCTGGGAAAGGAGTGAAGGATATAAAAACTATGCTTTACTCAGGGTCAGCCTATTGGGGAAATTCATAATCTGGATTAATGCACAGCAAAGGCTAAATTCATGGCAGAAGTGGATCTCACTTTCTCCAAACCACCTGGGAAAAAAAAAAAAGGAAGCTATTTTAAAAAGTAAAGAACTGGATGATGTTATTTAGGGAATGACTGGAGCTGGAAGAATTGTCCTCTAGCCTTCCATAGACACAAGATATAACTCTACAGCAGTAAAGACTGTCAACAGGAGTTTCTCCATAGAAAGCCACGAAATATCTGTCAAGATAGCGGTTTGTTCATGTGCTAGTATAATGTATAGCAGACCTAGACAGGAATAAGTCTTGTTAAGATAGAATCCTGCAGGAAGCTTGCTTATCTGCAGTCTGGACACCAAAATCATGACTAAAAAAATCAGGTACAGGCCACCTAATCAAGGCATCTGGATATAGCCTCATATATAATGCCTAGAGATCCTCATTGATAAATAATATTACAAAGACTATAAAAGAATTTATTGAATGGCTGATCCAATACTTTACAGTGAAAACAAATACAATTTACCATACACTCAAATATCTAATAGACCACAAAGAAGAATGGGTTCTGATACCCATCCCCATTTCATTCCTACCAAGAAACTCATAATGACTCTGAGACACAGTAGTCAATCAATAATAACTATTTGTCAAATATTTAACAAAACCAATGTGGCTAAAGGAATAATTCTGATCTGAATTATATTCTTTCAGGTCCTAGGGATCCTTCTGTGAACCTCACATTGACCCACCTATACCCTCTGTGTAGGGGTTGACTTCTTGCTCTAGTTCTTTTTGAGGAATCGTGAGGCACTCTGAGAATTTGTTCAGCCATGTTCAAAATTACCAACTCTCATCTCATATATCTGTAAGCATTTGGCAGCTTCCCTTGCTTGTTTGCTCATCTCAGGAATAACTGTACAATATTGCAGCTCTCTGTCTTTCAAAACTATGTGATCTTCATTCTTCTTAGAAGCCGCATTTTGTCTGAGTTGTGAGCTTCTCTGCAGGCGGCGGTAATGAGATGGGTACTTTTTATTTGGAATCCATCATAAAGCTGGTGTTCCGATGCTGAGGATCACGACAATTCCAGTGTGGCACCATCTGATATCCTCCCTCTCCCAGCCAGAAATGGTACTGTGGCATGTTCCTCAGTCACCACTCTACACTCAGAACTGTGTGACTTTCATATGCACACCAAGAACCCGCAGGTTATCAGACACACTTTACAGACCCACTGCCCTAACTAGAACCTGGATCTAAGGGAGGCAAACTGAAGAAAGAGAAGCCAACCTGATTTTGGTTTAGGGATATAGAGACCCTTCCTGCAAGTAAGTACATACCCACACATGAAGGAAACAGTACAAAAGAACACGTCAACAAGTGCAAATTGTTCTGGTATACCCCAGGTACACACCTAATCAGAGACAACTGACCAAAGAATCAACTAGATCAACAATGGAAGATTTCAGGGAAAATGTGAACTTTGAGTCCAATAGCAAAGAGAGTGAAGAACAGGAATTGGAAGAGAGGATTTGGGAGGGGGAAAAAAAGACATTAAAAAGTGTAAAGGCATGAAACTGATGAGCTAGATGGTGGCCTTCCTTCGGTCATTTAGCAATACAAAGTTGACAAAGAGATTCAAATTACCCTCACCATATGAAAATAACTTTACCTCAGAAAATGCTTGGAGTCTAAACTGACCTTTAAAAAAACTCCACCTTTTCCCGTAAACTTCTCAGGGAATCCTGGACCAAGATGGCGACGACAGAGGCTCTTGAATTTCTCTCTTCCTCAAAAATGCACCATATGTGCAGCTACACACAGAGCAGTTCCCTCAGAGAGAAATCCAGAAACTAGCTGAGTTGCTCCTACACATTGAGCAAATGAGAAAATACCCACATAAAACCAAGTAGTAAAGGCAAAGACACACCGCACCATAAACCGCACCCCCAGCACAGCGCTACACAGTATGGAGGGAACACCGCATGCCCAGCTAGCTTCTTTCTGATAACCAAAGGGTTTGGACCCACATCTAGTGCCCCAGCTTTTGCAGCCTGCATAGGAGGGGCATGGCTCTGAGAGCCAACAGAGAGCTTGTATTACTAAGTCCCACAGGAATGTAATAGAGAAGAAGCAGTTGTTAATAAGCAAATGTATGAGCACACACTGCAGCTATCCCCAGGGCCTAGTGTGGAGGAAAGAGGTAAAAACACCCATCTAGCAGTCTTTCCTGGAAGAGGTTTGACCGCATACTCTACAAACTGCTGCCTGAGGGCTCAGCTTCTAATTAGCACATGGCTAGGTGCTGACTTCAATCTTCTGGAGCTGATGGATATTTCTCCTGCCTTCTGCCTCTAGTTCACTCCAACAAGAAAATCAAGTCACCAGTATCACCCTGGAAGGAGATTGTCTACACATCTAGTGCCCCAACTTTTATGGCTGCTAGCTAGTCAAGCAATAGGTCCCCAAATCACCCAACCCTAATAGCCAGTGAGATTTGCATGCATGAGTTCCAAAGGACTATAGCAAACAAAGAAGCAGTTTTTAAAAGTCTGCAGGTGTTCAATAAATGGTGTTGGGAAAATCAGATATCCACATGCAAACGGATGAAACTGGACCCTTATCTTACACTGTACACAAAAATCAATTCAAAATGGATTAAACACTTGAACATAGAACCTGAAACCATAAAACTCTTAGAAGAAAACATAGGAGGTAAACTCTTTAACATTGGTCTTGGCAATTGTTTTTTGGAATTGACACCAAAAGCAAAGGCAACAAAAGTATAAATAGACAAGTGGGACTATATCGCACTAAAAAGCTTCTGTCCAGCAAAGGAAAACCATCAACAAAAGGAAAGGCAACCTACTGAACAGAAGATATCTGTAAACCACATATCCAATGAGGGGTTAATATCTGAAATACACAAGGAACTCATATAACTCAATAGCAAAAATCTGAATAACCCGATTAAAAAATGGACAAAGGAACTGAACAGACACTTTTTCCAAAGGAGATACATGAATTTCCAACGGGAACATGAAAAGGTGTTCAACATCATTAATCATCAGGGAAGGGTAAATCAAAGCCATAATGAGATATCACTTAACATCTGTTAGGATGTCTATTACCAAAAAGACAAGAGATAACAAATGCTGGAGGATGTGGAGAAAAGAGAACCCTTGTGCACTGTTGGTGAAATGTAAACTGGTGCAGCCACTGCGGAAAACAGTATGGAGGTTCCTAGGGAAATTAAACATGGAAATACCCTATGATCCAGTGATCCCACTTCTGGGTATGTATTTAAAGAAAATGAAATCACCATCTTTTTTTTTTTTTTTTTTTTGAGAGAGAGAAAGCCTATGCGGGGAGGGGCAGAGGGAGAGAGGGAGAGAAAGAATCTCGAGCAGGCTCCACACCCAGCATGGAGCCTGATGTGGGGATTGAACTCACATCCCTGAGATCATGACCTGAGCCAAAATCAAGAGTCAGACGGCTTTACCGACTGAGCCACCCAGGTGTCCTTAAAATAACTATCTTGGAGAGCCATCTTACTCCCATGTTTGTTACGGTATTATTCACAATGGCCAAAATAGAGAAACCACCTATATGTCCATCAATAGATGAATGGATAAAGAAAGTGTGAAAAAAAAGAAAGTATGGTATATCTATATTATCTATATAATATATAAAATTGTATATGTACAATTGTATATATATATACATATACATATAGTATTCACATAGAGTGAATACTAACCCATTTTAGAAAAGAAGAAAATCCTGCTATTTGCAACAACATGAATGAACCTGGAGACCATTATGGTATGTAAAACATGCCAGAGATATACAGGTAAAGAGATTTCTGCATGGTATCACTTAAACATGAAAACAAACACACAAAGTTGAACTCATAGAAACAGAGAATAGAATGGTAGTTGCCAGGGGCTGGAGAGTGGGGGAAGTAGAGAGAAGCTGGTTATAGGGTACAAATGTTCAATTATAAAATGAATAAGTTCCGACAATCTAATGCATAACATGAGGACTACAGTTGGTAATACTGTATTATAGATTTAAATTTACTAAGAGAATAGAACTTAAATGTTCACACACACACACACACACACACACACACACAGAAAATACCAGAGGTGATACATGTTTTAATTAACTTGATGGTGGGAATCTTTTTTTTAAAGATTTTATTTATTTATTTGAGAGAGAGAATGAGAGAGAAAGCATAAGAGGGGGGAGGGTCAGAGGGAGAAGCAGACTCCCTGCAGAGTAGGGAGCCCAATTCAGGACTCGATCCTGGGTCTCCAGGATCATGACTTGAGCAGAAGGCAGTTGCTTAACCAACTGAGCCACCCAGTCACCCCTGGTGGGAATCTTTTTACCATGTATATGTATACCATCACATTGTATACTTCAAATATGTGACAATTTCAATTGTCAATTTTACCTCAATAAAACTGAAAAAAATAATAAAAATTTCAAAAACAATCTGGAAAGAAGAAAACAACAAAAACCTCTCTAGTAAGCAGAAAAGATCCAGCAATGTCTAAAAGTCTGGTCCAACTGGTTCCCACTGACTAAACATAGCTCAGGTTTTATCTCATCCAGCCTCATGGGGAGAAGTTTCAAGAATGCAGGTCAGACTCAACACCCAAAGAACAAATGATCCAATCAAGAAATGGGCAGAAGACATGAACAGACATTTCTGCAAAGAAGACATCCAAATGGCCAACAGACACATGAAAAAGTGCTCAACATCACTCAGCATCAGGGAAATCCAAATCAAAACCTCAATGAGATACCCCCTCACACCAGTCAGAATGGCTAAAATTAACAAGTCAGGAAACAACAGATGTTGGCGGGAATGCGGAGAAAAGGGAACCCTCCCACACTGTTGGTGGGAATGCAAGCTGGTGCAGCCACTCCGCAAAACAGTATGGAGGTTCCTTAGACAGTTGAAAATAGAGCTACCATATGATCCAGCAATTGCACTACTGGGTATTTACCCCAAAGATACAAATGTAGGGATCCGAAAGGGTACATGCACCCTGATGTTTATAGCAGCAATGTCCATAATAGCCAAACTGTGGAAAAAGCCAAGATGTCCATCGACAGATGAATGGATAAAGAAGAAGTGGTATATATACACAATGGAATATTATGCAGCCATCAAAAGGAATGAAATCTTGCCATTTGCAACAATGTGGATGGAACTGGAGGGTATTATGCTGAGCGAAATAAGTCAATCAGAGAAAGACATGTATCACATGACCTGACTGATATGAGGAATTCTTAATCTCAGGAAACAAACTGAGGGTTGCTGGAGTGGTGGGGGGTGGGAGGGATGGGGTGGCTGGGTGATAGACATTGGGGAGGGTAGGTGCTATGGTGAGCACTGTGAATTGTATAAGACTGTTGAATCACAGACCTGTACCTCTGAAACAAATAATACATTATATGCTAAAAAATTAAAAAAAGATAGCAGGAAGGGAAAAATGAAGGGGGGGGAATCAGAGGGGGAGAAGAACCATGAGAGACTATGGACTCTGAAAAACAAACTGAGGGTTTTAGAGGGGAGGAGGGTGGCGGGTGGGTTAGTCCGGTGATAGGTATTAAGGAGGGCACGTATTGCATGGAGCACTGGGTGTTATGCACAAACAATGAATCATGGAACACTACATCAAAAACTAATGATGTACTGTATGGTGATTAACATAACATAAAAAAAAAAAAGAACACAGGTCGGGCTGTTGCATTATTCCTAAGCTCATTTAACCTCAAAGTTACATCAAGCCAGACTCTGAAGGGCTGGCAACATGGAGTACTAGGAAAATCAGAAAGTGTCTTCTCTCAGCTTGACCTGGAACTGAACGGTCCACTGCTGGCAGGCCACTTGACTTCTGTAGGCCTTGGTTCCTCACTAGTTGAAAGAGAAGGATTCAATTACATCAGCCGTTGGTAAACTACAGCCCACCACACATTTTTATAAGTACAATTTTATTGGAACAAGCCATGCCAATTCATTTACATACTGTATATGGCTGCTTTCCAATTTAATAAATTATAGTATGTCAGTACTATTAGCAGCTGAAAATTGTATATCATTTGACGCAGCCAGTTAAAGAAAAAAAAAGGAAACAAAAGTTACTGTTTATGTAAGCTGAAAAGTCTATAGGTGAAATTAAGTTAATTTGGGGCCTAGTTCAGAGCTCCAATATTATGGACAGAGTAACTAACCCCCATAAATGTTAAATGTGTTAAAACCCTATGCTCTAATATGATGGTACAGGAGGCAGAGCTTTTGGGGGATAATTAGGATTAAATGGGGTCAATGGAGACCTCATGAGGATTAGTGCTCCTGTAAGAGTCAGGAGAGCGTTTGCTTCTCCTCTGCTCTCTAACTGGGGAAGATACAACAATACGATCATCCACAAGCCATGAAGTAATTTCTCATCAGACACTGGATCTGCCAGCACTTTGATCTTTGACTTCCCAGCCTCCAGAGCTATGAGAAATAACTGTTTGCTGTTTAAGCCACCTAGTCTGTGGTAATTTGTTACAGCAGCCCAAGCCGACTAAGACAGCCGATCATATCATCAGAAGTCAGCTCTCAACTCGTGTTCTCTTTGATGGCTTCATCCTCAGGATTGGGCCCAGCATCCTATATTGCCATTGATACAATATGAAGAAGTCCAGAGGAAGAGAAAGAGACTCTGTTTCCCATAAGACTGTACACACAATCCCTGAGTAGGACCTTACTGAACCCAGTAGACCTGACTTGGATCTTGGAGCTATTCCTAAATCAGTCACCACAGCCAGAAAGATAGAATGCACTGATTGACGGGCTGACTGACGACTGACTGACTGACTAGCTTACATCATGTGATACACCCTGACTGACACACAGAGTGGATGCATTTCCTCAAAGCACATGGGCTGACAAGGGAGGATCAGGGCACACTTGCCACAAAAAAAGAACATTTATTTTGGGCACAAAAGCCACACACCTTCCCCATACCAGTACACCAGTATAATCATCTTTCAGGCCAGCAGAAAGTTTCTTTGAAACTTTGGAATTGCATATAATGTACACGGGGTAGTCATCGAGAAAAAAATTACTTGAAGGAACATAATTACTAGAGAAAGTAAAGAATATGGAAAGTTAAAATGATATTAGTAACCACACACTAACATTTGAAGTTCATGATGACTTTTTTATGAGGGCCAATGGTAGGTCAATGAAATGACAAAGCTTTTTTATTATCTTAATCATTTTAAGGTCAGCAGGGATTTGGAAGGGAGATTATTGAAGAAAATTAAACATTGCATGGTGCATTTATCTCCCTCACACATTTCATCTCAAGAGTACTTGTCCCTGCTCTTTGCTGCTGAGAGGTCTTGTGATGTTTGGAAGGCACAGATTCTAAGTAAGCCAGTGAGGAGGCCCCATAAGAGCAGGAAATATTTGGTCTTTTGCAGGAGATTTTATCCAGGATCCAGCTGATCCCAAGAGCAGTTCCATATACAGTCATGGAGGTAAGTAACAGCCCACGCACCCAGGGTACAGGTAAGTAGCTCCCCCTGCTTCCTGGTACCCCATGCTCAAGACCAGTGGTTTCTAGGATCACCCGGGTGGCTCAGTTGGCTGAGCGTCAGCCTTTGGCTCAAGTTGTAATCTCGGGGTCCTGGTTGAGTATCAGCCTTTGGCTCGGGTTTTGATCGTGGGGTCCTGGGATCAAGCCCTGTGTCAGGCTCTCTGCTCAGTAGGGAGTCTGCTTCTCCCTCTCCTTCTGCCCTTCCCCCCTCTCATGCTCCCTCTCTCTCTCTCAAATAAATCTCAAAAAAAAAAAAAAAGACCAGTGGTTTTTACCATTGTATCAGCAATCAGAAGCTTTGAAATCCCCTTGCAAAAGAAGAAGAAAATCTAGAAACATTCTGCTTTTATTTGTTTATATCTAAGGATCTTCCATAAAATTATAACCTATTCTCAAACTCTGCCTTTCCATGGAAATCATTCTATGCAAAAGAAAGGAAGGGGCAAGCAAGGGGCTCACATTTTTAGGTTGTTCATTCTGGAGCTTTACATACGTAGGCTTCTCGTGTTCTCACAACCACCTGAGATGTATATTACCATACCTATCTCACCAAAGAGGTAAGTAATGTGCCCACAGACTTAGCCAGCAGTGAGCAGTGCTTGGAGCCCATGTCCATCTGATTTCGAAGTTTGGATTTCCCTTTAGTGGTATATTGCCTCTCAAAGTTCTTTTCCCTATTTACAAATAAGAAAAGAGAGCCATAGAAATGATTCTCTGTTGTCTTAGTTTCCTTTCTTTCCACGCAGAGTAACCAATAGTCTTTTTAATGCATTTCTTCCACTACCAATGGGAAGAGGCTAACCAGGGGCTTAAAAGTGTCCTTTCAAAAAAGACAGGTGCAAAGAAAAGGGTATGGTGAAGTGGCAACAGAGGAGGGAAGGGACGGGAGCCACCAAAGCCCTAGTGTGTGCGCCGTCCCTTCCTGGCTATATGTCTTTGAGCAAGCTACATATCCCCTGTGCCTCGCTTACCCCATTTGTAAGATGAGGATGATGATAATAATACTTACATCACAGGATTATTGAGGGCGAATAATTGAGTTACCGTGTAACAATTTAGAGCCATGCCCACACATAGTAAGTTCCCAGTAAATGTTAACCTCCATTAACTCTCCTCCTTGACCTCACTTGGTACAACCCATAAGTCCCTCAGCCCCTTTATAACCACCAACCCTGTAGGAAGAATGTAGTATCTTGATGTACTTTAATCAGTTACTGATTTGTTGGCATTTGTGGCCAGTGTTCTCTGCCCAGATGTCTTTTAAGCCCATCTGTTAGCTCAGCAGTTCTCAAATTTGAGGGTATATTGAATCAGCTGGAGGGCATGTTAAACCAGACTGCTGGGTGCCACCCCCAAAGTCTCTGACTCAGGAGGTCTAGGGTGGGGCCTGGAAATGTGTATCTCCAACAAGTTCCCCAAATGGTACTGTTGGCCCAGGAACAACACTTAGAGAACCACAGTAGGAGCCACATCTTGGAACCTAAGTCTGCTTAGCTGGACTATGTAAGACCTGGAACGCAGTGAAACATTAGTAATGAAAAGGGAGACATGACTAAACCGAAAACTGGCTCCACAGGCTCTGCCTTCGAAGCGGGGGGCTGGGAGGAGTGTCATAAACCACATCAGTGCAGACTAAAATCTCTCCACTACTCTTTTTCCCTTTCAGCAGACCCTGGTGGGGAGGCAAAAAGGCAGAGGCCATTGTCATGGTCCACTGAGCCACAAAATACTTTTGTGAGCCGTTGGATGTACAAGGAGGCCTGAAGCCAATCTGAGTGCTGCGAGCTTTTTATTGTTGTTGTTCCTTAATGGGAAGGGGATAGGAGTAGAGGAGGGAGGGAAAATAAACAGAATGAAGCCAGAAGAAGGAGTGAGGAGTGCCACCAAGCAACGTGTGGGAAGCTGGAGCTTGGGTTGGTAAAGATGGTGTAGGGCTTATAGAATATTGTTCAATTTTAGGTTGTTTGCGTTTTTCTTTCAGTCCTCTCTATCTGCCAAATCTTCACCAAAGTCAACACCATGAGGAGGCCTTGTGGTGAAGGTGCAGGGAAGAGGTAATAAAGTAAGCACAGAGACTGTGCTGCAGCTCAGATGATGCATTTTGGAACATCACAGCATGTGGGGACAGCAACACTCTCTGAACTGAGTGACTCCGAAACAGAGGCTCACAGCCAGAGGCGACCAGCAGAAATGTAAGCCACCGCCTCCCAGAATCCCTGGAGAGACTTCCTCCTGAATTTGGAATGGGATCAGAACCAGCTTCATTTATATCTCAGTGGTCAGGGACCTCAGCTGACATCTGGTTAATACCAAACCGCTCTGAGTAGTTTGCAGGCACAAGCAGAGTTTGGCTTTCTACGTTGGGGACCACCGGATAGTTCTTGACAGCTCCCTCCTTTCTGCATCACCTTTCACAAGTGGCCCAAGAAACATGGAGCTTCCTGGCTTTGTACACTTTTGACATCCTGTAAGATATGGCACACAGGCAGGAGTTTGGGAGTCCTCATGCTTCTAGAAGGAATACCATTTACACCTTTCCAGTATGACTTAGCAGCTCTGGGGAAGGAAGGTACAAGTTTCTAAGTAATGAAGACAAAGCAAAACACTGTTTGGGAAAAGGACATTAATTGTTGGCAGTTAAAAAGTAATGAGTAATTCATACTGGCTTTCTGCTCTGATTTACATGGTAACCTTTTTTCTCCTCCACAGTAAAATTCACAAACAACAGAAACATCTGTTTATGGGTCTCCTGTCTCCCATCTGCATTCATTAGGCATCTGGGTGGGAGTGGCATAAACTTCTAACTCATCTACCACCTCCCCTGATAACGTCTGATTCCATTTCCCTTGTTACACCCAGAGGGGCCCCTTACTAAGCTTTAACTAAAATCAGTTTCCTTGGGTGATTTTCAAGTACTAATAATGTACCCCATTTGCAGATGGAATCATCCTGGTGGTGAATGGGAAGCCAGCGAGGTCCTGGAAATATCCCCTAATGTCTACCTCTTCCTCCCTGCCACATATGCATGTTCAAGGGCATGAGGAAGGGAGCTTTAGGTAAGTCTTTCACACCTGGGATCCAAGGGTGTCAGGTCCCTAAAGATGCGAGAGTGACAGAAGGAGAGATTTTTACGACACACCACAAAATACAATAAAGTCCAATCAGACACACACTTAAAGAGAACATTATCTTCTCTTGGATGGTTGCTATCACTTCTCTTCACTCTGGGGAGCCTGCTTCAACACCGTGCCCTGTCATCCTACCTTAATGTCAAATTACTGAGGCAAAAAGTCCATAAAAGGAGTGTGTGGAGTCATGTGACTGAGCTGAAAATTTCAGAAGAAAAGCACACAATTGTATGTTAAGGGAGAAAATGTCTAGAACTTAACTACTCATCTCTGCTGCATTTTATTTTTCCTTTTGAGAGTTTAATAACAAAATTTTTTCTACCCTCTGTCTAAAGATGTAAGGTTTTGGTGGCAGATGCCAGTAACAAATGCACTTAGTAACAGTTGAGTTGCCCCAGTCTACTTGTCCCTTCCAGACTCTACAGCTACCTCCACCTCCTCCTTGGCCATTTTCCCTAATGCAACCTTCCCTGAAACTGAAAAGAGCTGAACTTCAGAATGGACAGTTTCCCCATGCAATGCTGGAGCTACACGCAGGCTGTTAAAGCTTGGCCCAAACAGGAGGTTTGAGCTACAAGACGGCAGTGGGGTTCCTTACCCAAAACTGGTCCCCCACCAGCCCTGCCTAAAGGTCTGAATGGCCACGGTCACTCCCCTCCTTGGTTTTACCCAACGAGGAGATAGGATTGTTGAGAGATCATAGCATTCGGAACCAAACAGGTCCCGGTCTCAATTCTGACGCTTACAAGCTGAATAGCTGAAAGGCCTTGGTTTGTTCACCCAACCTCTCTGAGCCTCAGTTTCTCTTTTTTAAAATGGGAATTTCACTTACGTTGTAGAGTCTGTACTTAATAAGTACTCAGTAAGCAGTAGATCTTTTTTTTCTTTTGTTATTGTTGCTGTTTCTGCTGCTGTTGAAATAAGACAGGAGAAAGAATGGAATCCCATGAGTGAGAAACTATTTTTTTTCTTTGAAGAAGGGGGAGGTATGGGAGGGGCAGAGAAGGGGGAGAACCTTTTTTTAAAAATTTTTATTCATTTGTTGGGCACAGAGAGAGAGAGAGAGCTCAAGCAGGGGGGAGCATCAGAGGTAGAGGGAGAAGCAGACTCTCCACTGAGCAGGAAGCCCAATGTGGGGCTCGATCCCAGGACCCCAGGATCATGACCTGAACTGAAAACAGGCGCTTAACCAACTGAGCCACCCAGGCGCCCCAGAGGGGGAAGAATCTTAAGCAGGCTCCACACCCAAAGAGGAGCCCATCACAGGGCTCGATCTCACAACCCTGAGATCATGACCTGAGCCGAAATCAAAAGTTGTTTGCTTAATCGAC
The DNA here is from genome assembly GCF_003265705.2 of Callorhinus ursinus. Taxonomy (NCBI): domain Eukaryota; kingdom Metazoa; phylum Chordata; class Mammalia; order Carnivora; family Otariidae; genus Callorhinus; species Callorhinus ursinus. The sequence goes on from NW_027397064.1 coordinate 98,070,137, forward strand.
TGAGCCACCCAGGCACCCCACGAGACACTATTTCTTGAGGAATTTCATTCTTGGAAGTAAGAACAGCACATTCTTTCACAAAGGAAAGAAGTCCTGCCTGGTCTCTACCAGGTCCAGATATTCCACTCTACCCTCAAGAGTTAAGAAATATCTTAAGCTAGCCCTGAAAAGGCAGAACAGCCCTTCCAATTCTGCCCAACCTGAAATTTAAGTCATATAAAAAGGCATAGCCAATTAATTAAAGACTACCGAATATACTTAAAGACCAATCAGAAACCTACCTGAACGGAATGCTCACCAATCAGAGACAATTTCAGGACTCTTTTTGTTCTATGAAACCCTTCCAACTCTTTCAAACCCCTGCTGAAAGGGAAGTGACAGGGGACAGTCCCTTGTAGCTGCAAGCTTATGAATCAATGGCCTTGGCTAATTGGATCTCTGGCTTATTTTTGTCCTTTGACTGTAAGTCGCTAATGCGTCACCCCTGATTTGTTACCAGAGGGTCAGTTTGGAAGGGAAGGATGTGTCACTGGACACATATGCTTCGATTGGGACAGGAGTGACGCATGGAGATGGGGTGCCTCCTGCAAGAGGAGGGACCGGGGGTGGCAAACGTGCACCAGATACACGCTGGGTTTCTGGGGTAAAGAAGTGGATGAAGCTGAATAAGAAAGTGTATTTTTTTAAAGAAAGAAACAAAATGCTAAAGACAGACTTTACCTAAGTCACACTTGTTTCTAGAGAAGGCACTAGAGGCCTACTTTAGAAATATTGTGATTTGAGTTAAATATGTCATCTGTGTTCAGGTGTAACACATAAAAACATGCTCCATTTGACTTGAGTACAGGAAATGTCACATTGCTTTATTTTTATGTTAGATTTAATTTGGTGAGATGCTTACCATCATGTAAATTCATACAGAAGTCCTAGGGAGGGAGGAATGACTTACACAGACCAGAAAATTTGAGGATGGGATCCAAGGCCTGACATCCCTATCAGTTGCTCTAAGATGCTCAGTGCCCAAGCTGGCAAGACCTGTTTAGGAGGTGGGATGTCCCTCACCTGTACCAAGCTGGGCTTCAGGGAACTTTTGCCAGGAGTTCTAGAGAAATCCATTCTCCCTTGTCTCCATATAGCCACCATTCCATCCAGGCTGCTGTGGACAAGCAGGGCCTGGCCTTCTATTTCTCATGGAGACCACTACTCACTCCAAGGAAGCCATCTGAATTTCTAAAGAGCAAGAGGACCACAAGCCAGTGCTTGCCTCCTCAATTTCTATTAAGAGCCCCTCTCCCCATCTGTTGGATGAGCTTCCACCTCCCGGATAATATCTAGGTGGGACCACACAGACACCTGGCCACCTTCATAGAATGAAGCAAGGGGAAGAAACCTCTTAGTCTTTCAAGTTTCCTAAAGCTGGCTCATCTGGGACCCTGATGCAAATAAAGAAAATGTACCCCTTCCTCAAGACACATCACTGCCATCAGAAAATTTTCCGTATTTGTTAGAACAAAACACTTATGGCCATCTGCCAGATTTTTTTATAATAAGTACACAAAGCCATGATGTATACAGTATAATAGAGCCCTTAGAGGAGGTGTCTTTTTGCAGTGCAAAACCTGCACAACGTGTAAGCCTTATTTATAACTGCACACAGAGGCTCTGAAAGCAGAGAGCAAACTGCAAAAAAAGTAGGATCCAAAATAAAACCCAGCACAAAAGGACAAAGATGCTAAATATTCTAACCTGTTTAGAGAACGTATGCATTTTGTATGGCTTCCACAGAGTGCTTGTTTCCAAACGTAAATTATGCACCAAACAGTCTTCTGTGAGATACATTGATGCAGAATGCAGACAGACCACAGGGCTCCAGGATGCAGGGGGAGAAGGTGGAAGGAGCACCTTTTCTCTGCATCTTTAATAGTATGTCGGATCTTACCTCCCTGGGAGAAAAGACCCCGCAAGTGATTCATCAACCCTCCAAAGCCAGCTTTTCACTGAAGCCAGGCACAAGCTGTTTCCATGGCCCAGTGACAAGAAAAACACTCTATACATTGTGCTCAGGCAGTTGTTCCAAAACTAGGAGTCAACAAAGCTCTAAAACCACTGCATTTGGCTTCATTCACTGAGTGATCTTTGGCAGCGAGTAAAGGAGCCACGCTCTGAGAACAGGAATGATAAAAAAAGATCATTCACATGCCTGGAGGGGGGTGTACGGTAAAGCCAAGGTACATTCGATCACGCCAGCTTCCACCGAGCTAGAGAAAGGAACCCAGGGAAATGGTCAAGGAGAACAGACAATACGTCTTTTTGCTATCGGCGAACCGAGACCTACAGGGAAAATCTTTTGGTGGATGCCCCATGGTAACAATCCACCTCAATGAAACAAGGTTATCAGAATCAGGCTATTGTCTGTGCCAACACTCCTCCCGTGAGTTAGTGCATTGTTCACACTCAACACGGCTCACAAGGGCCATGTCCGAACCAGAGCGCCATGCATAGTCGCCACTTATACGTTGCTTCCTGGTCTTCTCCGTGTGCTTATTCTCAGGTGTGCTGAACTCACAATTCTCCATCCTCATCTTATTCTTCAGACTTGACACCTCGCCCCTCTCTCCAGGTATAACCTTGGTTCTTCTGGACACTGACCTTGATAATCCCTGACTCCAGCTGTTACCGCCTCCCCAGCTCAGCCAGCCTGCTCTGGGACTCTGTGCCCTGGGTCATGCTCCGTCCTGACCCACCCCGACCTGGAAGCAGGCAGCACACACAGCTCTAGGCAGATGGCTGAGAACATCATCTTCCAAGAACCTTCTGACTCTCAGTCCCAAGGACTTGCTGAGAGACGTGTATGGACATCAACTTATACTACATTCTATTTGGGGAGTAAGGTTTCAGCAACATTTCAATTCAAAAAAAAAATCACAAATTCTGTACTGGGGCATCCATGGGAATAGAAGAAAAAGCTCTAATGGAAAACAGTCATGCACCTGGCACCCCATGCTTTCTCCCCTATTACTCGCACCATATTTTTAAGTAATAACTTATTTACAAGAATAATGTCATGTGGGCAATCCCAGCTACTCTGGCTATTAGCATTTACAGCCTCCTTAACAGAGTTAGATGAAGGGTAGGAGGTTGGAATAGAGATTGGATAAGCCAGGCTGCAGTATCTCCCAAAGCACAGCCAGGGTTTGGACCTGGGTCTTTTTGATACCGGGACTTACTCTCTTAGTCATTATTGCTATAGACTCTGTTTTATTTTTTTAGGTGTCAACCAATGCAGCTTTAAAGGAGCTCAGTGTAAGTTCCAAGAGTGAAGTTCAGAAACGTATAGAATATTAAAACAGGTTCATTGAGAAAGCTTCCTGAGGAATCAAATGGGAGTCTAAAAGGGGGCCCCTGGGTGGTTCAGTCAGTTAAGCATCTGCCTTTGGCTCAGGTGGTGCTCTCAGGGTCCTGGCATCGAGCCCCACATCAGGCTCCCTGCTCAGCGGAGAGCCTGCTTCTCCCTCTCCCTCTGCCCCTATCCCCCCACCACTACTTGTGCTTTCTCTCGCTCGCTCGCTCTCTCAAATAAATAAATAAAATATTTCTTCAAAGATTAAGAACAACTTTTTTAAAAGAAAGAGTGACAAAGGAACTGAGCCTTTTAAGGAAACAGAAAAGGAAGGAGGTGGGGCAGGGAAGAAGATGAAAAAAAATGTCAGAAGAGAGAAAAAAAGAGAGGGGGGTTTACTATATAATTGGTTTACTATATAATCCCATTTTGGATTTACTCCATATAAGTCATGTAAGGATCCAGAGCTTGCTAAAAAACCGAAACAGCTTAATAGTTGCCAATGGTTGAACATGAGTTTTCTTAAGATGAATACAACTGGGGCCAGCACATAAAAGATGTAACATTACGAGGTCCTCTTCCTCCTAATCAGTTAACCAGGGCTCTCTATGCCCTTTAGATGTCAGTGAACACCCATGGCCCCTGGAGTGGACTGCAGTGTTTGCTGCTTTCTTCATGCCCTCCCTCCTCTGGTCCTGAGCTCTCAGCCAGCTCAGGGAGCTGGGAAAAATAACACACTGATTCTACGAGGTTGTTGCTAAGTGTCACAGACCACCCAAAATATCCTAACCGTATGTTCTGAGAACACTGGTTCCTCAAGACAAAAGAGTTTACATGAAAATTGTGTTTTGGGGAAAATATGTGCTGAAAAAATGCCAATGACTTTATTTACTTGAGAACATCTTCAACCTTTACTATGCCGACTTATACAGTTAATATCTGATAGGAGATAGTTAATGCCATATCTCTTAGGCATGTTTTCTTTTTAAGAATATTTTGGGGGCTAGTAATCCACAAAAACCATTTGAGAATCCCTGACTTGATCAGCTCCCCTTTCTAGACAAGTTTGCATTTTACTGCAACCACCCCCAAGGAAAGACTCTTACGGTGGAAGTTTCCAGCAACAGGGAAAGAGGATCAGGAAGGAGAAGGGGGCAAAGAGGCCAGATTCTCTAAATCTCCCTCATTCTGCAGCTGTTGGACCATTTGTGGGTGGAGCCAATCTTTCCCAGAGTCAGTGTGGACACCTCCCTGGGCTGAGTGTTCATTTCCCCAAGGACATCTACCACAAAGCCTCATCTGAATCAACAACGAGAAATCCACATTCTTCATGTTATTGACAAGAAAGGACTACAGGAAACTTGGGTCTCAAACATACTCTGTAAGCCAATAAGAATGCAGCGAAATCTCTTGATCAGCAGTATGTTCTTGCGAGGAGAACAAAAGGAATTAAAAGCCACATTTCCCATCACCCTGGAGAGCTCAAAAGGCACATAATTTTGTAAAACAACAAAACTGTGTATAAAGGAGGGAACTAAAGCTTTTGTGTCCCATGCAAGTCCTCCACTGACCCGCAAATGTAATAACTTAGGGATTTTTCCTCTCTCACAGAGGGAGGTAACAGCCCTGCTCTTGCGGGAAACCAAAGTGGCCAACTGGCCCCAGAAGAGCCTGCCTTCTTTGTACCAGATCCCAATAAATCTGCAGGCACTGCGGGCTCTCCTTTTGCTGTTTGCTCTCAGGCAAAACTCCCACTGATTTCCAAATGCCCACTTCCCACACAGAGAACCATTTCTGGAGGAGAACAGCCAGAGGAGAATAAAGTTTCAGAATGTGCTAGGAATTGAAAACAGTCCTCTTTGTGTTAATTGGGGGAGAATACAAAAGGCGAAGAGTGCCAACAGCGGGCACCCCTGCACCCCAGGGAAGTCACCAACCCTGAAAGTGGAGTGCTGGGTGCCTCGAGGGGAACTCAAAACAAAAGAACAGCAGACTCTACGTGGGTGTCTATCCCTGAAAAGGCCAAAGCCAGTAGTGAGGCTGGGATCCCGAAGCCAGGGACCAAAATTCAAGAGCAGGAGGAAGAAGAGTCTGGCGCTTTTTATCAATTATCAGACATAATTCTCCTAACAACCTTCCAAGGTAGTTGTTACAGGGCTGGGGAGGTAAGTGACCCACTAAATCAACACAGTTCTGAGCAATAGAACATGCATTTGAGGGAACGTTGGCCTTTCTCCTGTTAAAAGATAAACCAAGGCATGTCAAAAATTTTAAGAGTTCATTTGAGCAAAAATCCATTTGAATTGGGCAGTGCCAAACCAGAAGCAATTAGGAGCACTCCATGGACAGGAGCCAGGGGAAAGACTTTATATAGAGAGAAGGTGCAGAAAGAGATTTCTGGAAACTATTTGGTTGGCTATAGCTCAGAGCCCACTTGACTGTTTGTGATTGGCTGTCCTTAGTGTTTTGATTTCATAACCTTGAGGCATTTACGGGCTAGATTTGGGTTTGCTTACGCAATTCGCCACACCATCAGAGCCTCCTCAGGCAAATGACCTCCTATTTAATTAATGTAACACACCCATGGCAACCATCTCTCTGTGGCCCAGAACCATTGCCTAGAACAGCCACCTCTACCTGGCTTGTCTTTTGTTTTTAAATCACATAGATAACACATGACTATGATCTCTTCCTTAGAAACAACAAAAATGTAAGCAACAAGAACTCTTCAACTATTACAGATAAAGTCTAGCTCCTACCGGACCACCACCCCCATCCTGTCTTCTACCCTGCCACTACCCTGGCTTGGCATGTCTCTTTCCAGAGCTTCGCCTTGCATTTACATTCATATATGCGTACCCATGAATATACATAGCACTGTTTTATGGGAGCTACTCTCACAGAAATGGTGTCATGTCTTGCTCAGCACCTTGCTTTTTTTTTACCCAACAATACATCTTAGAGATCTTTCTCTGATAAAGCACCCAGAGCCACCTCGTTTGTCTTAACCACAGCAATGCATTCAATAGCCTATGAGTGCAGTGACTTATGCAGACATCCCCCCATTGTCGGGCATTTAAGTTGTGACTGGCTTTTTTTCTGATGGGACAGTCTTGCTGTAACATGAGGTGATGACCCAGGTACATTTAAGGACCCAAGACAGGCAGACCTCTGAGAATTATCTGAGAAAGCATCCTGGGGGAGAGAGAGACGTGGAGCCTATAACCCAAAGCTAAGGCTCCAGCGGTGATGGCTGCAGGACCCCTGATCCTGCTTTCCCCAGTGGCCACAAATCACATTTGTTGGAAACTGACAAGTTCCTGTGAAAGCCAGACAGCCTTCCAGTTTAAAGAGGAGACTGCAAATAGAAAAACACATTGAAAAGTACACTTGAGGGGCGCCTGGGTGGCTCAGTCGTTGGGTGTCTGCCTTCGGCTCATGTCATGATCCCAGGGTCCTGGGACTGAGCCCCACATCGGGCTCCCTGCCCAGCAGGGGGCCTGCTTCTCCCTCTCCCACTCCCCCTGCTTGTGTTCCTGCTCTCACTGTCTCTCTCTACGTCAAATAAATAAATAAAATCTTTAAAAAAAAAAAAGAAAGAAAAGTATAGTTGATGTAAAATGAAATAGCCACTATGGAAAACAGTATGGTGGCTCCTCAAAAACTTAAAAATAGAATGACCCTATGATCCGGCAAGTCCACCATTCCATATATACTCAAAAGAATTAAAAGCAGAGTCTCAAAGAGATATCTGTACACCCACGTTCATAGCAGCTTTATTCATGGGAGCTAAAACATGGAAGCAGACCCAAGCATCAGACAGATGGATGAACAAGCAAAATGGCACATATACATATGATGGAACATTATTCAGCCCTAAAAAAGGAAGGGAATTCTGCAATGTACTACAACATGGCTGTATCTTGAGGACACTATACTAAGCAAAACAAGCCAGCCACAGAAAGACAAATGCTGTATGATTCCACTTACATGAGGTATTTAGGGCAGTTAAAAATCATAAAGACAGAAAGTATAATGGTGGTTGCCAGAGGCTGGGGGTGGAGGGTGGTGGGAGCATGGGGAGCTCTTGTTTAATAGGGATAGAGTTTCAGTTTTTCAAGACAAAAAAGAGTTCTGGAGATAGATGATGGTGACAGCTACAGAACAATGGGAATGCATTCAATGCTGCTGAACTATACCCCCGAAAATGGTGACAATGGCAAATTTTATGTTATGTATATTTTAACTCAGTAAAAACAAAACAAAAGACAAAACAAACAAAATTTTTTAAAGTGTAGCTACACCTTCCCTGGAATAATCAAAGGAAGTCCTTCAAAATTGAGCAATCCATGCATCCAAAACCCAAACCAACTAAAGAGGTTAATATTGATAAAACACAGGACTTTCAGCTCTACAAACGAAACAATGAGCATTTGAAATGCAGCCCATGCTTTTATGCTTTTTGTATGTATCTATAATATTTTTCCTCTTTTGAAGAAAATGAGAAAAATAGATTAGTCCTCTATCTGATCCATAAAAGTGCTGGGAGACACTGGCAAAGGAAATCCCCCGCCCTAGATGTGGACAAATGGAATCTTCTATGCCAGACAGAGAGCGAATTAATTTTATCCACTATTCTTACCAATCCCGTTAATCCTGGGTTGCATGAAATTCCAAAAGATTATGTTTTATTCTGTCTGTTTCCCACCAGCTTCTGCCTGGGGGATGCCTACACATCCCTCATAACCCTGCTTAGCTTCCCGTCCTGCAGGACTGCCCCTTCCCCCCACATCAAGTTCAATACCAGCATAGCAGTGCACACACATTACGTATCAGAGCAGTTCTTGTTGGACATTCAGATCAACTATGTGTAAGCTTTGGGGAACCAAACACAATGGCATGTGCATTTTTTCTCTCAAGCTATAACGCAGTTTCTGGCACATAGCACGTTCTCAATAAACACTTTTTGACCTGAAGATCCCTAAGGAAAGAGAATAGGCTCATCATTCAATCATCTCCAAAGTTTACAGAAAACAGATGGTGGGGGAGGAGAGAAGCAATAAGTTACTAACTCAATTCATCAATTTACTCAGTAACTCCTTAAGGAATTAACTCCGTGAAGTAAAGGTTTTTTTTTTCTTCCCTCCTTAAATTCAAGTGTACTTCCTAGAATCTCCAATATCTGGAAATTTGTATTAAGTATTCTTTGTTAATCAAATGACAGATTTCAGAATCAAAGAACTCACAGAAGAGTATATAATAGCAACAATAGGATATAATACAGATTTTTCACCTTTTCTAACTGCACATTTCCTTTTGGTAAACAAAAGCATTCAGGTTCCACTCTTGAAGATTCTGTCGTACCTCCTGGAGCTGGGGTGAGGAAATGCCCCACACACAGGTGACACTCTCTTGGCTGTCTCGAGAGCCACACTGAGGTCCAGAAGAATAGAAAGAACTTCCAGCATTTCCATTAGGAATGTTCATGACCTTAGGCTTATTTATCAACTCCTTTGTGCCTCAGTTTCCCCATATACAAAACGGGAATAATAAACATGGCCCACCTACCTAATCCAGACTACCAACTCCTACCTATCCTTAAACTACGACCAAGCATCACCCACACCTGGTCACTGCTTCTGCACACATTCCCAATAAGAAAAATATTTGCAGCAATGGACATATTCTAAAACTGGCCACAGCAATATCTGTAGTCTCACATGCTCTTCCAGCAACCTGCCATTCCTCCCCCCATCAAGAGCTGGAATCTACTTCCCCTTCCCTTGACCTTGACCTTGAGCACATCTTTGTGACAGCTTCCACAACCAGAACATATGAAAGCCGTGCTGCGTAAAAGTCAAGTCCAGGTTATAAAAGGTGACAACAGTGAGAAATTATGTTTTGTGCCCTCTTTGGAGACACACACCTTCAGAGCCCTGAGCCACCATGTAAGATGCCCACGTACCATGAAGACACCAAGCAGGAGAGACTACATGGAGAAACCAAACCAATGCAGAGAGATGTCTGAAGGTCACCAACTGCCCCAGCTGCTCCAGCCCCCAACTGCTGTGTCTTCCCAGCACAGGTTCCAGACATGTGAGTGAATAAGCCTTTGCAATGGCACCAGCCCCAGCCACCACCTGACTGCAACCTCATAGAGACTCTGATCCAGAACTGCTCTGCCAAATTCCTTCTGAATTTCTGGCCCACAGAAACCATTACTGATAATACATGACTCTTCTTGTCTTAAGCCACTAAGTTTTGGAATGAATTGTTACATAATGATAAAAAACCAGAACAACCCCTTCCCCTGGAAGGCGTATACCTACGCCATACCTGTCACTATAACCTAACTATGTGTTTATCTATTATCATCCCCTATTTGATAGCAAGGTTCTTTTGGTCTAAACCATATATTATTTTACTGAATATCTAGTACAGGTCCTAGATAAAACATACCAGGTATTCAATAAGTTTGGAGGGAGGGAGGGAGGGATGAATGGATGGATGGATGGATGGATGGATGGACTGATGGAGAGATGAAGAATTAAGTAAATACTTCCCAAAGAGGCTACAGAATAATATAAATTGATGGATATAAAGTATCTGTAACAATATCCTACATAAAGATTACCTGTTCGAAAATAGCCATAACTGATGCTAAACTTTAGGAAACAAACTTGAGGGTTGCTGGAGGGGAGGGTGTTGGGGGAGAGGGATAATTGGGTGATGGGCATTAAGGAGGGCACTTGATATAATGAGCACTGGGTGTTATATGCAACTGATGAATAACTAAATTCTACCTCTGAAACTAAAAAAAAAAAAAAAAAAGAACCAGAAAAAATATTATGTCTGTTACTCATCCTAAGGTGGGTATGATATGGTTAGGGAGGCTTATAATCAACAACATTTTCGGGGCGATATACTCAGTAACTTTCGTTCATCCTACTCTGATCCAGCTTAGCCTGGCTACAGTTACTTGACTGTTCATCTGCATTTCCATTTGTTATAAGCCCCATGGGAGCCAGAACCATTTTATTTTGTTTACCACTTTACCCTTAGAGCCTAGCACAGGGCCTGGCATAGATTGGATTTGTTAGAGGTGGAGGAAGAAAAGGCAGAAGGAAAAGTGTATCAAAATTCAGTATAGGTCTCTCAACTGTGTAACGGTCACCTTTGTAAAACTTTCAAACATTTCAGTTGTTCGTAATTTCAAATTGAATCTGGAAGACATTTGGAAAAGGGGAGATCCTAAGCCCAGCGCTTATAGTCTTACCCATTATCAAGTGGCCTGCCCCAAGGATGAGCTGTGCAGATAGTGGAGTCCCTGCCTTCTGGGAGGTTGCAGTCTGAACAGAATCCCAGTATGTATCACACACGTAACTCTCCCAGCAGGGCATGAGCAGAAAAAAATTATAACAAAGAAGGAGTTTGATGAAGTGGCTAGTGTCATCAGGAGTTTTATTGTATTTGGAAAAAAACAAAACAGTTCTGAAGAGTTCAACAATCCACCTAAGGTTACTTACAGCTAGTAAGCATAATAGCGGCTACTTAGTAAGATAAACACTTCAGTGGCATAACTCATTTCATTCTCATAACAACCCTGGGGGAATATTATTAGCATCCCCATTTTAAAGATGGGGATTCTGATGCACAGAGAAGCCATGTGCCCAAGTCACAGAGGCCGGGAACTGGGGGAGACGGAGCCTAAACCAAGAGATGTGTTTGCAGACTTCAGGCTCTTGACCTTCATGTCACCTTTCTACAGACTGCCATCACACGGTACGGAGATAGCATCCGCAGCCAGTTTCTCCAGCTACTGGCAACATGGGGCAGCAGGGAGGCAGGGGAGGTGGTGATCGCTCTGAGAATAGCCATAAAATTCCTCTCAGAGAAAATTAAATAAGTAAAACGGGCTTAATGGACCTTTTTGGATAGGGACTTGAAGCCCTGTAGGCATAGCCTGGAAGAACTGAAGCTCCAGAGAGTTCACCATTGGTGGTTTTTTTTAAGATTTTCTTCTTATTATTTATGAGAGGGGGAGCAGGGGGAGCACAGAGGGAGAGGGAGAAGCAGGCTCCCCACTGAGCAGGGAGCCTGACTCGAGGCTCGATCCCAGGACCCTGGGATCATGACCTGAGCCAAAAGCAGACGCCTAACCAACTGAGCCACCCAGGCACCCCTGAGAGTTCACTGTTTTATACAAGAAATTAATGAAAAAGTGACAAACTATAAAAGACTCTTAATCATAGGAAACAAACTGAGGGTTGCTGGAGGGGAGAGGGATGGGAGGGTTGGGGTAACTGAGTGATGGGCATTAAGGAGGGCACGTGATGTAATGAGCACTGGGTATTATATAAGACTGATGAATCACGGACCTCTACCTCGAAACTAATAATACACTATATGTTAATTAATTGAATTTAAATAAAATATTTTTTCATAGAAAAACAATTTTTGAAAAAAAAGAAATTAACAAGGAAGTAAGAAGTGTGCTAGGTAGAAGTGGAAAATGAGGCCCCAACAAACACAGCAAGAGGCATAAATTGGATAGGAAATACTGCCAGTGACAACCCCCCAAAGGTGGAAATGGCTAAGGGGCTTTAACGAACAGGACGTCTAGCCATTCATGTAGAAGTCATTAGTGATAATCAGCCAATGTTTCCAGTATTTCCATATCGGGCCGCACAGTTGAGGTGTACTTCCTAGACCCTGCAATTGAGGGGTTGTTTGTTACCACAGCATAATCTAGCCTGTCCCAGTTGATTGATTCCTTTGTATGTTGTGCTGCCCTGTGATGTCACCATCCTGGGTACTCCTAAATCTACCCGTCTACAACACATAGCCTAGAGATAATGGACTATGGGAAAGGGATGGTAGGTGGGTCTCCAGTAGACTAGTGTGGTAGCAAATGGGGCAGTGCACAAAGGAGTCAAAAGCAGAGTAGAGATTAAGAACTCTACACAAGCAGACCTCGAAGTCAGAGGCAACTTGGAGAAATGCAAGCATTTCCCTCCATCCAAGACTACAGGGAAATATTAGAAGAAAACCCAGGGGCGCCTGGGCGGCTCAGTCAGTTGGGCATCTGACTCTTGATTTCAGTTCAGGTCATGATCTCAGAGGGGTCATGAGATCGAGCCCCACATCAGGCTCCTCGATGGGTAGAGACTGTTTAGGATTCTTTCTCCCTCTCCCTCTCCATCTGCCCCTCCCCCACCACTACCATCTCCCTTTCTCTCTCTAAATCTAAAAGAAAAAAGAGGAGGAGAAGGAGGTGGTGGTGGAGGAGGAGGTGGAGGAGGAGGAGGGGGAGGAGGAGGAGAGGGAGGAGGGGAAGGAGGGGAAGGAAACCCTGGGCATGTCCTTATATCATGGAATAGGGAGCTGAGCCAGTTTGATCTGAATTTGTTGGCACAGTTGGTTACTCATTCCTCCTTGAATAATCTTCATTTGACCTCTAGGACCACCCTCTCTCCTGTGTTTCCTCTTACCTTCCTGGTTGCTCATTCTCAGTCTCCAGGTTCACTGTCCCTCTAAGTGGTTGAGTACTCCAGAGTTCAGTCTCTGGGTGTCTCCTCTTTCCTACCTGTCCCCATCCCCTGGCAGATCACATCCAGGACTATGACTTTAATTACAACTAGTGTGATAAAAATTCCCAAACTTTCATCTCTAGCATGACTTCTCCCCTAAACTCCAGACTTCAAGATCTGACAGCCAACTTAACATCTCTACTTATAAGTCTAATGGGCATCTCAAACTTAATGTGTCCAGAACTCCTGATTGCCCTCTGAAACCATTCCTTCTGCAGTCTTCCCCACCTAGTACATGGCATCTTCATCCTCCCATTGCCTATGCCAAAAATCTTGTAGTCATTCTAGATCCTCCCTTTCTCTCGTAGATAGATAGATGGATAGATAGATAGATAGATAGACAGATAGATATAGATAGATAGATAGATAGATAGATAGATAGATAGATAGATAGACAGATAGATACAGATAGATAGAGTGATTGAACAATTGAGCGATTGAGCAATTGATGGAGATATATCCTCTTATGTCAAGAAATGTTCTGGATGTGAGGGTAACCTGGCAGCAATATCTGTTATCCCTTTGATCCCCAGGTTGATTGGGCTGGTCTGTCTGGCTAGGCAAGTGTCCCCTTCCTCCCTCACCATCCTGTGTGCATCCCTCCTAAAGCTGCACAGTTGGTCAAAGAAGACAACCTTCCTCAATAGAGGAGGACCATTCTTCACTCAAGGGTATCTGAGTAGTTGTGCTCCCCTCTAGAACCTCCAAACCAGCTCTCAAAGTCCATTCATAGGAAAACACAGGGTAGTCAAGCTTCCAAGACTCCAGACTCATCCAAATGAAGTGCTGCATGTAGCAGTCTGCCTTTCTTAGGAAAGAAAAGGAAAGGAAAGGGAAGGGGAGGGGAGGGGAGGGGAGGGGAGGGGAGGGGAGGGGAGGGGAAGGGAAGGGAAGGGAAGGGAAGGGAAGGGAAGGGAAGG